>NC_137738.1:90728041-91310255 GCF_963264785.1 Psittacula echo
TTCTTTTTTATTTCCAGGAAAAGATGGAGCAATCTACTTTTGAAAATAAAAGACAACAGATCACAAAAAAATATCATACTTATTATGCATTGCAATGTGGCTTCTGAAGGATTGTAATTAAAGTGGTGCGGTTAAAAAAGCAATGTCACAATTTTGAATCTTTCAAAATCTCAAAGCATTTTACATATTCTAAATTAAGCCTTATGGCACAGTAACTGTAATTTGTTAACAAAAATACATGGGTAATATTTTAGCAGTGGATAATCTGAGTCACATACACCCTATCACCCTGTAGGAGACTATTTATTTGCAAAGGTCAGCAGTGTGTCTGTGGGATCCAGTAAGCAAGATTAAGTTCCCCATTCATCTGGTGATTTCTTGTGGAAATTTGGGACCTTATTATCAAAATAACTAAATTTTCACCACAAAAAGGCTGTTTATATTCAAGATTATCCAAAATCTCATTGTTGTTTTGATCAGGGCTTTTTTTGTATTCCTTTTTTGTGATTTTTTACTAATAAACTCACATCTTGTGAGCTTAGCTCAGTAAAAATCAAACGATTTATTTTAATGCATTTAATTGGTTTTCAAAACATGTCAGTCAGTCATCTTGCAGTTCCTCATTAGTTACAAGAAGATATTGCCACTTCCTTTCCTTTTCACAACAATCTCTTTTAGAAATAACTATAACTTTATGTAGTATATCAACCGATGCATGAGCTACATCTATAATAGTAGGTGTGATATAACTGGGACATCAATATCAGCTCACTGGTGCTGCAGCCAACTGGGTGACATGTAGTTCAGCCATGCTACTACCTTCTATTACCGTCCAGAAAACGATAGCGTCATGCAGACTGTCATCACAAAACAATCCCAAGCTGTGCAACAGAATTGCCTGGGAGAATGTTAGGTGGCTTCTGTCCACAGTGACCGCTCTACCATTTCAACATCTCCACATTACAGATAATGGATGGATGGCACCAGGAAACTTTCTTGGTATTGTTTACATGTATAGAGAAATATAAGACACTTGTGTAAATTAGGCTCTGTAATGCATTACTACCAACAATAATGACACCAACACATGACCTTGGGCTGAGATAGAGTTAATTTTCTTCATGGCAACTAGTATGGGGCTATGTTTTGGATATGTGCTGAAAACAGTGTTGATAAAACAGGGCAGTTTTCATTATTGCTGACCAGTGGTTATATAGAGTTTCCCATATTTACTGAATTTTGTAAAATTTATGAATAGTAGGCATAGGTAGGCTTTACTAGATGAAGGAATAAAAGATGCACATGGTATTAAATGTGGGAAAAAATAATCTATGTTTCGAAGTTTGTGATTGGCAGTAAAATATGTTTGGCCCTACGGAAATTCATGAAAAAGCTGGCTAGTATGAATAAACCTGCAGAAGGCACTTTCAGAACCTGTGTGAGTGAAAATTCCTCATAGATATTTGCATCATGGATTCTTTAAGTTTGTATACTTAAGAAGGAATACTTGACAGCTGTAAATAGTACAACATACACCTCAGTGGTAGCTCTCCATTCAAAATCTTGTGTTCAGTCCTGGTCAAAACAGAGACTGAAGAATAAGAGGAAAATTCAGGATAGGGTAACAAGAATGATTAAAGCTGTGCAAAGAAATTAATAACAAAAACAAAAAGAATGAGATGGGTTTTTTTATATGGAAATTAATAGAAGGGGGCATGATAAAATGAGACAGAATAGTTACTGGTATTAAAAAAAATACATTGCAGCCTGCTGTTTAGTGTATTTCATGAGACGATAATGAGATGATATGGTCTCCTTTCTAAATGATACTGAGACCTAGACACCCTTCAGTTAATCAATATGTAAATGATCTGTAGGGTAAAAATATCCATAGTTTTGGCATGAAAGCTCAGGATTTATGTATGCTACCTTGTATCATACATGAGGAAATCTGTACTTTTTCGTGTCCCTGGAAGGAAGCCTCCTCTGACTCAGGTGACTCCTGACTGCTCACTCCTCCTCTGGTCTCTAGCCCGACACCATGTAAAAATATTGGATACAGAAGAGGCAATTCCTGTCAGAATAACTTCCAATTTATGGACATATATTGCAGTGGAGAAAGGGGGAAAGAAATAGGGAGAATATAGTATACATACGTCTGCTGTGGAATTTCTGATAAAAATTAAATATTACAGAAGTGACTGTAACATTTGCAGTTGTGTTTTTTTTCAGAGATTTCCTTGAGTATAATGCCAACTTTATGTTCTTTTGAATGAAAAATCAATTATTTTTTAAGTAACTGTTATTATTCTTCTATCTGAACTTTATTGCATCTTTTGTATGGATTTGCAGCTTGCCCTCTTTAATTTTATTTCTTGTGATGCCTCAGCCTTAGTTACCTCATTTTATCTACATGTTTCCTTTTCCATTTCCAATTGTAGTTCCTTTTCTCCAGGTCTCATTTTTTCCCTAGTTTTCAAGCATTTCCAAATTCTTACTTACAAACCTTGTCTCTCTCTGGTTTCTTTTTCTTTTTTTTCTTGCCAGGATATTTTTCACCCTTACATTCCCCACATCCTTCAATATTTTTTTTCCTCTGTTGCTAAGTCTCTGTGTCCCCCATAGCTATTTTTTTATGGTCTCCTTTCTAGACCTATATCCCTTTTTGTTTTTTATTTCCCCTCAGCTCTTCATTTGTTGTTTCCCTTGCACAGTTCTGTGGCTCTGTGTACAGCAGCTACAACCTGTGTGAAGATGAAGGAAGCAGTTAGTGGTGATGGACAGATGGTCTTTTTTGCTCTGATTTCCATCTGATAATAATGCTAACATAGCAATGAAATCTTGGAATTAGTATAAAAAATTTCCAAAGCATCAACCTCCAACAGCATGAAAATTAATTTTTAACCAGGATTAACCAAAAAGTAAAGTTATAAATCTTTCCAAGTAGCTCTTCAAACAGGAAAAGGAAAAAAAATACACAGGTTAAATAACTAACCCCAGCTCTTGTTTTTGCCTGGGAAATGTTCAGGATAGAAATAGAGGAGGTTACTAAGTGACACAGATTGTGAACTAGTGGCTGAAGCTAGAGCTTGACAGGTGTCCAGTGTCTGATGGGCCTATAGCATTCAAATTACTCTCAGATTAGCCAGCACATCTCCAGTAATAAAGGAGAATAATGATTTCAGATCTCTTATTTATTCATTTTACGCTGAGTCTGAAAGCCATAAAACACTGTGCTGATGGATGTGAATTGTCTCAGACAATTAGTTCCGATTGTACAAAAGCAAATTTGAAGTCTCTCCAGTTTAATAAGCAAGATGCCTTGGATTGCGTTTCAAATATTAGTGAAGTAAACAAAAAGAGAGAGGACAAAAAAGGCTTATAGTGGGTAGACAGATGTGTAATGCCCAGGGTATGACTGGAAAGCACTCTTAGGAATATAAATCTGCAATGACAACACTTCAGCACAAACTAATGCTGCTGTTCTAATGCAAGTTTTCCCATCCTTTCTGCATTATTAATATATTTTTCCTTAAAATAAGTAACAGTATTATCCTGCTTTTTATAGTATTTCTTGGTTTGATTGTTAGGTCTAAACAGACTCATGATGCATGTAATTCCTTCACTAAACAGTTATTTGGTCTCCTCAACAACCCAGAAAATCTCTCTACAAGGTCCGTGGCAGGTTTTTTAGTAAGAGAATCTTGAAGAAAACTTGACCACTAGTTAGCAAAGTAATTAAAAAAATTTAGACAATTTTCCTTTTATGGTGGTGAACAACCACAATTTAGTCTGAACACATTCAAGCTGTACTGTAGGTTTTTCCCAAAGTCTCGGGTTTTTTTTACAATTTTAAGATTTCCTGGGATTTGAACCAAAAGTTCAAGATATAGCAAAATGAACTCAATTTCTTAAGCATCACTGATTATTAACTTTATTCTTGCCCTGCTGAAACTTATTTCTCTTGTTGGTCCTGAGAGGTTTGCAGTTGGAGGAGGATTGAGCCCTGGTCATTCAGAAAGGAATTTGAAGGAAATGTAGGAAGTGATGGCTTAACCAGTTTCAGATTTAAGATATCCTTTACCCTTATGGACATTAAAAAACTCATGGCTGTATTAGAATAAATGAAAACCATGACATATGCACAGCAAATCTAACCCAGAAGCATCAGATTTTATCACCTTTTTCTGGACTTGTGCAGCAAGCAGGTATACTGTGTTCTCAGTATGCCAGGACCATGCCAGAATGATGACGGGTTTCCTGAACAATGCCATAGAAGCCTTTAGTGCAACCTCCTATGTTAGATATATAGTCACAGAAGCTCAATAGATCCTCCTTCAGCTGGCCCAGGGCTGTCTCTCCCATTTGACCATTTTAGCTTTGAAGTTATGACAATTGGCTTCTGTGAAGTTGACATCAAAGCTGAAACAGTGGCAAAGGCTGAAACTGGATGATCTTTTTGGAAAATATTGGTTTCTACAAAACTGATGGGAAAGTAGCAGGGATCTACAAATCACCAATTCACAGCAGTACTGCTAGCTATTAATTAGTTCTCCAACTATGAGTTGGAGTCATTTGGTGTAATTTGTCCCAAATCACTGAGTAAATATTTCAGTGTTGTGAGGGAGAAAAATATTATAAATGTAGGATGGAAATAAATAATATGTGTAATGTAACACAAGAAATTAATAGAAAATCATCCCAGGGTCTCTTTTGGTGACTTTTGGTACCTAGACCACACTTACTTCATAAGCTAAAGAGAGCTGCAAGGGATATCAATTAGTTATTACAAAGAGACAGCAGTACCTGAAGCAAAAGACCTGGTTATCATTTAGCCTAAAACCTTTTCTACTGCACTAACAGTGTAAATGAACATACACAGTATGTGAAAATTGCATTTGCAGTTGTAGAACAGCAAAATGGGCTTTTGTATATATGTCAATTGGATTGTCTCTCTATTTTCTGCTTACCATCACATCTGCTATTGAAATGAGAAGGGGCCTGAAGAACATACTCAGCCTGTATTAGCAGTATCAGAAACAATCCACAATGATTGTTTCAGCTTGAAGTTGGATATAAAACAATAGCTGTCTAAAACGAGGTCTCTTGAGTTTCATTCATGGGGGTCATCACAATCAAATACATGGTTTGCTTAGCCACTGAAAAATGAGAACAATGTGTAAGATTTTCTACAAAAAAGTACAAATTATGTGTTTAGAAATATACATTTAAAACACTATGCTTCCTCAAATTCTGAACTGCTTATAAATTGCCTATAGTCCTAGTAAACTTTTTTGGTAAATCAAGTAACAAAGACATGAGGCTTTATGTATAATTCGAATTTGCATTTAGAAAATGTCATCTTCCAGCTTTTAGCAACATCTGACTTTAAAAGTCATTAAAACTAGTCCCAAGGCAATTGTTGACCATTTCTGTAAAAACCTCCTAATCTGATAGCCTCATCTGATAGTCCTCTCTCCTTTCATTCCACGGCTGGTCAATAACAATTCCACTTGTTCAAAAAAAAAAAAAAAGCAAACCACACAACAAACCCACAGGTTAAGCAATTATGACTTGGTTTAGGAAAATGCCATTTTTATCTTTTTTTTTTTTTTTTTTTCCCTGGCTTGTTTGCCCCATAATTTTACTCTGAATTTCAAAATTCAGCCTAAGCTTTACATGACATTATTAAGCTCCTTCAGAATTTTCCTGAAGAGTGAGCCAAATCATGATTCTTTTTTTAAAGAAAACAAGATCTTTATCCAGATCTAGTTGAAGTAACGTCTCCTTTTCCTCTCTGTTCTGCTTTTATTAATAAAGTTCAGCATCTTTTTAAGATTTGTTTTAATTTCCTTTGCAAAATCTAAGTCAGCTTGATCAGCTCAGTCAACTTTTGGCAACCCTTATTTTATTACTAAATTTCCTAGCTTTTAATGTGCAACTTCTTTGCTGATCAGTCCCTTTCGTCATTCCCTGTAGGCACTCTGCTTACTCCAAATATCTTCTTTAAGGTACTGTTTTTTGAGAATAAGATCACATATTTTTCATGTCTTGTGCAAAGTATTTTTGAAATCAGAATTTAACACATTTATTTAAAGCCAATGTTATAGTTTAGCAAATATGGATATCTATCAGCATATCTGCACAATCCATAGAGCATACCAGTTGGTGTCAAAGTAGTAATTAAATACAGTGCAAAAGCAAATCAGGTCCTCCAAATGTTAATCTCATTATCACCTTCTCAGCACTGCTTGCCAGAAAGTTAACAGCCGTTAAAGCTCTGCTGCTCATCCAATCAGAATATTAAATTAATCAGTATGGCCTGATGCAAATATTGCCAGTGGTGTTAATCCTTTGCTTTGTACATTGCAAATGGGGAAATAAGCAGCTGTCTATGGAGCTCAGTGCATTCCTATTAATATTTCAAATGTGCAACCCATTTTGTAATGTTTTATGTCATGGTGTGCATTGAAAAGTTTCTCAGAGACTGGAAAATGCATCTTATATCCGGTTCCCAAGCTCTTTCCCTCGCCTGTGTTCCCCCAGCACTGAGCACAGCTTTCTCTCTATTCGTTCCCTCTGTGCTGTCATATGATTTCCTGGCAAATTTTTAAATAATGTGGCAACAGTCTATGAAATCAGATATGATTAGATAGATGTACCCAAACAGGCTCCAGTGTTCAACAGGCATCTGTTGTAGGGAGCCATCTGAATCACAATCTAACATTGTTGTTTTAAATGTATTTCGGGTGTCACAAAAGCTATATAGCAATTTTTATTCTTTTTTTTTTTTTTTTTTTTTTTTTTTTGCTATTAACTGACAAATGTGTGAAAACAGGAGCTGAGTGGCTGAAAGAATTCTCCTGATTTGCAAATCTTGGCTAATGAAAGACATCGTGTTCTCAGAGACTTGGATACTGTTTGACTGAGGCCCTTGCCCTGCCTTTGTTATAACAGTTACAGCAAAACCATGCTCCTGTCAGAATTAATCATAGATAATAAAAAAATATTAAATGTACATGATTCCACCTTTCATCTGAATTCCTCTATTTATAAATAATGCACATCCATAAAGAGCATGTTTACAGCCTTCCAGAATTACAACGATGTGTGTAGGTACAAATGTGAATGTGTATGGGTAGAAGTATAGAAAAGATTACTCATGTATGGGAGAACCTATATACATGTATATCTAAGTGTATAGAGCTACCTAAATATTTCTGTATGTGCATATCTATATAAACACAGAATATACATGCATGCACACACTTATGCTGTGAGAAGAATAAATATTCATTGCTCATTTTAATAATTCATCATAATAAATATTTATATAACATACACAATGATGTGTTGTGGTATAAATGTTTCAGTGGCATGAGTTGGGGCTGAATACATTATTTATGAGTGACAAAGGCACAAATAAGTCATGCAGGTCAGCAGTAAAATCCTTCCACTTCACTCTCATGAATTTCTTACATATTATCAACAGAACTACTTTTCAAATGTGTAGAACTGTCAAAAAATAATTATTTATGCTATTTTCCTGTATTAATGCCCCTCTTTCTGACCAGAATTAAAAATTAATGCAAACATATACTTAAATTTAATATTTTAAAACATTAATATTTTGGTAAAATTAAACTCAGTCATCATTCATTAACAGGGAGTAAAGACAGCAATGAAAAAAAGACATTATTACGCCTCTAATTATCTGCAACTTTTTTAAAGATCTGTGATTCTGAGAAGAACAGGGGAAAGAACACAGCCTAATGCAGAGCAAACTATAACACAATGATAACAACTTTTCCACGACTCAATTACACTTTTTTTGTTGTTGTCAAGTGTAAACACTGGAAAAGCTCCGAATGGAACAATCTCTTATTTGGTAGTAGGATTTTCTTTTGACTTTCTTAACAGACAGTTGTTTGAAGATGTGTGGAATATTCAAGCCAGTCTTAGAGGAGATGGATTATTGGCAGGAAAAAATTGAGACAATTAAAGGTAACTGATAAATTGAAGAAACATGAGATGAATTTTATTTATAGCATGGTTTACTAATCTATCATATGACTATACAATTTATCTCATTGCTATTGTCATTACTTGTGTAGTAATGTACATTTGTTTGAATGCTTTTACCTACGTCTTTTCACTAGTGCATTTGTTCAAGTCTGTAAGATATGATAAAAAAATACACAAAATGTATCTTTTCTTATATCAATGATGCCATGGTAATGACAGGAAATGACTGGTATTAATATAAACAATTTTGGATTAAACAAAATACACATCAGAAAGTGCTCAACGTAGGCAAATACACAAGTAAAATTTTGAAAAGGTATGTGTGCATAGCTTCCATATAGATCTTTTATTGTGATGGTCTGAAAAAGAAATTAAAATAGTATGGTATTAAAATCTACATTGTGAATAACACTTCTGTATATTTTTGATATATACACGTTTTCTTTTTATTTTTTATGTTTATTACATTACCTTTTTCATCTGCCATTTGGAAGAAGGGAAAGAGAAGACACGAGGCAAAGAAACATTTTTCCTTTACATTAGCAAACTACTGATACCAATACCTTGCAACCCTCTGCAACATAATACCAGTATCTCTTCTTCCAAGCCCCTAAGCCTATCTGTGCATATTTTCATTAATTATAATTTGGAGGAGATGGAGAGTTTCTTTGAGGTGACAGACAAACAGCAGGATATCATGAATATGTATTGCATGTCTGAGAAAATAAATTAACAGAGGCCATCCACTCTGGTGACCCACTTAGGCTGTCATTGATGAGTGTGACAGGAAGGTTCTGTAAGAACTGAATTTGCATGACAGACTTTTCTCCTGATCAACTAATTTACCCTATGCATTTAGATTATTTTAAGCTCTACACAGCAGTCAGATAATTAATCACTAAATCACCAATAGTGACATTAAGGTACAAGCAATACATTATTGCTGATTGCCACTTAAAACTCTAGTTTATCGGCCTTCAGCTCAAAAAATTGGTGTAATCTTACACTGAGTAATGAAATAAATCATCTGATATGTTCATAAGATTAGATGCTTAGGCAAAGAGGTTGATATGCTATAAATAAATGTGTTTTGTTGTCCTTTATGACAAAACTACACTAATAATGGCAATTCTCACAAAAGTACTCACTTGGTTGCTACCAGTTATTAGGTTATCATATTAAAAAAAAATTCCATTAAGTGTCTAAAATTCCTAGAGTGAAAATGTTTGTGTACATGTACACACATCTTTATACATATAAGTATATGAATATATGAACATAACAACCTTTACTGTGGCTCAGATATCTTTATACTAATGTGTGCATTTTCAGTTAAATAAATCTAAAGATTAAAGCACTATAAATATATATTGAATTATAATAGGTCTCTGAAAGTATAATGACATTACAATGAGTAATATGATGCCGCAGAAACATATATAGTATCTTCCTGTGTTGTAGTTATTTACTGATTCACATTAGTTAGATTCAAGGCCCCTAGCAACTTGTAGGAGTCTCAGTCGCTTTCTTAGAGGGTTGAGTTTGGCATTAAAGTTATGCTAAGAAGGTCAGATATAACTGTCACATATTTTAACAAATGCATCAATGAAGGCATGTAAAGAGTAAAGTAAAAAAGTCACCTAGTCTCTTAACAACTCAAAAATGAAGAATAGGATTTTATTTTTTTTTTACCTAGCAGACATACAAAAAAGTCCTTTATTCTGAGAACTCATCAGGCATCCACAATCCTGTTAATCACATAGGAAATGCATACAAAGAGCCTGTAAAATTTTGCTTTGAAAACTGGCAAACTGTTAGCATTTGCATGGTTTTGACTGACTTTAGTCTACAGTTTTAATAACAGCAGAAAGATCCAGCACAAAATTCCTTAACTCAGGAGGCCTCTGACACTTATGGAAACTTAAGCTTCTTAGTTGGAGGATAACACATTAGCGTTTGAGATCTGCTGTCTTTAATCATCTATGCTTACTGCAGCCAAAGAAACAAGTCAGTTCTGGAAGGCTTATTTATCCTGAGGTGCACCTGGCAAATCATTTGTTTGCAGCTCCCTCGCAGTGAATGAACAGGAATTCATCAGTCCATGCATGTGTCTCAGGCTCCTTTTGGAGATACCCACCTGTTGGGACGTAATGGACTGGGAAAAACATAATCCATTTGGTAGCCAAAGTAATTCTTTCTACTTATAATTAATTAGTTTTCTTTCCCAAGCAACAGCTACTTCTGACTCTCTTTGGGACTTTTTGTTTTGTACATTTATTGAAGAGCATTGAACAGTACTGAAAAAGCCCCCAGAAGCAAAGTTCTGCATTAATACTTTTTATAAATCCACCTTGACTCCTATCACTTAGTAATTTCTGTAAGCTGAGCTGCAATTGTATCTTAAAGGCTTATTTTATTTCCCAACCAGCAGCTGAATTTAAGTGACTAGAGGAGCACAGTAAGAGTTGAGGCTATTCAAGTCATCAGCTGAAGTACTGTGGAAACTTAGAAAATTGTGTAGGACTGGTTTGTTGAGAAATGCTGAAAGGACAGCTATTCACAATGCACTCTGCAGGCAATAAAACTTTTCCCAGAAGTCTCTTAAAATCTATGTTTAATAAATAAAGCAGTAGCTTTTATGTGCCACCAGCAGACAACAGGAAAGGCTTATGTCCTAGGAAGCTGAGCCAGACACTTCAGGTTCTTCACAGTATAAATTCCATACCCTGGGCTACAGAGGTAACCACACAAACAGTAACCATGGTAAGTTTGCTGATCTTATAGGAAATTCTCTACCTGTACCTACTCTTGAAAAGTGGTTTACCTCAATGCATGTCAGCAAGGCAGAGCTATTTCTATGCTGTTACTCTGTGTAACTATTTTTTAAATGTTTAGAGGAAGAGTCCCCATTTCCTATAAAACCAAATTGTACCTATTTTCTTATCATTGAAGTCCAAGGGCTTCTCATAAGAAATTCAGATCAAAGCTGTTCTTCATACATAGCTATGAGGATCAGAGACTAAGAAAACGAAGCAGGTTATCCAGGCAGAGCTAAAGCCCAAAAGGAAATAGAAATTGTGTGATCCTTAGCCCAATCTGGCCAAATATATATTAGAGCAAAAGCAACCCAATATCCATCTTTAAATAAGCTGAACTTCATGGTCTTGGAAAATATTTGTTTACATAATGTATGCTACTCTGGCAACAGCAGAAAGTGGTTGAAACTGAGACATCTTGCAGAAAAGAATCCAAGATTAATTTCAGTGGAAAAGTGAGAAAGAAGACATGAAACCAGAAATATAATCACAGGCTCATATGTAAGTGCCCCAAGGAAGGTGATGGCTTTATCCCCTGCTCCAAGTCTTATGTATACAATGTGCATTAAATATATAGACAACATATCAACAGATCTTTACTGGGAAGGGAGAATCCAGGATTCATGCCCCACATCTGAGTTTGTGAACACAGGTCCATATTTAAGTGCATGGTTTCTCCCCAGACATTCACAGTGGGTAGAAAGAGTTTAGTTCTGCAACACCCTGTTCCCCCTTGTACCTCGCACAGGGTCACGGGCAAGTTCCAGAGCAGTGATGGCAAATTCAGTCACCCTCATACCAGGCAGAATAACACCAGCTATTGCTGAGAGCACCATATCTATCCTGGCCTCACACCTTTTCCCCAGCAATACTAATTCCCGTAGCTTGCCACTCCAATATCTGCTAGACTATTAGCTGAAAGAAAGGAATTCTATGTTTCCTGGAAAGCAGGAAAGAAGAAATTCCCTGACATGCTTGTTCACTTAGGTGAAATGCAGATATTGAAATTCATTCAAGGTTCGGAATGCTAGCTTAAGTCTTCCTATTTTAACAGGATTAGTGGGCAGAGTGCTCATGTAATTCAAGAAATTTAATATGTACAAGTCATAAGTGAGGAAGTGGGATGTGAGTCATTTTTAGAGAAGAGTGGTTTATGAGCAGGGATATAAGAGCATGTAGCATGAGATATAAAAACAAGGAAGTACTTTCATCATTTTTCTTTCTTTTTTTTTTTCCTCTTTAGATTACATAATACCTCAAAAAAATAGTCTGTTCATGGAAGGATATTAATTTTGACTAAGTAATTTTGAACAATTTCATCTCACTAGAACATATTTTCTGTTATTCTTTTCAAATATATTTTTCTTGATTTATATATTTCCTTGAGGGATGTCTGGATTTTCAATACACATCCAGAAGGAAAAGGGCTATGGCCAGTAAACAACTTAATGAAATTCCTCCTTCAGCTAACTTGTGTGTGGACAAAGGCCCTTGGCAACCACCAGTTCTCATACTTAGGATTTAAAAAAACACTTGCAAACTCAAAACTATGGGCTCTTTTCTGCTCATGGGTCAATATCTTTCATTTACAATCAATAGAAACAGTGGATTTTTTACACCAGAGGTTTCAGGAAGAAAAGTGACTTTTCCATTTTCCAAACATTAGTTATGTACAAATTGCAAGTGAAAAGACTTATTTGCATGCTTAACTTAATCACGTGAATAAGTCTGTTCAGTATGTGCATGTGTGTTCGGAGAATGGAAGCCCAAAAGACCAATCTTAGTCCCAGTGGAATAAGGAAAGGCTTTACCAATTATTTCAGTAGAAGCAGGATCATGACATTACATATGAATGAGAATTGACAGTTTAGAGACACAATTGTTTTCAGAGCAACTGTTTTGTACACTGCCAATTTGTCCAGCTCCCGCAGGTCTGTTACTGAGTTCCATGATTCCCTATCTTCAGTGGGAAAGATAGAGATTGCTTCATCCTTACAAGAAGCTGTGAAATTAGGCCATTTAGTTTGGGAAGCAAAGAGTTATTTCATAATTCTTAGTGAAAGAATTTTGCTTAATAATTGCTTAAAACACTTAATTCTTAATATTAATCAAAAATAGAAAAAGAAACAAAGTGAGATTAGTTTAGAGTTCATGATTAAAATGTCATGAACTAGTAGATAAATACACAGTCTGTGGGACAACTCCCTCCCCAAACGGTTATTTAATATTTAGTAAGCAATGATATATAAAGGACAATTTGTGAACAAGAAAAGGTATATTCAATGAAATAAAACTATCCACTTGTTTGGACTCTTCATTTTTTCATAAGAAAGACTTAGAAATATAATTAATTAAAAATCTGGAATAAGAAATACTCCAGCTGAACTTCCAATTTTGCGAACACTTACCAACTCCTTTGCTTAGCTCATTCTTCAGCTTCCTTTCTCATCTCTTCCTTGGTCCCTTCTCTTATCCTTGAGGGAAAAAAAAAAAAAAAGAGACTACAGGAAAGAATGACCATGAAACTATTGAATCATATTGAAGTTGAGCCAAACTTTCAAATAAAAAATAAAAAAATATAGATTCCAAATACTCCTTTTGCCGTAGTAAGACAGATTTTGCTTTTTTTTTTAGTTTCTCATAGATTGTTTTACCACTTAGGGTCAGGTCACACCTTTGCATTTCAAGATCCATTCATTTGCTCTTTTAAGTCCTTTGTCATTTATGTTATCAGAGCAGGAACAATGTCATAAGATCATGAATCCAGAGGAAGTCATTCCTTGTTTTTGGAAAATACAAGACAGCTGAAGGTCTGTGAAGGTGCTTAGCGAAAAGACTGAGGAACAATCTCAGCTTTTCTGAAGATGGTCCATTGAGGGAATATCTAAGTGGGATTTCACATCCTCATAAAATATGTAGTAGGTATATTCTTAACGAATCATGGAGACACAGATAACTACTGTAGGTATAAATACAGCCGTCAGCATCATGCCACCCCTTGCTTCTTTAGAGGGTCATGGCAGGGAAATACTTTGAAATATTCCTCACCCTCATGTAAATCTTCATTTTGGTCATCTCCATTTCTTTCCCTTCCTCTGCACCTATCATAATGGAAGCTTACACTTTTTCTGCTGCTTTATCTGAATTTTCCCTCTTTGCCTTTTAAAGGTATCTCCTATGTTCCCTCACCTCTGCATCCTGTGTGTCCTCTATCTCTGCCAGCATCCTCCGCCATCCACCCTGCTTACTCTCCCCTTCATGTGTCTGCAAGCAAATCCCCTCTCTTGGCAGCAGCCTTGGACTCATTTTGCTCTCAGCTCTCTTACCATTTAGCAGCAAGGCACTGCCACCTGCAGAGAGCAGCTTTGACAGTGACAACTGCACGGGAAAGGGAAACAGTAAAATCTGGCTGCTGAAGGCACAGCAGCTACATAGATCTGGGAGGTTTTTACTTTGGATTAGGAATCAGTTCTACATTTCCTTAAATCCAGTCTTATTTAATACAAGGTAAAAGAATGTGCCTGCTTCAGTGTTTAAACAGGATATGGTAGTGGAATGTCATTTGTGATAGTTTTGTAATATTAAAATTCATGTTGAAATATTAAAATTAGTTTTGTAATATTAAAATTATAAAATTAAGTCAAAGTCTGACCAGGCTATGAATGGTACACTGAATATTTATTTTGCCATTTGATCATGTGCACAGGTTTATCAATCCCTTGTGTGGTCCTGCTTATTGCAAGTGGCAGTGTCTACCTATGTCTATCTGATTTAACATCTGAGCTTCTTCAGAGGCACTGAAAAAGGATTCAAGAAACTTTGCACCTTGATACTTGATGCTGCCTTACCAGTGACAATCTGTGTTAAGACAGAAACTTGCAGGAAACAAGAAGAAGCACTTCAGTTTTAAGAAATTTTCTTCCATACTTTTGAGCACCATTGGCAACTACAGGGGTATTCAACTTCTGAGCCTGGAAATCTGTACTGATAAATTAAATTTTCTCTCTGGAACTGAAGACAAATGTCTAGTATGTCCTATTCTCACTACTAAGCTTTCTTAGTCTTCAGAGTAAGACAGTTGTAGTCATGTCTCCTATTGAGAAGATCCCTGGCCAGAGCCAACTCCTGAACTGTTCCGTTTCTGAAAGTGTTCATTATCCAGAGCCAAGTCTTTGCTAGAGCTCTCTAAATCCAGAAGTTTAGATAATGGATTTGTAGACTTGGAAGGATCCTTGACAATTTTTACTATACTTGATGGGACCTTTCATCATATAACTCTTTGGAGCAAAATCTGGATGCCTCAGAAGTGTTTGTTTCAGACTAATTTATTTCCTCTCTGGTGATGAGACAGCTCTGCATCTCCTTCTCCACCACGGCCCCCCTCTACTAGCAATTCAGTTTTCACTCTGAGACAGAAAGCACATCCCCTGTCAATGTCTTTCAAAGAATAATAACCACTCCCTCCCCTTTCATCCTGTCCTTTTGCAGATTCAATGCATCACAGATGTCAACTACTGCAGCTGGAGAATTTGTTTAAGTGGGTGGACAACACGTCATCTGTACTGTGTACAGCTCCTTTGCCATGTTAAGGCCTAGACCTGCACTTGTGGCTGACTTTCCACCAATCACATCTCTGAGAACTGATTAGGCACATCTGGATATGGAAGGGTTTGATGAGGAGGTGGAAGAGCAGATATCACCAGTGATGGACAACTAATGGTCAGGGTAAGGGTCAATGACAGAACTGAAGAAGCAGACAGATGTGTCTCCTCTTTTCCAAACAGTGTATGTCATAGCATAACAGCTGTGAAGGAAAAAGAAAATTACTTGTGGGACTTAAACCGCAATCTTCATCAACTAGGCTTACAGAAATTTCACAGCAGACTTTAACCAGATGAAAATACCTTGGTATCTGACATATATAGGAAATGCCTACATTTTTCAAAATCTACAGTTTTCTTTCACTGTCTCTGGACTGCTAAGAAATATTGAAAACCATTTCCTGTATCTGAATTATTGCTCTAACTTAATTCAGTCTAAATTAATTTTCACTTATGTCTTGCTTGTGAGATCTAGAGAAGTCCCCAGGTTCTGAAACTATTCTTACTTTTATTGATCTTAAGCCTGACAGTCAGATTCACAAATAGAAACAGCAACACTACTAAAATTTAAATATATGCGACTACAAAATTTAGACTGCTTCCTTAAAGAAATAGACTAAATTACTCCAGTGGATAAACTAGTCCTGAGTGCGTCTGAGAGATGATTTCAGCTCCTGCAGAGATTTCTGCAACTTCAGGAAATGCGGAGTTAGTTATGCAATTATCATTTAAGGATAAAATATGTTTATAAAATAGTCTTTTAAAATAAAATTTATAAAAGAGAAACCTAAAACCTTTCATTTGACTACAGAGCTGAGAAAAGATGATGAGAAGAATCTGTATTTCCAGTGCAAAACTGGCCCAGAAGCACAGTTACACAGAGCATGCACTGCTCTGTGGGAGCTCTGCTATATGTTATATGCACAGTATTTTTCTCTCACTCTCACTCTCCAGATAAGCAAAGACTGAAGCAGCGTATAAATGCATACCTGGCAGGAGGCCAGGACAGAGTCATTAACTGTATTCTGGAAAAAGAAGTGTCATGTAATGTCTGATCAAGAATTATGCAGTTGCTGAAGATAAGAAGATTTTCCCCTTAAAATTCATGAGGAATGACTACGGACTCCTGGAAGCTGGGTGACATAACCTGTCTGTCAGCAAAGAGACTACCCCCAGTCTGCTGTTATTGTTGCTGCTGTGCTATCTCATAAGTCCTCCAACCATTGTGCTGCAGTTCAGTTCGCACTCGTTCAGTTAGCCCAGCTCATCCAAGCAGCCATTTGACATGACATGTTCCTTTACTGGTGCACTGCTACAAATCAGGAGCAAGATCATGGAGGTTGGAGGGTTAGTGTTAATATATAAACAACATAAGCAAAACCAGGCTCAAACAAGAGTAAAAAATCTAGCCAGCTTTTTAAATTTATACTGAATGACAGATTTATGGGGTAGATATAAACTATTCAAGGCAGGGACTATTTTTTACTTCTCCAGTATTCCACATACTGATACTGGAGCCCTCAGAGTATGAATATGTCTATTATAAGGAACATTTTTACTTTTAAACATGAAAAACGACACTGTCAGCAAAGCATAAATATATCTTTTGAGAAAGATGGCTCATCCACCCAATCTTTAGTAACGACAGAGGGAAAAAAGTTGGTTCCTAGAACTGTATTGAGCACATATAACCAAACCTACCATATCCAGTATAGCACTGGCATATAATGATTGTGTTTTCTTTCACTCTTTCCCCTTCATGTTCAGTATTTCAGGACTTCTAATCTCAGAGTTTCACTGCTATCTGTCTTTCTGTGTGGATGATAGAAGGACTTTCCATATGCTCAGAATAACTTAAATAAACTCTTCAGCCATTTGAAATGTGAGTGTTACTGTTTAAGGAGAAAAAAAGATGTAGAGGACCTGACAGATGTTTTTACTCAGCAATGTTCTCCCATGTTTTTAATAAAGATTTCGGATATATAAATAGTGCTTTCAAGGCTAAATATTTTTCGTGTGGTATTCAGCTGTAGCTTTGTTGGCTTTTTTTCAGAATGAAATTCAGCTGGAAAAAAAAAATTATATGATATGGTATTAATATACCTGTATATGTCTTTATGATTCTATAAAAGTATATGGTTCTTTAAAATTAAAATAAAACCAGAGTAAGAAATAAATAACATTAATATATTAGAAACTTGAACTGAGTGTGTAAACAGCTATGTTTGCAAATATCCTTACAGACTCCATATGGTTTCAGTAGTCAGATCACACCCCTCAACTTGAGACAAAAAAGTTTGATTCTATGTAGTACATAATGTCAGTCCCACTTAGGGCCCACATAATCAGATGTGTGTTTAAATGTGTGTCCCGATAACGTACAAGAAGACTAGATATAGTTACAAAAATTGGGGTAGATTCACAGTTTGCAAACAGTTTAATGGCAGTATGTTGTTTTCCTCAGCTCTAAATATATGATACTTAATGGGTCCACGTGCTGGAAAACTCAGCTGTTTTGAACCAAGACTCTTAGAAATCAACAGGCTTTTCTGATTTTATTAATTCTTCAAGCTTTGCATCAAGGCTGAAAATCTTGATTTAGCTAATAACTAAATGAGAGCGAATGACCACAAGCTTAAGATCATTCTTCTTCAGCACAACATTTAATTTTAAATACATATCAAAAGTGTTTTGCCTAAGTGAAACCTCAGTAACTTCCAGCTACATATGGAGATGTCATCATGATACCTCTCATCAAGGAAGTGTGATACCTCCCTCTTGCCAGTGTGCACAAAATGCATTTGAGATCACTGAGAGCAGAGGGATGGTCTAAAATGAAGAAGATAAGGTTTCATCTCAAGTCTCCAAGTCTTGCTCTAAAAGGAATCTGCCCTTCCTCTGGGAAAGTCACTAGGTGTTTCTCCAGTACTACACCCATGCTAATATACTATGGGTGGGGTTAATGTTTTTTTCTGCATTCTTAACCATTAGTGCTATCTAAAGAGGTAGCCCAGCCCCCTCCACCTTGCTATGGCTGCAAGTTCCCATTACTTACCCTACATCAGTGATAGGAAACATGTCACTGCAGCAATGAGTCAAAGAAGGGACCTGATGGAAAACTGACCATTTCTCTTTGCTGGGAAATTTTTTAGCTGGTAACGTGTCTGAGTTGTTTTTCCACACAGCTGAGCTAACTTCAGGCCAGGAAAAAGGGAGCTGTTAAGAACACACAGGCAGAAAAGGGGGAGGTCTGAACTACCCTTTCAGCCACATCCTCTGCTGTGAAAATCAGCCCCCAGACTTTCAGCACAGTATGTTAGCTCTGGTGCAGCATGTGGCTAGAACTGTGTCTGGACCAAAAATGTAGATGCGGACGCCTACATTGGTGTCTTTTCCCATATTTCCAATTCCAGTACTAGCACGGGAAGACTGAGCTCAGTTCTGCCTGTACCTGTTAGTGTACACCTACACATAGCTTCTGTGCATCTGCTCTTTGTCTGGTAACTTGGGGAAAACTGAATTACCTTATATATCAGGGAAACATTCTGAGGGAAAATGCTTTCACAGTTTGTAAGGCTTTCAAGAACTGAAGTAAGATGTGCCAGTCAAATATCTTGAATAACTATGTTAAAAATACTCATATAGTTCCAAATCAGAAAATTATTAAGATGCTGAAAAGGGTAGACTTATATTTTAGTATCCTGCTCTGCTCAAAGACTGCGCATGTTTTAAAGTCATTCATTCAGGCATGGGTCTCTGTCTTATTTTCATACTGTGAACTGGCTTTAATCCTTCACCAGAGAATACTATACAGTTATCGAATACACACATAGCCAGAATGCCTTAGGGAAATTGATCTTTCAACAGTTTTGTTTAGTAACATGATTTAACATGTGTTTATTTTAGGCTTGCTGATGCAATGCACGGTATATAATAGATACTGCTATGGAATCCTAGTCTAAATAGAACTCAATCACAAAATAAAGAATACATGCTACTACTATTTTTGCTGAATTTGTGGACTGCTACAACCTGTACAATTGTACGTTAGTACAGAACTAATGGTTCTGATTCACGTTGAGAATACTGAACAGACCTTTATTCTCCATCCTTACTATTTTTTTTAATCATTTAAATAATTTAATTTTAGATGGGAGTTTATATGTCTTGAACAACTTTGTTACTAAAACGCCACATTCAATAAAAGGATCAAATGTCATTTTTTTCATTTACAAATGTGATATTGTTTCTGTTTAGAAAGGAAAACACATTGAAGCCATTATTGGAACCAGATTTCCCAAGTGCTTTTTAAATAAACTGTATGAGAGACTTTGATCTAGTTAGCTGGCTGCTATCACACTTCTATACATATGTCCTTCCCAATTCTATTGAGAGCCTATTACAATTTCAGATCATGTGTTGTACTGCCAATAGGTTTGGTTACTGGAATTTAAGGCCAATATTAAAGGGCTTCTATGCTAAAAAAAACCCCAAACAAAACAAAAAAAAACACACACAGAAAAAAGAAACCAAAACAACTATGTAATGTTAACTTAAATATTTTACACAAATATAACTCATAAACCCTAATGGAATGATTTTCCTCCCTTTTTTGTCTAGCCTCTGTATAGACCTCCCATTTAGTTTGGGTGAGTGGGGTCAGTAGAATCATCACCATTTCAAAAACTTCATCCTTTTGAGTATAAGTTTTTGGAATCTGACCTAAGTTTTCAACCCAAAAGAGACCGGCTTTCGTCTGCGACTGGGAGGCAATTGTCCACTGATGCATGTGTTACCTTCATGTGCATGGAAGGCTGGTGCAACACTTGGCCTGTGGATTTATCATTTGTGTACAATATCATGTCATGAAACACTCACCAACTCCTGAAGAGAGTCAGAACAATATCTACCAAATGAAGTACAGTTCCAGTGGGCACCAAATTACATCTTAGATATTTTGTTACTTGTCCTTTATCAAGCAAATGTAAAATTGTAGTGGGTTACTGACAGACTATAATTCAGCTGTCTGCTGCTTTATCACAGCTCTCAGCAGGTCTCTAATGAATATTTCTGTATGCATGTTGCTGACTGATAATCAAACTAAGAACAAGTCCTAATTGGGTTTTCTATTCACAGAAAAGTGCCTGTATTACACTGGCAGATATCCCAACCAGTGTTAAATTAAAAGTATGAACATAACAGACTTTCTTTTACTTTTTCTTTTTTTTTTTTTTTTTTGACTTTTACATGTCCATGAAGCTTATGTATAAAGCTACATAGTGCCCTAGGCTAGAAAGATGGCAATGAAGGGGTATGTTACATCCAATGAAAGTATATAAATAAGTGACTATGGGTCTGACTCTCCAGAGATTTACACCAAAGCAAATTGAAATGTCTGCAGTAGAAATGGTAGAAATGCAATGTAGACTTATATATTTATCAGACTTATAGAGTAATAATGACTAGTATTTGTGACCCAAATTTTCACATTCAGGTAATTTTAATGCCATTAAGGATTTAGATCTGACCTGCAGGCAAAACACACTTCTTTGTTAAGCGAGCACAGAACTGCAGCCAGTGTAAGTTACAACACATATAGTTACAGACATGAAGACCAGTTAACCAATTTATCCATACATGATTTAAGCACTGTCTTTAGCTTGCAATGGAAAATTAGGTGAGTGACACAAGAAAAATCCACCTTGTATCATCTTATAGGTTACCATGAATAAGATATCAGTATGCAAGAAAGCAAATGATGGTTATACAGCCAGACAGGATATTCCGACTTAATCAGTGCAAGAGATGAGATCAAGACATGTCTGTGGTATTCAGTGACATATATAAACAACAGGTAACAGAATTACGTATTTTAGATATGTTAGTCAAGAACCTGAATTCCAATGCATAAATTGCACCGGGACTACTGCATATGGCTTCAGTTGCTTTAGCTTGATTTTCTAACAGTATAACAATTTACAACCCAACACGTTTCAGTTACTAGAATCATCAATGAAAGGTTTTGAAATTTATTAGACTTACTTTTCTGTAGTTTGTGGAGTATAATTTGCTCTGAATTAAATTATATATAAGGAAAATAATGTTAATCCAAGAGAGGCTGAAGAAGGATCCAGCTAACATAGGTAACTGGACAGCGTCATAGTGAAATTATTTCATAGCCAATGGTAAAGTGATTTTTAGTAAGAAGTGAATTCAGCAGGCTATTCACACCTACAGTTTTAAAAATATGTGCAGCCATAGACTGAATACAGCTAAATGAAACTCTCTGCTTAACACCTAGTCAGCATGATGAGAAGAACAATTACAAAAAGGGAGATATACATGAGTACTAGCAATATTAAAATAATAAGAAGGATCATAAGAAAAGATAAGGTGTGGAAGCAGAATGGCTACAGTATCTTATTACAGAGACACAATTTCCAGAATCTTTACGGACTTTTACCAGAGACTCTCTCCCCATCTCACTGCCTTCTACCCTACCCCATTGTCAGTGAGCCATTTTAGCTGGGGCAGTGAGAGCTAATATCAGCTGCATAATTTGTGCACAAGGTGCTGACCCCGTGAGCCTGAAAGTGCTGAGTCTGAGCTCATATGAACTCCTGATCTTCTTCAAAGAGAGAGTCAGAAAATTCTCATTATATCCTCCCATTCTGAACAAGGTGGAATTAATACACTGAGACAATTAATTAAAAAAGCTGTTTTTCAACTCTAAATCATGTCTTCAGCAAAATGCAACAAGAAATACATACAGAATGAAGAATAGGTACTGTCTTTCATTCAGAGCAGAACTGAAAGTTTCATTTAGTTCTTAAGAATTTTTCCCTTCCTGTGAATTATCTTTACCGGCCATGGCTGGAGGCAAGACACTGAATAAATGGAGTATTCATTTGGTAAATTTGAGCATTCTTAATTTCATATGCTTGACTTCAGATGAAAGTGTTTTCTTAGAAAGACTGTTTTCTAGACTTCCTAGACATGGGTTAGGTTTCAAACATATTAAAAGTCAGAATAATGATGAAAAGGAGCAGGAAGGAAGAAATGTATTGAAGATGTAGATGGTGGAAATCTTGAATGTCCTTTCTGCTTACATATTTATCATTATGTAAGCAGTTTTATTTCCCTAATACTGAGAGTTACGAAAAGATCCTGCAGCTTTAGACTGTTACACATGCTAAGACAACCAACATCTTGGTGACTAAAATGTGTCTTTCCAGCTTCAAGGAGCTGTGTAACTTTGATTGGCAGATGCCAGAACTCCTCATGTCTGCTTCATAAAAGAGGGTCTTGAAGAGCAGATATCTAATTATTGTCAAATCCACTATACAAGTTTACAGTATCTGATCATATGGTTACAGACAGGTGCACTTACAATACAGAAGATGCTTCTAATTCAATTTCATTGATGAGATAATCAGGACTGACTTTCTATTAAGGCCATATACTCTGCAGCCTTGAACTTTTTAGTCTGTGCCATTAATGGCCATTCCTACTTCTTTTGTAAAGCAAACCAAGAAGTTGGTACTGGGATTGAAAGCATGTTACTATTATCTTCAGAAAAAGCAGACTGGATGGAGAAAGTAAATAAGTAATTGTATGTTACTGGTAAAGTGTGTCTTGGTAGGAAGCTGAAGGATTTCAAAGCTAGTTCATCTTAATAAAATGAAAACCAGTTCTGATACCTAGGGTCCAGACAGATACTTCTATGGTCCAGAAGAGAATTATTAATTTTATAGCCTTGTAAAGCAAATACAGTTTGATTGCCATAGTTTTGTTCTCCTCTAAAAACTTTTCAGGGGAGAGTCAACCACAGATAATTTTATGGAACAATGACTTAAGGAAACTTTAATCTGTATTGCCCTCTAATAATATCCACTTATTTGAAATAATTTTGTTGCTATTTAAAACAGATGTTAGGAGATCAGGGTGAATCTGGGATTTTAATCAAAAAGCTCCAAGATTAGTCTCCCAAACAGTGAAATCACTGGAGCAGTTATTAATTATAAAGATAATGCCATCTTCTTATGTTTTGAACAGCTACACTAAAATTTGATATGAACACATTTGTATAAAATGCAGCTGAGTATTCTTCATCCAGTTGATGAATTTGTCCATTGTTACAGATCTAGAGACTGAAACACACACAGAAATCCCCTTTATTAAAAAGGAAATATCTCTTACTGTTATTATTTATTTGACAGTAGCTCTAAGAGGATCCAGATGAGAAAGGATTGTTGTTCTTGATATGGTACATATGTGAAACAAATCTTTTTACCTGCTTTTTCCATAAGATGTAACCATTCCTTTCAAAATACTCTGTACATGTATGTACGTCTATAATGTAAAATAAAATAATAGAACATAAAATATATGGGTATTATTTTCTCATGCAACACATTGCACTGTGTGCATGAAGCAAGCATAGCTAGCAAAACCTGAGAATATTCTTAATTTCAAGACACAAAACCAGCCAGGGTTTCATATATTCATCCAAAGCATTCCCAACACCTGAAGGTCGTCACCCAGTCTCACAGTGCAGATGACTACAATCATAGTGATCTCCCCATTCCTATGTTGTGGTAGTAACCCAGGTACTTTGACTCACATCTCTGATGTTTTAGTTCCCTGCCTAGGATAAGCATGTGGTTGGCAATTTAACTTTGCTGTTCTTAGGGAAGGATTTTACAGCAAGCTGAGCCACCTTTCCTTGAGGGTATCCTGGGAATAACAGATTGATTCATATCCCTATGTTTCTTTCAGAAAAAACAAGAATAGGCAAATAGTAGGTTCAGTCCAAGGTATTGTAAATTTTCTTCAACAAGTTTGACATTTTTTCTCTCTTTAATAGGGACATTTCTGTCAAGCATGCAAGCAGAAAAACAAGACTAGGGCCCATGAGAGCTGAGGAAAAAGATATAAAACAGAGAAAGGACAGAAAATAAACATGCAGTCGTCTTGAGGCTTTTTTGCTCTAAGGTTTATGCCAGCCAGTGCTGTCACTGCTCTTTAATCCTGTTCCTTGCTTGTAGGATAAAAAAAACACCCTAAAACTTCTCTGCTTTTGTTGAAGTGAAATTTTAGCAAAATTGACATTCATCCTGACCCGGAGAAGGAAACAAGGAGCCTTGCTACCCTCAAGTCCCTTGTGCAATACCTTGACCTTTTAGTGGAGTGCCTGTAAATCAGTGAAACTGAATCAAAGAATAACACCAATTGAAGAACATACCAGGACCCTTAAAGAAATAATTTCTTGCCTTCAAAACTCTCTTTTAATCATTTACTGTGTCACAGGGACAGTGGATTTGGTTTGGTAAGAACACAAAAGTTTCCTGATGCTTTTAGGAACAAGGCAACCCATTTTATTGCAGACAACACAATCTCAGCCTCAAGGCTTTAGTTCACCGCTGAACTCAGCTTATCTGTGAGATTTTTCCAGGGCTTTCACAATCTGTTGCCAGGCTGTGGCACCTTTGCTACAGCTGATTCTTCCTACTCAAGCTGACTTCAACAAACATGTGCCTTTTGATAACACAGCTGTAAAATTATCACATTTTGTTGGATGTTTACTTGACTTCTGAGAGATGTCAGCTTCTCATTAAAAAAAAAAAAAAAAAAGAGAAAAAGAAAATAAAAAGACTTTCTGGCATAAATTGTAGGTTATAGAGCAAAAAAATAATTTCAGCTAGTATTAAAGCAATAATAAAAATCTCTTAGCCAGGAGCACATCTCTTTATATTTTATATGTTTAAAAACTGATTCCTGGCAAGGAAATCTGACCCTGCATGGATTTCAGGCAGACATTTTTCAATTCTGGTTGTCACTACTGTTGGATATACTTTAAAGAGTAACAAAATTAACTGAGTTCAAATGTACCCTGACATATCTTTGAAACAATAATCAGGGATGCTTAAGTGTCAATACTAAATTGAAACTTAATACACATGATTATACCATGTATTTCTACAGGTGATAAATAATGTCAAAAGAACAGCTTATTTTTATGTATAATGTTTTAATTTACAGTCAAAACTGGTTCTTGCAGAGGATTTCCACTGAAATGCACTCATAATTTTGTTGTGAATTAGAATAGGCTTATGTAGCCAACATGACAGAACATCTGATATGTAAGGCCATCTTCCATTTATAGTTAGATTATGCCACCTTTACCTTTATTAATTTGAACAAGAATACTCAGACAGCATGAACAATACTTGGTATGGATGAGGTAAGTCAGTAGGTCAAAGATTATATTAGATGCTTCAGAGAAGCAGGCGGAAATGTTTTAAGTATTATCAAGGGACTGAGGTCGATCTTTACTCCTTCAGCTGAGGTGGAGAGAGAGAGTTGAACCCTGCAATTGTATGATTGTGTGCAAATTATGCAGAGACTCACTGAAGGCATTGCACTTCTCTTTCTCTCAGTTGGATATAACTTTAATCTTAAATCTGAAGAGTTGTGAGAAGTATGCTTTTCTAGCAAACAAACAAAGGGATGTTCACCCATCAGCACACCAGGGAATATAGTAGTTTTCATGTTATATAATTTTAGATGGAAGATAAACTAGTGGTTCAATCTCTGTCAATTCCTCCTTCAGTCAGTAGAGAGAAAGAGATGGCTCTGGTCCCAGCTCTGAATTACTCCAAAGAAGTATCCAGCTTTCTCCTTTGGCTGAGGAGGAAAACCAACATTAGAATAAATGTTGTGAAATACTCCTAGGGCATTAAAACCAGGCAACTAAACTAAATAGCACCAGCAAATATTGTGGTAGATCTTGATATTACATATACATGTATGCTTCACAATAGTTCTATGAAAACATTAGATCAGTGGTCAGCAATGTCCAAGTAAACTCAAACAAATGTTAGAAATTAGGAGAGAAATAGCAAAACAGAGAATAAGTCTAGAGTATGGCTAAAGTTGTACTTTTTGAATGACCACTTACTTTGACCCAAAAAGTATAGAGTTTAACAGGAAAAGCTTCAGAAAAGAAACAGGAAAATTCAAAATTGGGCACTGGCTTCTGTGTAAGGAAAGACTAAGTGGCCTAAAACCTATGAGAAAAAGAAAGAGTGGCTAAAGAACAAATATGACAGAAGAAATATAAAATCATGAGAGGCCTGGAGACTTTCAAAATAGAATAGCTGCTTTCTATTTTTCTCAAAGGAAAAGAAAGCAAGGTAAGAAGCATCAAATAAAACTTGTAGATTGTATACTCAAAAATAACAGCAACAAAAAAAAGGAGGTTTCAACTCACATTGTATAGGCTTCCTTGCTACAGTACTCTATGGCTGGTAAAAGGATAAAGAAAGGATCAAAAATACCTGCATATATTAAAGGAAGCAATGGCTATTGGAAATATTGAGTGCAACAATAACACTTTTTCCTCAGGAGGTCCCTTAGCCCTAAATCACTGCAGAAGCATTGCTAGAGGTTTGCCCTCTTCTTAATCTCTCTCTTCCTTTTGGCTCCCCTCCAAGGCTGGATTTGAGGACATTTATTCTGACCTAAGAGGGCTTTTCGAAGCCTAATACTTCAGAATTGCTTAGAAGGAAAGGAATAATTTACCTTAAATTGTTACACATGGATTCTTCTTGAAATTATATCAAAGGCATTTTTAAAATCTAGCCAGGTGGTTTTGTACCATTTCTCCAAATATTATCAAATAGATAATTTTAAGAGGCATGATTCTCCTGTAGATATCAATAGCTCTTGTTAAATTCAGACGTGCTGGAGGAAAACCATTTTGAATTATATTGCTAATCTCTTTCATTTCACAGTATCACATGCTTAGTGCTGTTTGGGTTTCCTGACAGTTTAACACCACAATTTTCAGTGATTTTCTTTTTCCTTCTTTGTTTTGCAACCTTGCTTAACTGTGAGACTAATGAATATATTGAACATTGGAATAAATTACAATTTATGATCCTACCTGCAAGAGAACAATGAGCTTGCATAAAGTGAAAACATTTGAAGTGAGAGATTAGGTGCTTTGCTAAGTTCAAGAGACAAGGCAATTCCAGTTGCAACCTGTAGTAATGCTTGGCTAAAGTTATGGTGGGGTGTCCTGGGTTCAGCAGTAGCAGTTATTTTTTCTCCTTCTTAGTAGCTGGTACAGTGCTGTGGTTTTGACTTTCGGCCTGGAAACAGCACTGATAACACCGATGTTTTTGTTACTGCTCAGTAATGTTTAGTCTGACCAAGGACTTTGTGAGTCTCATGCTCTGCCAGGGAGGAGTGGAAGCCGGGAAGAAGCAGAGACAGGACACCTAACCCAAACTAGCCAAAGAGGTATTCCATACCACAGCACGTCATGCCCAGGATGTAAACTGGGGACAGTTACCCGGGAGGGTTATATCACTGCCGGGGTCGGGCTGGGTATTGGTAGGCGGGTGGTGAGCTGTTGTATTCACTTTCCTTGTTATTTCCCTTATGATTATTATTATTGGTGGTAGCAGTAGTGGTCTGTGTTATACCTTAGTTACTGGATTGTTCTTATCTCAACCCGTGGGAGTTACACTCTTTCGATTCTCCTCCCCATCCCTCTGGGAGCTGGGGGAGGAAGGGGAGGAGAGTGAACGAATGGCTATGTGGTTTTTCTGAATTACTGACTGGGCATAAATGATGACATGGGGCCAGGAATTAGGTATAGTTAGGAATTAGGGTAAGAAAGTACTAGCAATCAAGCAGCAAGACAAGCACTTTTCAATGGATTTCTGCATCTAACACTAAAGCTGTAAAAAAACTGAAAAAGATATTTTTCTTTGCGCAAGTAATTCAAAGTACTCACTTTTAATATAAATTTACCAGTGATTTGATAACAGAACTATGAGTATGGATAACAGTGGTGAGATTCATATAGCTAACTATGGTTGCTTAACAGCATAGCCAATAAAATACAAGTTAGTCACCTGAGGCTGCTGAAACTGTAAATGGAGATAGGGTCAATACAATAAATGGATCCCAAGACAAGGTATGTCTTACCCTAAGACATTTACACTTGAAATGAACACTGTCCAAACCCAATGTCTGTAAAAAGAATCGGGTGACAGACTATGTCTGGTGTATATTTCCAGATTATAAATGTAAAAAAAGGTGAGCATAAATCCTGCCTCAGGTTTCCAAGTTTACATTTCAAGTACTGCATCAGTTACTTATATAAGGATATTTTCTTTGAAGTCAGATGTGCTGTTTACCTTGTCAGAATCACCAGGTTTTTAAAATGCTTAAAATCCTGTGATTCCTTCCAGGGTGTGATTGCTCAACTTATTTACATTTCTTAGAAATAATTGAGATGCTTCTTTATTTACAGCAATTAGCTATAAATTTTAGACTATAGTAAAATTGTTTTAAGCATTCTGCTCTAAACATAGTTCAATTTAATTTAAAAATATCAAGTTATCAGCCAAATTCCCAGCTAGAACGACTAGCAATTCTTTGTTGATTTCATAAGGATATACTCAGTTGACACCAGTGACTGTGAATAAAAGCATCTGAGGATGGCCTAGTCTCATGTATGTAGATTTTGTTAAAATTAATCTGCAATTTTTTTACCACATTGCAGCTTTGTATCTGTACTTAGCTTAAGGCAACACAAGTATTTCAAAATCTTTCCAGTGACTTACTTATAACAATTGCTTACTTATAGATAGTTAAAAACAATATATCATGTGACTTCAGGTTTGTTTAGAACTGGCAGACTGATTCTGTGAAAAAGTCTAAAAAATTTTCTTATAAGCACCCTGTATACTTAACTAGGCACAACTGAGTGTTTTGTTTTATAAGCTCCTATGCTCTCTGCATCCTTATGGAAATGCTACAGATCTGCAATGGGAAAACTAATAATTTTCAAGTTGTCACTTTGGGTTCATTTTCATCATCTCACTGGCAGAAATAAGTGGTATAGAGAAAGATAGATAGGCTGAAACGTGATTTTCCTTCAAGTTATTGTAAGTTTCAGTCTCTCTTAAACCTACAGGTGTGGATGCATTTCAGTCAGGATCTCAGAAGACATAATACAGCTTTTTTTTTTCTGTGTTTTCTTTTTTAGTTTCATAACCATGTTACCAATTTAAGACAAGATTAAGGTATAGTGTTTTGTTTGTCTGTTTGTTTTGCATATCAGTCATTTTGTATCAGGTTTTGTTTTTTTTCCCCAGAGCAGTGGTTTAATGTTGCCTGAAATATCACAGATGTGTGTTTATTATCTTATGTTCAATTACTCTCTTTGTGAAAGTTAAGACAGGCAGAATCATAAGATCACAGCCTCATGTGCTATCACTTCCCCAACAGAAACCTTCAATGCACTAATCTGACAATTCTTTTGATGACTGTAGGGTATGATTCAGTGAAATTGCGATAATAAAAGATTTATCTACTCATTTAGTGAAATACCCACTTGTGATGAATTTGTGCCTATAACCAATTCTCTACTGCTTTGTGTACAAGCACTTTAAATTTATAAAGGGCCTTGTTTTAAAAGTCTTTAAAACTATGAATTTCACTGCTTTCTTGGAAAGTTATTAGAATGAACAGAAGACAAGGTGGAGTACATTCACCATTCAGGAGCGGCCACCTTACACCTTTTCTCCATGCTTGTCATGCAGGATTTAGACTTTTGTAATTCTTCACTTGTATTCATTCAATAATAAACCCATTCACACTATTCCCTAATGGTGCAGTAAGGTGCACTAAAAGGGCTTTCAACACAAGGGTAGATCAAGAAACGGATGAGGATAAGCCTTTAAACCATGAATTGGAGTTTTTGCTTATCTTCAGTAGCTGTAGCATGCATCCATGAACCATCTACAAGTGAACATAAGAAAAAAGAATTCATCAGACACTTGAGAGAGGATGCCATTACTAGTTCATTTTGTTTGTTCAAAGTAATTTTTAACTTACTATTTAACCCACATCTTAAGGCGAAAATTTTTTTCCCCCAGCCCTGATACCTTAATGATATCTGTACTACATGTGTGCATGTTATGTAAAAGTTTTTTGTAAGTAAGTACCTTACCTGATCAGTAACTTTCTTTTAGTCCCAAGTAATTATGACAGTTACTTCCCTTGGCCAATAGAAAGTAGCTTGTGTTAGAGAATATTTGTTACACACATTCAGACTAAGCTAAGAACTTTTTCTTGGCTCTGGCTGGGGTGATTTTCTGAATAAATTAGAATTGGGGTGTCCTCATTCAGGTCAAGCAAAAATAAACTGTTAATGAGAGAGGAGGCCAGAACTGCTAGTCAGATGGCAGACTTCAGGTCAACTTAAATCTCAGTTCAACCCTGGGACTAAATTTTCCTTTAGCGCAGAAAGATGAATACAGTGCATTTCATCTGCCATAAACAAATACAGATATTTGAACTGACTGTAAGAAGTTGGTATAAATTATTAAATTACTGCCATTAATAATCTCATTGTTTCCTTAAAAGACTCCCTACGTTTTCTGGTACAATCTTGCCATGTAGAACCGCTGAAAGTTTTATCTCCCTAAGGTACTGGGATACTCCTATATGATTTGAACATTCAAGATGGTGAAAATTTAATATGCTTGATTGTCTCAGATATAAGAGGAAGAAATTTTGTCTGTCATTAGACCATCTGGTGCACTTGAGAGAAGAACCAAATGCTGTCTAGTGTGAGGTTTCTGTTGATGTACTTCTTCCCCTACCTATTTGATAAAGTGAAACTGATAAAGTACTATGATAGCATCAAATATAAGAATTATGCAAGATGTAGGGCCTGTAGCTTCCTAACTATTGCTTTAGTGCTGTTAAGCACAAAAAGGGAGGGAAACATCTTTGCTGAGTCCACCTTGAAAGCTAATATTTCTCACACCAGAGTTAAATGGACTGCAAATATGCACAGGTGTGTAACACATGAATAGGGTTGACTGAGCTAGTGAAGGGTGTGATGGGAGTTTTGTATGCATGTTACTGTTAGCCCAGGCTCAGGAATGTCAACAATATACAAGATATTGCAGAGGCTGCAAGTTAATAAGGACCTACAAGCTCGCCTTGTATAAAATGCTGCCTTATCTTTTTTTTTTTTAACTTGCTGCAGAGTGTGGTTACTCATTTGCATATTATCTGCATCCATTAAAGACTAAATTATCTTTATTGATAATGGAAACAATAACTTTAGTGTCAGATTGAGGCGCTACTTCTCAGAGTTTTTTTCTTGAGAATATTTTTAAATGAAAGAGCTCTTTTGCATCATAACCAAAAATATGCACTGAAATGGATGAATAGTCTTTTCAAAATTAGCAGTGATCCAACCCAAAATAAAGATTAGAAGAATTAAACTCCAGTGTAATGATATGTGATTACACACATGAATAGTGAAAAATTGAATGATTCTTGCATGAGTTATTCACCTGCTTAATATTGAAAGTATCTTTTCATTTTAAATCTGACTTTAAACTTTGCAGATATCTCAACTTTTGTTCTGCCTGAAACTGCAGATGTGATATTATCAGTGAATGGAGAACTTCCTCAATATATTAAAACTTATTGCAAAGCACAATTTCAAGTTTGATTTCAAAGTAGATTGAATAATCATAGAATCATGCAATCATAGAATAGTTAGGGTTGGAAAGGACCTTAAGATCATCTAGTTGCAACCCCCCTGCCATCGGCAGGGACACCTCACACTAAACCATGTCACCCAAGGCCTCATCCAACCTGGCCTTGAACACCACCAAGGATGGAGCATTCACAACCTCCCTGGGCAACCCATTCCAGTGCCTCACCACCCTCTCAGTAAAGAATTTCTTCCTTATATCCAATCTAAACTTCCCCTGTTTAAGTTTGAACCCGTTACCCCTTGTCCTGTCACTACAGTCCCTGATGAATAGTCCCTCCGCAGCATCCTTGTAGGCCCCCTTCAGATACTGGAAGGCTGCTATGAGGTCTCCACGCATAATTATCAATGTATTGTTATTTTTAGCAATGCATTTCAAAATTATGTCTTAAAGTGTCTTTCAGCATTTCACTGAAATGCAGAGCAGGGGTTACTATTTGGAGGTAAAGAAGGGATTTCTGATTCAATTTTTATCTGATCTAAATAACTGTTTCCAAAGTTACTCCATAAACTTTGCATTTTTGAATTATGTATTTTCATCGGTAAATTATTTTTGTTAAAATCATTTTATTCATCTGTTGATGAGATATGGACCAAAGTCCATGCAAATAAATACAAATATTCACTTCTCTTTAAAGGCCTTACTCATCTTCTTCCCTCCCTCTTTTGACCTGCTTGTTCTTCAGAATATGGGAGTTGATTACATGATTAGGAATCCTGAAAGGAACCTTGAAGAACTGCATTTCTTCTCCTGTTTTTCCCATGTTGTATGTTCAACCACAGACACTTCCTTTATTCTCTTTGTGTATCAGGTCTCCACCTGAAAAACCCAAACAGCAGGTGTTGTCTCACCTCTTGTTTTTTTCTGTCTACCTGGAGTACAGCACTTTTTAGAGTTTTTTGAGAAAAGTAACAGTTTGCTGGCTGGTCACAGTTTGCAGTTGAGTAGAATAGTCCATAAAAAGACAAAAATAAAGCAAGAAGGGAACACCTACTCCGCATGCACCAGTGATTTCAGATTGCCGAGCATTTACCAGCTATAGCTATGGTTTTGACTGACTGAAATGAATTCTAAACATGCTTGAGAAGATGCTATCTTGTCTTGCCATCCTCTAAAAACCAACCTCTGCACCAAATTAAGTAAAGGAAAAAGTTTTTATTTCCCCATAGACAAACAGCGAAAACTCTAACATAATAGGGCAACAACCTGGTTTGTTTTAATTTATTTATTTAATGGATAAGGAGAATGTTGAGCAAGTCAATCAAACATTTGCAGCACAAAAACTAAGCAGTAACAGCTCATTAAACCCACTTTCTACTGTTGAGTTCAGCTTCAGGATATATTGTTATGAAAAAATTATCACAAAGTTTAAATTAATAGTAACAAAAACCACATTATTTTGACTTTGTGTTATTCTAAGACTATACTTAATTGCCAACACTATTAACAATCAGAGATTAAATTTTCTTTCAATTCTCCTACCCCCTTGGGGACATTAACTAACCAGACACACACCAGCTTATATCTTAAGCTTAAATTTTAACTTTGGATAAGGGCCTCAAGACACCATTATAATGTAAGTAACAAAACATATAATAATTAATAATGCTGCTGGGGCTTCTTCTGCTTCAATCTTTCCTTTCCTTCTTTTTTTAATATTTGGTGAAAGCTGTTATATATAGTCTTTCATTTGTAACAGATTGGTCTGATTTTATGTGCCTAGATCCTGTTAGCTTTGTTTATGTTTAGCTTATACAAACTTTTTTTCTTCTATGAAAAGAGATTTCTTTTGTTCTGCATAGTTAAAAATGCTTTGCCTTTTGCATGGAAATCTCTGGTGGCTTGCTTGCATCTTGAGGGAAATTGTTTTTTTGTCCTGCACTTGCAGAAAGACTAGTTTAAAGTCAGCATGAAAGTAATCCACTCCTTTCTTTTCTTTCCTCTTGCTTCTTCTTTCTCAAGGAACCATTGATTTGGTTGACAAAGAATCTAAATGTGTTCTTTAATTTGATTTATACTTATTACCTGTCAACACCTTTTATTCATCATCCAGCAATCTCTGTTCACTCAATTTCTAGACTATTCTGCACTTGTGTTTTCAAATTTCCTCCTGATGAAGTAGGAGAAAAACTTTCTCTGATGGGATCCCACCATCCGTCTTTGTGTATTCCATCTCACCTCCTTAAGCAGCATTAATATTACACCTCAGAGAGCTACTCTTTTTTTATTGCTGTGTCCCATGTGGTATCAATAAACTGTAAGTGCTGTAAGTATAAGACCAGCTTATCCATGTTGTACTCTGTGGCCAAAGGCTTGAATTGTTCAGGAAGTCTAATTTCATGCAAAATGTTGACAAAATGTGGTCCTTGTTGGCTACATTTGTGTTGATTGCTCCATGCTGTGTACTTAGAATGTGAGGCATTTCCTTGGTGACTGGAAGAGCAGGTTTAGGCTGACTGTGGATAAACCTAGAAAAGAACAGAGAGATGCCCAACACCTCAGATCACCTGGAAATGAAAGTAATGAAGGCCCTTCAGAGAGCACCTGTCCTGGGTTCAGCAGTAGCAGTCAGTTTTTCTCCTTCTTAGTAGCTGTTGCAGCACTGTGTTTTTGATTTTTGGCCTGGGAACAAAGCTGATAACACCGATGTTTAGACTGACCAAGGACTTTGTGAGTCTCATGCTCTGCCAGGGAGGAGGAGGGGCCGGGAGGAAGCAGGGACAGGACACCTGACCCAAACTAGCCAAAGAGGTATTCCATACCACAGCATGTCATGCCAGGGGATGTAACTGGGAGCTACCGAGAAGGGCACGTCCTCTTTCTGTTGTGCTCTCTTTTCCGGCGGGCAGTATTGTATTCTCTTCCCTTGTTATTTCTCTTATCATTATTATTATTGGTGGCAGCAGTAGTGATTTGTGTTATACCTTAGTTACTGGACTGTTTTTATCTCAACCCGTGGGAGTTACATTCTTTCGATTCTCCTCCCCATCCTTCTGGGGGGTGGGGGGGGAAGTAGACTGCGTGGTTCTAATTTACAGCCGGGGCTTAAACCACGACAGCACCTTAAGTCTTACCTAAACAAGATTGAGAAGAATGCTATATCTCCAGATTTTGTCATGGGGTAACTATATTCTAAAGGTAATAAATGCAATCAGATTTCACCAGAGACTATAGGTTAAGTCTTGGACTTATTTTAAAGTGCTTTGTTCGGAAACAGAGCCTGTACAGTTCTGAGAGAAAGATTTCTCCGATCAAGAAGCTAGCAACTGGCTTAAATTGGTTCAGGTATGAGTAAAGCATTTTGTAAGTTCCCCTCAGAACAAAGTGCAAACTGTCTTCTAAGTTGAACATCCTGCTAAAACATGCTTGAAGTAGTAAATAAACAGCATCTTGACTTCAAAAAGCTGAAAGAAGGGGTTAATAGAGAACAGATAAATTATGCCTTTGTAGGTATGATACTTCTCACGTACACGCTGCAATTAACTTACAACTATAGGATGGGATTTGGGAGTCTTTTTCCTTTTTGTTATTTTCCTTTCCATTTTGGTTTTTTTTTTTATTTTTTTTAAGAGAGAAGAAAAGATTGGAATTGGCTGTGATCCCATTGCCACAAGGTGGCTGGAGCCCAGCCATCTGTCACAGCTGCTACTTGTAGTTGCTGCCACTCTAATTGACAATGAACCCAGCGCCCCAGAGTAATTGGGGCTGTGCTGAGATTTAGGCAGGTAGTGCACCCTTTTAGCATCCAGCAGTCCCCATCTGTGCAGCAGCCTTGCCTCCCTCCCTGGGCATGGGAGCTCAGTGGCCCCACAGCTGGCTTCTCAGATGGGCAGGGATGGCCTTACCTGGGCAGCACGAAGAAGGCCTAAGGAAAGCCATATCAGCGCTGAAATCTAAAACCTCCCCAAACTCGCTGGAGGATTTTAATCTTGCTGCCAAGGCACACACACCACATCTGCCATTCAGCCCTTGAGTTTATATTTAAAAAAAAAAAAAAAGGAGGGGATAAAAAAGCAACTTTTCCAATATTGAGCAGTTTATGGACTGTCCCAGTCTGGGTTTATTTGTTAAATTGCGTTTCAACAATATTTTAAATTGAATGGTCTCACTTTTTTTCCCCATCACAAGCATTACAGACACCAAAAGCTTTGATACACAGGGCACATAATTCAGTCATTTAGAAGACATCTTTGCCGCAAGACTTTCTTCAAGGTTTAGAGATTTGGCGGGAGACAAGCCAAATCTTCACTATTTTTCTTGACTGCCAGGAGCTGGAAAGCTCAGCCTTTCTCTTATGGTCCCTTATGGGACCGTAAACTTGGTCCCAGAATATGCCCTTCAAGTACTTCTCTGTCCCCAGCAGGCACTGGTCTGCATGGTATGAATGGTTGATTTGTAAGTTTTCTGTTATTCAATAATATTTTGGGAACTGCTGCCTTCTTAAGTAAAAGAAACTCATATTACTTTCATGAGAGACCAAAAGATCGAAGGAGGTGATCCTGCCCCTCTACTCTGCTCTCGTGAGACCTCACTGGGAGTATTGCATACAGTTCTGGTGTCCTCAGCATAAAAAGGACATGGAACTGTTGGAACAAGTCCAAAGGAGGGCCACGAGGATGATCAGGGGACTGGAGCACCTCCCGTATGAAGATAGGCTGAGAAAGTTGGGGCTACTCAGGCACAAGAAAAGAAGATATGTGTCAAGACTTCATAGCAGCCTTCCAGTATCTGAAGGGGGCTTATAAGGATGCTGGGGATGGACTCTTCATTAGGGACTTTTCCTGGGTTCAGCAGTAGCAGTCATTTTTCTCCTTCTTAGTAGCTGGTGCAGCGCTGTGTTTTTGACTTTCAGCCTGGGAACAGCACTGATAACACCGATGTTTTTAGTTCCAGGTCAGAACGTTTACTCTGACCAAGGACTTTGTGAGTCTCATGCTCTGCCAGGGAGAAGGGAAAGCTGAGAGGAAGCAGAGACAGCACACCTGACTCAAACTAGCCAAAGAGGTATTCCATACCACAGCACGTCATGCCCAGGATGTAAACTGGGGACAGTTACCCGGGAGGGTTATATCACTGCCGGGGTCAGGCTGGGTATCGGTTGGAGGGTGGTGAGCGATTGTATTCACTTCCTTTGTTATTTCCCTTATCATTATTATTATTATTGGAGGTAGCAGTAGTGGGTTTGTGTATACCTTAGTTACTGGATTGTTCTTATCTCAACACATGGGAGTTGCATTCTTTCGATTGTCCTCCCCATCCCTCTGGGAGCACGGGGGAAGGAAAGGGGAGGAGAGTGAGAGTGCAGGCTGCATGGCTGAGTTGCCAACTGGGCTTAAACCACAACAGGACTGTAGTGATAGGACAAGGGGTAACAGGTTCAAACTTTAACACGGGAAGTTTAGATTGGATATAAGGAAGAAGTTCTTTACTGTATGGGTAGTGAGGCAGTGGAATGGGTTGTCCAAGGAAGTTCTGAATGCTCCATCTCTGGTGGCGTTCAAGGCCAGGCTGGATAGAGCCTTGGGTGACATGGTTTAGTGTGAGGTGTTCCTGCCCGTGCTGGGGGAGTTGGAACTAGATGATAGTAAGGTCCTTTTGAACCCTAACTATTCTATAATTCTATGATTCTATGTTTCCGCAACAGGTGTATGCATGCTGTAAAATAAAGGTCTACTCTTATATTCAAATTTGGCAGTCCTTTTTTCCTCATCTAGAAAATAATGAAGTAAGTGGAATCCCTGTTTACTCTGGAGAGATTCAGTCTAAGATCATTGTGGAGTTTAGAGTGTAAGGCAACATTTTAGAGCTAAGTATCTTTGTTCTTCAATTCCTTCACAATCCTGTATGAATTAAAATACATATGGATGTCAGGACTAAGCCCAGTCATTATGACTATCCTAGAAGGATTGATGACATTGTTTACTTCAAAGAATGCAACTTTTGTTTTTGAAAGCACTGTTTAAAGTTGTAGTGACTTCTAATTCCAGGTAAGTGTTTCTAGCCTAGGCCAGGCCAACTGGCTACCCAGCCTGGCAGCCAGTCTCCAATGGGAGCACTGCTTTGTACTGCAAGGCAGCCTGCATGATGCTCTCTGCATGACTTTGGACTTTGTCATACTTTGCTTTAGCATGATTTGGTCACTACAAAGTCCTTTACTTCTTGTTTCATTATTATTAATTAAAAAGTAACATTTCCAGTTCCATTATCTTAATTTCTGCCCTTTTCTCCCTGAAAAAGAAGCTCAAAATGCTTTCAGTTCCCCTTACAAAAAATAACCTTGGCATAGAATTTAACCCATACAATTTTAAATATTCTGATAGATATATTTTTGGGAAAATCTTCTAACTTACAGCAAAACTGATTTACCAGTTCTTGTCTTCAGAAGTGTGGGGTTGTTTTTTATTTCAATTTCTGACAGAATGGTGTGATGTTATACTAACACTGAGCAAATTACTCCAAGGGCAGCTTGTAGCAGAGAAATACAATGTAATAGATTTTAATGTTTTCAATCCCTTAACCACATATCAGCAAAACTTCACCTGAAAAATTAATGAAACTGTGAGCTGAGTGGTGGGAATTGTTGAAATGAGAAACACATTACATATGAGTTGTTAAGTAGCTGGAGATGCAGTTACTGTACGCTTGTCTCTTAAATACAAGAAAAGATGCTTAAAACTTGGTGTACAAGTAAAGATAGAAGGTATTCCCAACAAAATATGAAATTAGTCAAAATTCATGTAGTTAGAAAATGTTGCTGATGTGTGAATTTTTCATATGAAAAAAACCCCGCTTATAGAGAGAAACTGAGCGTGCATAAAAGAATGGCCACAGGCATGCACAAGAATGACCAGAAGGATGTTTTTAATCCTGACATGAAAAGCTTAAAACATTTTGTTGGATCTCCATCTAGTCAGTTTTCTGCAGCACAATTTTAGACTTTCAGAGATCAATGGATTTAGACATCTTAGATATTTCTTGAAGAATTGGTTGCAAAGCAACAGATTCTGCAATCATTTAAGCAAATTCATGGCAGGTTAAAAAATAATTTGGCAGGAAAATCACAGTTCCAAAACTTTTATTTCTAGCACTTTGGTCAGCTTCATTTTGACCCATGCTATTTTATTAACCTAGTTTACAGCACCGTTTCAAAACCAATGAACCTAACTGATTTGTGAAGCCTGTGACAGTGTTACTTCTCAGCAGAATGAATGTATGAACGAATGTAACGTGCAATTGTCTGCAGTGGCTTGCAAGACCATCTAAAGTTCTAAATGCCTGTGAAAGTGGGGATGAGATACATTTCTTAGTTTTACTTATGGAATTATATTAAAGCCAGATAAATGGAGGGCATGTGAAAAGAGAAGAGCAGAGGGATCTTGCCTCCCTTTGCAGACTGGATCAGCCTCTCATTCCAGCCAGCCTGCAAACTGCAGAGCCTGTGCTGGCACGTCTGCTGTTCAGCTGTGTCCATGGGACACACAATAAGATACATTTCCTGAAACTTAAGGGCTAGACTTTAGATTTATGTGGCACAGACTTTAATTGCCCAGTGTTCCCTTAAGTTTAGAGCTGTGTTTTCTAATGCACCTCTTATGGGTTACTTGTGAATAGAATCCCAGCACTGGAGGCAGTTATTCAAAGTAAAAAGCTTGGCCATGGTCCAGCATCTAAAAAGAGAGAGATTGAGGGAGAACTAATCTAGGATTCCAAAGGTGTTATTCCAGATTTATATGAGTGTAATTGAAAGCAGAAGGAAGTTCGTTGTCTATTATGTCAAAGTTATAACATCTTTCAGACAATGGGCTATAGATATCAGGCAAAATACACTCATATGTTTTGCATCCTATTCATTGAATTTCTTTGCATGGAAAACTTTGTAACTTTAAAGCAATGCTCACATATTTTGAGGGGAACTTGGAATATCTAAAAAAGAATATGTGGGAAAGCTTTCTATCAATTTTCACACAAAAATCCATCCAGAGATTTATAAAAGCAATACACAGATACAAACGGACTTCAGCATTAGTTCTAGACCAATTTTAATTGTCAGATGAAGCAATCTTACTGTTCTATTTAAATATATTTATATTCTATGTGCAAAGTGAAACATTTCCCTTTCTTCTAGCTGGAATGACAATTTCATGCACCTCAACAAGTAGTCCCATAACAAAGGATGAACACAACTGTATTCATAGTAAGAAACTTTATTGTTAGGTTTGAGGTATATGGCATTTTACAGCTGACAATATGCATTCTCTGAGGGTGAAGCACAGCTGCTACAACTCTTTATGTCTTGATATACTGTGTCTCTTGAATATCAGCTTTTTCAAGGTAGACTGTTGGTGTTTTGTGCTCCTTTCAATATTTCTTTGCTTTTAACATGCTTTTCAATTCAGGAATTGAAGCTTTGGCTTTCTAAGAAAATGTGGCAGGTGGGAGAGAGGGCTGAGACACTTGAGTTACTATACCTATTCTTGCTTACCACTACAGAAGCAACTATTCAGCTCACGCAATTTACAAGAAAATATCCTTCACAGTGAAACCTGAAGTGTCATTAACATACTGTTGCTTCTTCCAGATCATTATTAAAAATAAGCAATATCACTGTATCCAACACTGGGTCTTGCTGTATCCTCATAGCAAATACCTCCAGATTGATTATCAAGCATCGTTACCTTTTTATATGTTCCCAGTCTACACAGCTTATTCCCATGTCAGTTATACAGAATTCTCTGCAACTGCCAGAAGAAACAAAAAGAAACCAAGAGACCAAATGGGCTCAGGTTTTGGCCATGCACAGGCAATGCGTCAGCCATGCCTGCCAGGGGCTTGTACATCTTCTGGACAGTGAATGAAGAGAAAGGTTAGGAGCAGGAACAGGCAACTGTGTTGGATTAGCTGTGAATGCCAGTCTCCAGAAGCAGTTTCTTACAAGAACTATCCTCAGGAATCACTAGGGTGAAATTTCCAAGAGCTACTTTGGTATTTAGCAATGCAAGTCTTATGAAAGTCTACAGAATCTCCATTCTTGATAAACAAGGAACACATGTAAAATCTTTTTCATATGAATGCCAAATGGATTGAACTCTGCCACAATATTTATTTCCCTAAGACATATTCTTTACTACTGATAAATATCAAAATGGTGATATTCTCTCTTTATAAAGCAATTGTAAAGTTGACTTTGTCAGGAAAACTCCTGCTGTGGTCACAGAGCTACAAATAACTGTCTGCAAAGCACCTTTAAGGTACTCAGCAACTTGTAAACATGTTCTGCCTGAAGGAAAAAAAAAACCCACATCCTTGGTTGAGAAAATACAGGTGCTAAAAAATGTAAAAGTTGCCTTCAGAACTAACCAAAACCTTCTTATATTTTTCTATTCAGCATTACAAAAGGCTAAGCTGCTCCTGACCTGAGAGTGGGGGAGGGATACAGGGAAAAGGCTATATTAAGTGAGGCCCCAGGAACAGGTAATAAATCCTTCAGTCAGGTTTATTGTTCTGGTGGAAGAGGTGAACTAGTGTGGGGTGGGAGACTTTCAACCCTGAGATTCAGCATAGTTCTAGCTTGCTAGTGGTATCCAACACCTGCTGCACTTTGACTTTCAGCTCAACAGCAGCTGCAGAAGCCAAATCAGTAAAGTGAGGAAAAGCACACTTCAGTGCTTGTTGAAAAGTAGCTAAAAAGCAACCAGAGGCATATATCACTAGTAAAGAGAAAAAATTGTGATTATATCATGAAGGGATATAATGATACAGTTCTGACTGATACAAACTCCTGCTCTTGGTCTCCCATTGCACCCTGTAAATTTGCTTCATCAGCCACGGTTTGACTCCTAACACTTAATACTGCTACAGATACTCATCCAACTGAACAAGATACCTGTCTGGGCAATGCCCCTTTAGTGATTCTAGAATAAGAGGATTTGGCCGATAGGCACTTTTACCTAAGCTCCTGGTACAATTACTGAGATGTGCTATGTTTCTAAAAGGAGAGTTTGACTACCGCACTGAAGAAATGCTGAGAGAGAAAAACACTGATATCTGGGCCCCACCTCACTAGGATTAGGTGATGGCTAAACGGGGTCATGATGGTTAAGTAAGGTTTGGCAGTTCTAAAGTTTAAACTCGGGAGGGAAAAGTAATGGTTAGGTAGTTAAATCTCTTTGTTCTTCTAACTCTTTTTTTTAAAGTCTTCAGACTGACCCCTCAAGTCTGTCTGTGTTTTGTCATGTAAGTATTTGCACTGTAAAATAAATGGGGACTGTTTAACATTCCCTTCTAAAAATGTGTGTACACGTTCAGCTCCATTAACAATAGGGGTGTATGCTGGGCAGGAGAGACGCTGACCTCAGGAAATTATTGCCTAGCTGCTGTAATGGCAATTGTTTATCTCTTATTTAAATAATCAACTTAAACACCAAACAAATCTTCTAAATTTTGTTTTTTGTTAAACTCAAAGAAATTGTGGGGAGAATGAAACACACATCCTGCACAGGAACGATTGCAAAAAATCCCCCTAACCCTCCTTCAACATCCTGCTGGCAAGCCATATAGTCCTTCTAAAAAAAAAATAAAAATTAATATTTTAGAAAGCTGCAAACCAATTATAAATATGAGATGTCCCGATCATCCAAATGCCAACTGAAAGGCTAGATTGCTATCTGTGTAAGATTAGCAGGAAATTTAAATTATTATTTATTGTGAGCAAGAAATTAGTTTAAGATAAAAACACTTCCATTTTGAAACAACAGGGTGAAGTTGGAATTTATCTGTTAATTAAACCACCAGAGTTTCACAACGAAGATTTAACTGGCTTCTTATTTTTGACCTTCTAGTAACTAAACCAATTTTATCTGCATCTGGTGACCATGTAATATGCCACAGCACTGGTGTACCACCAGATCTCATTCACTAGTGATAGAGGCATTTTGCTTATCATATAATAGCCTAAGACACCACAAATTATAATAAAATAAAAATATTTCATGTTATTAGGCTTTTAAGACCAATAAAACAGTCAAGCAGCACTAATAGTATCAATAAAGTCAATTGTTAGTACAGGTTTCCTTTTCTTAAACTAGTCATAGGATAAAATCTGTATATACAGTAACCAGGAGCTGCAATCAGTATCTCAGATGACTATGAAGTTCTTACAGCAGGGTAATTAGTGCATTGAATGTGATCTGAATAGGGTAAGTTGACACCAACTTACTTTTTGATGATATCTCCTTTACAAAGAATTAAGTAACACTCCAGTGTTTATGTACCCACCTGAAAGAAGCCCCATAAAGGGGAATAAACACTTTTAAATTCTTGACGGGGTTGAGACTCTTTTTTCACTCAATGAAATAACGTCTAGTTGTTCCCTCAGCATTGTTACTTTATAATGATATTGTTAATACATTTTGAAAATATAAGATCAATTTTGCAATCAAAACTGGAGAAACACAGTATGTCAAGGAGAGGGTTTTCTGGTGGCTGCCATACCATCCTTGATCTCAAAAGTTCCTGGACCGTTTCTTAATCTGTTATAGATATCTTCTGGTGTACTGCCAAAATAAAAAGTTTTTTAGCTGTCTAATTGTTTTTTGTCAGTGCACAGGAGAATCAATGGGGAGAATTTTGTAAAATCCTGGCTTTAGTGTTTAGCTTTAGGGTTAAGGCATCCACCCGCAGAATAAGAATGCTTCTGCAATTTTTCCTAATGGTCAGGATCTGAGACGTAACATTGCTGCAACAGACAGCTAACTTAGAAGAGGAAAAACAAACGGAGACCTAGAGATAAGGTGAGTATTTAAACAAAGCAATAAAAGTTAGAATGGAAGACCGACATAGACCAATCTACTGTTCCTAACTCTCACGATGGGGGTGAAAAAACTCACCAAAGTCCCAGACAATAAGTCTATGCAGCCTGGGGTCCACAGCTACTCAACAGTGTACAACCTTAAACTCACTGTGTATCTCATGGTGCTTACCATGTTCATTACAAGACCTGGAATACCTCTATACAACCTAAAAGCCTTCTAATCTAATGTTCCTCTGTTTTTGTTAATCATACTTCTAGTTGCAGAGCTTTTCAAACCGTAAGCTATTTTGCAAGAGGCTGATACTTCTAATATCTCCTTTTCTCCATAGACACCCTATAGAGAGAGATACCTAAATTCAGTTTATAGAATTAGCTCAGTTTATTTCTGCTTATTAAATGAGTATAACTACATGTGGCCTAAAACTAACAAATAATTTGAAGAGTGTGTTCAAAGAGGAAAAGGAGAAAATGAGGCTTCATATTTTGTATTAATATGAATTTTGGTAGAATCTGTGTGAATGGGTTAGAAGAAAAGAGAGTGGTGAGAGGTATTTTGAAATAATAAAATTTTCAATAAAAGTTACCAGTAAAACAGGGGAAGGAAAAGGGGTGGAAGAAGATGAAAATAAGGTTTTGTCACGTGTACTCTAATTTCAGTAAGAAGTGAGATACTTGTGAGAAGATACTGAGAAGCCAAGAAATGTTTGTGTATGTTAAGCAATATAAGAGATCTGCCATCATGAATGTTATGAGTAAAATCTCACTGTCTGGAAGAAACCAATATAAACAAAAGCGGAAGCCAGTATCACCTGAGGAGTAGCCGGGACAAAGAGAGGGAAGAAGATTCAATAAATGTTATGGTAAGTAGGAAAAAACCTCAAATGGTACTTACTCCACAAAAAGTAGAGTAAGAGGAGCTGGGGAGTGAACTCAGGAGAGAGACTGAAGATAATCATAATGGAAAAGGCTGCTTTACTGTTAGATAATAAAGAAAGTTTTACTTTTATAAAGGCAAAGTCAATATAGTGCATAGATTAGAATAGGGGCTAGAGGGGAATGAGGAAGGAGTCAGAGACCATCATGTTATGTCCTTGGGCAGAAAGAATCCATTCACAGTGATGGCAGAAAGAGGCTGGGGATGAGGAGAGAGCTTTGAGGTTCGACAATGAAAAAGAGCCCTACAAGGTATGGACAAGGAGAGAAAATGAATAGATAGAGCAAGTGGCTGATAATGTGTCAGGATTAAGGAAAAAAGAAGGAAGTTTGAACTGAGAAACAAAGAGCCGGGCTTGAGCTGAGGCATTTGGGAATGACACTGGAAACTGAATAGGATGTAGTAAAGAGAAGCTTTGGTAAAGTGAAGTAAGTAACAAAGTCACAGACAGGCTTATCAGTTTTACTTTTCGAGATGCCAGCAAGATTTTAGACTAAGGAAAATAAAACAGGAAGTTTTAAAGAGCTTTTGAAAAAAATGATACCTGAAGACCTCCTCTGGATGACAGAAGAGATTAAATTATACAAGTTGTACTCACAAAGAGTATTAGAAGTCAGGATTTTCTCCAGAGCATTCAGCATATCAAGAGTAAGAATAGGTAGTGCCTGCAGAATTAAGAAAGAGAGCAGGGCAATGAATAGCAAGGTGGATCAAAAGGTCCATATGGTCAGATGAAAACTGGTGAAGAGCTCTGGACAGTAGCACCTCAGGAGCTGGAGTATTGGGTGGGTAGGAGTTAAGCTGAGAACAGGTTAAAGTCAGTATGATTGACAGACTGAAAAACAAGTTTGGCAAGTGAACAGAGAGGCAGAGCATGAGGGTACTTAGGACTAGGCAAAGAAAACTATGATGGTCCAAGGGCTACTGTATGAACTATCTCACGTTTAATTTGCTCAAAGGCTTGTTGTTGCTCAGGGCCCCATTTAAAATCATTCTTCTTCTGGGTCACATGATAGAGAGGGCTTACAATCGAACTGTAATTTGGGGTGTGCATTCTCCAAAACCCCACAGCACCCAAGAAAGCTTGTGTTTCTTTCTTATTAGTTGGTGGAGACATTGCTGTTATTTTGTTGATCACATCTATGGGGATCTGGCGACGTCCATCTTGCCATTTTATTCCCAAAAATTGAATCTCCTGTGCAGGTCCCTTGACCTTACTCCGTTTTATGGCAAAACCAGCTTTCAGCAGGATTTGGATTATTTTCTTCCCTTTCTCGAAGACTTCTTCTGCTGTATCGCCCCACACTTAAAAAACACTAACACAGCAAATACCGGCTGTAAGTAAGCTACAACATATTTAAACTGTGAGATCAAAACCAACAACTTTGAGAGCCAATAAATCAGTATTGTGATGAGTGACTATTAATCCAAGACACTGAATGCTTATCACAAAAATTATTAGACACACTCCGGGCAGATCTGTCATTATCTCAACCCTTTGTGCCCCATGTTGGGCACCAAAAATAACTGTCGTGGTTTTAGCCAGTTGGCAAATCAGCCACGCAGTTTCTACTCCCCCCCTCCTCCCGGAGGGATGGGGAGGAGAATCGAAAGAATGTAACTCCCAAGGGTTAAGATAAAAACAGTCCAGTAACTAAGGTATAACACAAATCACTACTGCTACCAATAATAATAATAAGGATAAAAGAAATAACAAAGGAAGTGAATACGACACCACCTGCCGAAAACGAGCCCGACAGAGCAGAGAGTGTGCCCTTCTGGGTAACTCCCTGTTACATCCCTGGGCATGACGTGCTGTGGTGTGGAATACCTCTTTGGCTAGTTTGAGTCAGGTGTCCTGTCCCTGCTTCCTCCCGGCTTCCCCTCCTCCCTGGCAGAGCATGAGACGCACAAAATCCTTGGTCAGGGTAAACATTCTGACCAGCAACTGAAAACATCGGCTTTATCAGTATTATTCCCAGGCCGAAAGTCAAAACCACAGCACTGCACCAGCTACTAAGAAGGAGAAAAAGTGACTGCTGCTGCTGAACCCAGGACATTTTGCAACATACAGATTTCCTCACCTGCCTTCATGTTTCTGAAGCTTCCCAGAAATCTTTTCTCCTTTTTGGAAAGCTGTGATGACTGTCTTTCCAGATACCCTTAATGTATGTAGTCACCCTGTAGTGCCTTTCATCTAACTTGGCATAAGGTACATTGGAAAACCTGTCACAAATGGGCCAGTTTGAAATGATGCTGTAGAGCACTAAAATTAGTTCTCCTGCCCTTTGGCTGCTGAACAAGAAAATTGATTTTTGTGCATTGTGTAATTAATTTAAATGGTATATTTGGGACAGCTTTGTAAACATAGGACTTTGTAAACAGAGACACTGGAGGGAATCAGACATAACCAAAAGCAATAGAAACTATTCTGCCAAACTCTTAAATCATTTTTTACTGACTGTTGCCCATCATGCTGTTGGACTAATGTGCACGCTTGTCTTTGTGGTTTATGTGTTCATTAGAAACTGATTCAAAATGCAACTGATCACTGTTACATCTTCCGTTATGTTTGATGGCTTTTAAAGGTCTTTCTGGTTACAGTACTTACATTGTATATGTATAGTGAGTGCTTTTGAAAAGGCAGATTCCTGTGCTGTCATCCAAGCAATCAAAACACTCTTTGTTTGCAGAGCGGTGGAGGATGGAGGTGAGACGGGTAGATGTTTGGAGAACCAGAGGTTGCCACTCACTGGCATGACTGCTGCATTCCCATCCTTTCCTGGCTGCCCCTCAAACTGTGTGTAAAAATCCGGTGTTCAAGGTAAGGCAACAAACTCAAAAAATGCGGACCCAGCCCTGCAATAATGTGTTTCCTGGGCAGCACATCTCTTTCTCGTTTCGCTGCTTGCACAAAGCCCACACCAACTGCTTTCAGGGAGTGGTGGGACAATGAGCACTGGTGCCACACCATCAGGGATGATAAACACTAATGTGTTTGCTAGAGGCTTAGTTGCTGGGCTGGGGTGGCCGATAGTGTAACCCCCCCGGCTCTGTGACCTTTGCTTCTTTTACTGGGGATGGGTGCAGAGAGGTTAAAGAACAAATACTCAGATTTTGATTAGCAGTGTGACACTGTGGGCCAGCCCAGCCACCTGAGGGGGAAAGAAAACTGATTTTTCTACCCTCTCCATGACAATATGCTGAATGTTTCTGTACAGAAGCATCGTTTTTAAAATGGGATTAAGATCCTCTGTCATCAGGAGCAGCCTTTTTGCACTGTATGGTTCTATGTCTCTCAAAGATTAGTCTATTTGAAGCCAGAGCAGACTTTTTTTCTCTGAAAATAAGCAAGAAATCATGTATTTATTAGCAATTTCTCTGATTGAATTATTCTCCCACAAGCACCAGCTTCTCTCTCACTAAGCAAAGCAAATAAGCTATTAATTCTCTGGTTTTCCTCAGGGTATATGCATGAACAGCAGTTGTAGAAGCTCATCAAGCTGCTGTTTTTTCCTGACAGAACCAGGATCTCTGATGAATGTTTCATTATTATTTTTATCCAAAAAGAAAAAAAAAATATTATTTACAGGAGAGTTTATGCTCTTCTAAATGGCACTGTTAGAACCCTCCCATTGCAGGTTTGTTCAGGTCTCAGTTCCTCTCTTCTCAATATAACCTTTCTCAAGTCTGGTACCAAATGGTGTGGAGAAGATCGGGTGATTAACATGGAGCCTAATGTCCCTACTTTAGATACAGTTTTAGGGCACTACAGTGAATTGTGCCAAAGACCTTGGCTAGAACAACCAATCGCTTCACACAAGAATACAGGTCTCCATTACCCAGAACAGATCAATTGCTCTCAGTGTGACTGATGAAGCTGAGGTGAAAGTACAAAACCCAGAATGATGCTAGCTCAATATTTTATTTTTGGCAATGAAAGTGATCTATTGCTGTTTAACTAGTAATTTCAAGAACATCAACACAGAAGACAGGGTAAAAAATGTTGGTTACAACATTGTTTATGTAGTCAGATTTCAAGATGAAACTAACTGCATGTAGCTCACCAAACATTGGCATTTCATCATCTTTTATTTATGGAATTCATTAAAATATGAGACACTAATATACCACGCACTAAAAAGAAATCCTATAAACTATTCTCCTCTGTACCATCAAACCCATCAACCACATGGTAGTAGATAGCTTGGAGGAATACCTCATATTCTAGTGATGAGCCCTTCATCCCTTGTGAATGGTGCATGTGTCTCTGCAATTGTTTTTACAGAGAAGGCACATTTATTTCAATGACACATCAGGACAAGCCAAGTAGAGCTGCAAGTAAGCAGTGGAGAAAAAATTCACCACCTGCATTTTGGCTGTTACATTTTAGATGTAGTATTTATTTTTATAAGCCCCTGGGGGAATAACCTTTCCAGTTGAACAGTATCTGCATAATCACCCAATTTTAGAGAGATTAAATATTCATATCAGGCATCTTGAGTTGTGGTAATGTCCCTCTGGGGTTCTGAGAATCCAGGAAGAATTTTGCCACAGTATAATGATTGGTGTCTTGTTCAGACTGTCAGAGTTAGTCTCTTCCCAGCACTGCCTGTTTAAAGGCAAGTTCTTATGAACTCTTGAGAATGGTGGGGTTTTACCCCCATATAAGGAGGCAAGATATTATGAATTCCATAACACAAGGTAGTCTGAGGATGACCAGACCTGCATGAAGGCTTTTGGTACACCTGTACACTGAGATTTATTAATCTGTTTAGTTTAGACCCATCTAGCAACATAACTAGCTCAGATGGGGCCAAGGTGAATAACAGATCAAGATCATGGATATAATTAAATTAAATAGAAATAGTTGTGTAAGAAGTAGGAAGAATTTACTAAGAGGTATGGATGGGCTTGGTAATGTCTTTCCAAAATTTCTTGTAGGACTTCTTTATTGCTTTTTTCTGTTTGTTTGTTATTATAAGATTATAGTCGTTAATGTAATTCGATTTTTAGCAATTAATTTGGTGATTGATATCTTTAATGAAAAAAAAAAAAAGTCGCAATTTTAAGTCCTAAAAATAATGTGTGTCAGTTGATTATATTATGTAATATGTCTAAACATTGTCCTTGCTCTCCTCTGCTTGACAACTTTCTTTAAAGTTCTCAGAGCCCAGGCAGCAGCATGCTTTTATGAAACTGAAGGCAGATCTTTCTGAAAATCTGTCACTAACTTTTTTGGCAATTGTGACTACAACCCATTTACTGTGCTGGCTTTTCAAAATCCAAGTATTTTAAAGGGAATGCATGGTTGTTTTTTCATTTGTCATCACTATTAACAATGACAGATTTGAGAGGTATCACCTTGCTTCCAAATGAGATGCGCTTTTCCAAATTCAGATGCTTGAAAGATTCAGTGTGTACATCAGAGCTAGTTGCCTACAACCCGTCTACAGATAATAAAGAGGAGGCAGTATTATTCAGAAAAATTCTTTTTGCCTTAAAACAAGTATCTAAAATAAGTAATTCATCTCCAAAAAAAAGTTTTCTTCCCATTACATGTGAAGGGATGTAAGGTGACTGTCTCAGGTGTAGACATTTACATTACAAACATTTTTAGTTAGGTTAAATTAAATGCATCATTTATATTACAGACTTTTTTTTTTTTTTAAATGTGTTTGGTTTAGAATCTGCTTTTATTCTTTACAAAATTAATGCAGAAAGAGAGGGGGGGAGAAGCATCCCAGAGTGGCCAATTTGTAGAGTAACTTATCTTGGCTGTCTATGGACAGGCATTACAACCAATTGATATTCAGACATTCAAGTTTTATAAGCTTCATCTAAAGGCAATATTTCTATCACTCAAAGCCTGCATACTGAGAATATTGTATAGTCTCAGAGTGGATTTTTAAGCACTAAAGAAAAAGTTTGCAAACTTTTTAAAAATAATTTTTAATATATTTTTTATTTTAACATTATTAAAAAGTGTTTGAAATTTGTTAATCTTATACATTGCAATGTAAAAGAAATTGATTCACAGAGAAGTATTTCTGGGCAGTCAACAAATTATTTAAATAAATAATGAGACTTCACTGAAATGTTAGTATGCTTGCACATTTAAGTAAAATACTTTTTTGCAACTGTTAGAAAATGCTGCAGTGTCTCAGACTTGGATGCCTAAAGCTAATCAACTAACTAATGTCTTAAATTTAAATATTTTTTTAAAAACCATGCTGATTATACTCAAATAATACATGAGGTTCTAAGGACACTTTCGAAAACCAAGCCAACTCACTAGGTTCTTGTGTAGTGTCCTTTGGTATCAAATTTGGGGAAATAGTGAAAAAAAATAAAAGGTCATGTTGAATTTTAATAAAATTTCATTCTAGCAGATTACAGTGCTGTGTAATTCTCTTTGCATTTTGCTCTATATCAACTTAATAGAGTGATATAATACAGCAGGTTATGACGCAAAATCTTTTCTTGTTAGAAAGACTTTCACCAACTCCAAATGAGATGCTGCTTATCTTGTTAGTTCAACATAAAAGGAAACCAACAGACGGAAGCAATGAAAAGCAGAATCTTCTCTGCACTTACTGCAAGTAAGTGTTTGCAATACCTACAGTATTTAACTTGTTGAAAATAAGACTGTCCAAATATATAATATACATCTTCCTTTCCTCCACGAGTATGAATGTTGTATGGAATGTCCTCCATTTCAGGACAAGGAGGAAAAAAGTAAAAAACTTAAGTGGGCAACTGGAAATAGGACATGCTGATTCTATTTCTATAAGTCAAAATCAGATGTTTCAGCTGCTGTACTTTATATGTAATTAAACTTAGTATAATTACAAACTACCAAGATAGTTACTTTGCTCTGACTATGCAGATGCAAAAACTCCTTTGGGAGGAACCAGCTTAATTCCACTGAAGTGAAAGGACTTGAGTTCCTGGCCCACTCCTAAAAACTTAGCTGGTGTAGCAGTCACTTTTCTGCTAAATAGCTCCTGCTGTTTGATCTTCACGTTTGTTTAACTTTTTATTAACATGATTCAGTAAGACAGTCAAATGTAGTGCATAAATCTATGAAAACAAACTTGATGAAATCTGTTTTTCAAGAAAATATACTCAGAGATTTCTAAAATAAAACCAAAATAATTTTAATAATATATATAAGTCTTTAAGCTCTGAGACACATATAAATCAGCTTGGTTCATTGACCACTGTGAAACTGTAGTTTTTAACAATAAATTGAGAAACAGAGAAAGAAGAGAAACAGAAATTCTGCTCTGAAATTTTTCAAAGCAGCAGGCTACTGGAATGGAAGACAGACTATTTCAATATTATACTCTATTTTCTATGTAAGTGTAATTAAAATCTTGAGTGTGAGTGCTCAGTTGTGGTATCTATATTTTACTGGTAGCAAACAAAACTGTTCAGGAGGAGTTTAACAAATGTCTGAAATTTATTTGAAATTCATTACCTCATTTCCACCAGCTGGGATGTAGCCATGTCTCCTTTCAGTCTCACACCAAAAGCATGTTACATTACTCTGACTTTTATATGGGAAGCTGAATTTATAATAATTTGAAACATATCAAAGATTGGAAAGTATTAGAGCCACAGTGGCAGTGAGATGAGACTCCAAGCACTGGTTGTGTTTAGAGGGGAAAGGGAGAAACTGAGCAATGGGTTTATTATGCTTTGGACCTCTTCTTTCTAACATGCTATGGTGTACCTCATTTCCATGAAAGGTTTGTGATCATTTTCCCTAACCACTACCCTTTCTTCCTTCACCCAAGCTATAACAAGCTGTATATTACAGACCTGTTTATTTTTAGAAAGCCTGAGAGTCCTGTCTATTCTAGGCTTATTTTCATTTTGCTTTCACACACCAATAAAGCTAATCCACTTTCAAGGCACTAAGACAATTTAACCCTCCCATACAGGGACTTAGTGTCTTTTAACATAGCATACATTTGTACACATATTTTCAAATTACCTATATATAGTCAAATACTAAAAAAAGCAAACCAATTTTGTCTTCTTGATCTATACCAAATTCCACAAACACAACAGAAGCCAGAACAGCAAAACCTGAACCAAAGTGGTTTGATTTGGTTTGGTTTTCTTTTTTTTAAATTAATGTCCAATATAATCTTTTTAATTTACTGAATGCATGGAGGGGTTTTTTTAACAGTATTTTCAAGAATAACACATTTTAAAAGTCTTCTGAAGAAGTCTTCGTCCTGACAATTTCCTTGAAGGAAGCTTTGGTTTTGTTGTTGTTGTTGTAACCAAGTTGCTATAACTTTTAGGAAAAAAAAAACCCTTTGGTAGAGCTTACAAAAGGCTACTGAAACAAAGCTGCATTCTTAACAAATCCATGAGATTGTACATATATATGGTGTTATGTTTGCATGGAATGTCAAGACAGTGGGTGTGGGAATAGGTCTGGCAGTAGCTAACTCTTAGCATGGGAAACATGCGTTTCACAGAATTAAAACGTTCCTGGTGATCCAGACTCATCTTTCCCAGATCCTTCTATTCCACTTTCAATACCTGCATCTTCCTACTACCTCTGTGTGATCTCAGCTTGTGTCTTTCCCAAACACTTCTCATCAAGGTATTCAAATCTCCTGTATTCCCTCTCTGTCTCAGTCCTATTTTTATCTCACTGTCCCTGTCCTGTCAGCCCATGCCTGCTAATATTGTAAGCCACTCATAGCTGCTTCTTCAGCATTGCTCAATTTTGGGAATGAGTAAACGGCCCTTCTGCATATGTTTCTACAACACTTTTTTCTCTCCCTGACCCTCCAACAGTTCTCTAGAAAATGTTTTTAGTGTCAAGCAGCACATTTAAAACATTTCTCAGCAAATTAGTATAAAATCATTGATAGTTTGTACTTGCAGAGTTAAAAAGAGATGATTCTCTAGAATTTAATGACAAAGTGAAAACTTTAACAATTATTTTCCGATTTGGAACAAAATTTATCCCAAAAATTGATTTGTGGTGATTAGTAGTGAGGAAATATAAATATTTTATGGGAAATCTGTTTTGTTCTGAGGCAGCTGGCAAGTACAGCAGGCATAAGCAACTCAAAAGTTCCTAACAGTTTCAAACCCTGTCCCAGATATATATATGTGTAATGGCATCAAGGATGCATTCAAATTCAAATGTATATGTTCAGGGTACTTAAAAAATGAAAGTGAAAGAAAATAGACCCATAGCAAAGCACATTATGCACCAACAAGAGCAAGGTGGCATGACCACATGGTATATATCCTGGAGGTGGCTGTCAGGAGAGCTATGACTGACTTTACAAGCACTGAGCCTACTACAAAACAATAGTGGTGTTTTATTTTAATTATAGGTATGAATGTGTTTCATTTATTTTTTCAGCGGCTTCAGTCTCATATTGGTCACTAGGGTCATAAGATACGTAGGATGGCTTATAATACAGTGTTCTGTGTTGCTTTTGGAGTAATCACAAAGTTGCTCATTTAGTGTATTGTGCAAATAGTTATGGTAATCCTACTGTTGCCTTACTAGCTGTGGTGGCTGTTGTTTAAAATACATCATGTTTTGTACTGCTGTATTACTATGAATCCGTGAGCAGACAAAATTAAATTCCAAAACACATGCTTCAACAGAAGCAGTGCATAATGTGTGTTCTCTGTCATCTCAGCTGATATACCACTGTACATCTTGGCACCAAGAGAGCACAACAATCCAGACCATTTACTTTTGAGACCTAAGTTAGATGCATCAACACTTGAAATGTAGTTCCTACACCTCAGCATGGCTGCTGAAATTGTCTAAATTTCATCACTAGGTTCCAAACCCTATAAAACTTTACAGTAATAGTTGTAAAGGCAATTTGGTTGTTCCTGAAGTGGTTATTTAAAATCAGCTTTAGGAAACTGGATTGTTGCTCTTCTCTTGGGATCAAGCCATTCTCCATTGGAAAGCTTTTGCTCTAGAACTGCTTTTTACTGGTTTTACAGCATGTCCCTAATGCAAATTTCACAATATGGCACTCTGGGGTGTGGGTTAAAAGTCCTTGGAGCATTCACACATATTCCTTGTAAAGAAAACAGAAACATTTAAATGAAACTAAGGCACGCTTTGTGCTGGCTGAAGACCTAACCACCAGGCACCAGATAAGTGGTCCTTCTCCACCATTTAGGTTGGAAAATACCTTTAAGATCATCAATTCCAGATGGCCTTTTGCTGCTGTTTCTAGCTGTGTGCTGCAGAGGGTGTGATAGTCACTAGCTATCTAATTGACAGCAAGTGTAATTTCACCTAAACCAAGAGGCTAACAGTAACCATTTTCCTGAAGTGATTACAGCTGAGTTTTGTCACCCTTAAAGAACTGAACTTAAAGAATAACACAAATGTCCAGGGCAAGGTTACTTTCTCAAAAAGTTTCAAAAATCCTGTCCTGGACCTCCATACATAAAGAGGGTAGTTGTTCCAGCTATCTCCTAAAACAATGTGCGGATGGTGGTTCTTGAAGTGGAGGCTGAATTCTAAGGCCTAGCCCTCTTTCTTGAGGTCCCTGTTGGCTGGCTCCTGAATGGGCTAAATCATCCTACAGGTTTTCTCTTAGTTCTGGAATGGCTAAGGAAAAGAAGCTGATCCTTCAAAGCCATGCTTTTATGCATGAAAGTTGTGCAAGAAAATTTAGTTCTTTCCATGACTGTTCTGCATCACTGCTGTTTCCTTGCTGTGGTTTGTAGCTGTTCTCAAGCCTGTAGATGGTCTAAATGCTGGAAAATCAATACCTTTATTTATATATGTAAGGGATTTGCTAAGTATCTTTTTCTTTCATTTGAAGACACAGTAACTTTTGGATGGATGTACAAAGTTTTGCTGCTCATTTTTGTTGAAAAGTCCTATCTAAAGTCACAAAGGTCAAGAAAGTCACACCTCAGAGTGGCAGATCCATGGAAAAGTTAGTAAGTCCTGGTAGCCTGCTCAGTATTCTATAGCAATTCAGATTCTGTGTGTCTGCTCCTGTATATTACCATTTTAATTGCTGTACGAGACTAAATAATATATTCAGTAAGGCATGATGCAGAATAATGAAACGTTTCATTACAGAAGCATAAGCCTCTTCATTATATTGTCATGGGAATAGATTTGTTCTATTATAATTGTTTCCATATTTACAAAAAAAATATATTAAGCTTTAGTACACTAATTAGATTGTACTTTACAGTACATGTATGTGTGATTTTCTTTCTGTTCACAGCTGGTAGATGATGTGGAGCTATAGTTCTGCTATTAAAAGCCAAGGAATTTTAAAGAGGTGATCACAATGTGTATTGCTCTTTGTTGCTTTTTCATATTGTCTGCAACATTGGCCTGTCTACTTTCTTCTTTTTTCTTCCTCTTAAACTTTGTTTAACTTAACTTTACCTTTTTTGTTTAGCTGCTTTTGCACTGTAAGTCCACTGTGCTGCTTCCAGTAAGTCAGAACTAACTTCCCTAATCATTGCATTAAGTTTTGTGTGCTCAAACACAGTGAATTTCCATCCATATTTGATTTCATTAACTTCACTGGATTGCAGGCACATATAAATTTAATCATGCTGTTAAACGTTCCTTTGAATAATCCTATGGATGCATAAAAATTCACAAGAAGGCAGACAACATTATGCATTCATAAGCTGTCAGTTGGTTACTCAATAGTGTCTGATTATATGCAAGTTCTCTTTATATAATAAACTTACAGCCTCACTATTCAACCATTTAATAAAGAGCAACTGTTCCATTGGTAATTTTTACTCTCGAATACCACAAAGTAACTTGCATCCCAAAAAGAATTCTCAAACTATATGAAAGCAGTGGGCTTGGTGAGTCTTAGTTAATTTGAATAAAATATAAGAGATATATATTACAAGATGTTATTTTCTGTGTGAGAGAGATTACTGTTAGCTAATTAGAATATACTGCTTTTCCACAAATAAAGTAAGATACTAATGCAATAGAAAATATAAGACCTCTGAAGTTTCATAAATACTTTTTACAAAATTGGTACCAATGTCAGTACACAATTACAATACCTCCAGTATTTCCTGGGAATTAATTCTAACTTGAAAAACATTATCATATTCATAATCAAAATTATAATCCATTAGTAATTATTGCTGGTAAACATGTTACCTAACAAAATCCTTTACAATTAGTAACAAGACTTAATACATATACAGTATCTCATATACTGAAAATCAGGGATAAGAAAAAATTTTGCATTTTTAGCCTGAAGAATTTTGTATATGTCTTGATTAGATTATTATGAAATAATAAATAAAATAATAAATAATAATAATACAAATGAAAGATTACCTCCTGAAGCTGATACCTCTGCCTACTGATGATCTTAATAAAGACCAGAATCAAGAAAACCAATATGCTTATAGTCTTCTAAGTACTAGTTCCTAAATTTTTTAAGAATAACCCAACTCCAAGATAAAGTGTCTTAAGATTATGAGATTCAAGGGCATGGTCAGAACTTAAGTTAAGCTCCTCAATGAATGAATAATCTCAACAAAACAGATCAGGGCAGTCAATGCAGAGAAAAAGATGTCTCCAGAAATGAGTCCTGTGGCCTTTAACTCATCTTCCTCCCTCAGCCATGCAGAGAATCGAAGTTCTTCTGTGGGGTGAGAGCTGCAGTGGGTGAGCTTGTGCGCTTTAGGCACCTTGGAAATGTTGAAGTTTAAAATGGAAACCTCATCTTGACTCAAGTGCCTGTCATTTCTGAGTATCCAGCCAGTAGGAATGAGTGAATGATCCTTATCCAGGTAAGGATTCATTGCAGTGTGTGTTCCTGATGCAATCCAATGCACAAGGCTTAAATGCAAAAATATCAGATCACCTTCCCTAAAGAACAGAGCAAAGACCCCCTCAATACCGTCAGCAAACTACTTGAGATTTGCAAAAGACTGTGGTCATCCATAGGAAATTTCTCTGTCTCCAGCAGGTGCTGGACATCCCAACTCCCAGGAAAAAACAACACCATCAGCCATTTTAACGGGGACACTGAGAGGAGGAAGGATGCTTAGGAAAATAACTGTCTATATTTTTCCTGGTGATGCTAGGTAGATGATGAATGTCCAGTGCCTCTTCCCCATTTATTTTTCTCTTAAATAGTCATAAATTCTTATGCTCAGAAGGAACTGTCAGACATAACCTACTAGTGCAATCCTTGCAATGCACTTTAAAGTTCTGCAGTGCTTTAAAGGACAGAAAAGAAATTAACTGAGAAAGCTGTTTACTTGATTTCTTTGAATATTTTCTTAGTAATTAGCTAGTGGACAAAACATTCCCAGAGTTGTTTGCTCTTCTGCTCTATGCCTGCATCAGATTCAATTCATAAGACCCTGTCATAAGCTTAGTACTTTCCCAGGCAAAAATGAAATGATTTTTTCTAAAGTCCCAAACAAGGGAATGCAGCATTTCCAAATAACAGGAAATCTAACAAATAAAGAGGGAAAAAAAATTAAAAAGGTACATAACACAGTTTTCACATAAGAAACCCAGGGAATTACAGACCAGCCAGTCTCACTTCTGTGCCTGGCAAAATCCTGGAAGGCGTGCTAAAGCACATGAAAAACAACAAGGTGCTTGGTGACAGCCAGCATGGCTTCACTAAGGGGAAATCCTGCCTGATCAATCTGGTGGCCTTCTATGACGGGGCTATGAAACTGATGGACAGGGGTAGAGCAGTTGACGTCATCTACCTGGACTTGTGCAAAGCGTTTGACACTGTCCCACATGACATCCTTGTCCCTAACTTGGAGAAACATCAATTTGATAGGTAAACCACTTATAGAAGCACCCTTGCGAAATAACTTTCAAGGCTTTTGATTGCACTGCAGGACAGGTTTCTCAGAGCTCCAGTTGTAGGCTCTGATTTTGTCACAGAACAACCTTTCTCTTCAAATAGAGGAGACTAATCCTCTGGCTAATGCTTATCGGCTCCAACAAGTTTTACTGTCAGGAATGCCAAAAGGAGGTTGCCATACTTAATAATAAAGAGTATCTTGCAGGTTTATTCTGAAACTTTCAATTTTATATGTTTGAGGTCACATTGGTCATTTACCTGTGATAGTGGGAAAGAGTTCACACAAGAGTGGTATTTCACAATAAACAGTGATGGTTTAAAATCTCTTGGTTATTTTTACTATTTTCTAAGTTTGATCAACCATCACAAAGACACATGATAAATTTAAAAAATGCTGGCAGCTCCAACTTTTAAAACCACATTTTGCTTCAGTTTTGTCAGATTAGGGCCTTAGTTTGCACACTGTTACAAACACTCTAGCATCTACTACAAAACAATAAATTTCTCACTTAGAAGACAACAGCATTTTGCACACATGTATTTGTCTAAATGAAATTAAAAATTAAAAGCTTGAAGAGAGTTATAATGTACAAATATAATTGCAACATGAGAAAGATAAGGAAGTTTAAGGCCTCAAGTAAACTAGAAATCACCTTTGTTAAAGTCTGGAGGTGAATTGGTAACACTCTGCAACAGTCTGAAAGCCCTTACAGTATACATAAAACCAGAGCTGATTCTATAGAACATTTTAAATTCAAGAAAGGAAAACTCTCAACTATTATGATCGACTCAGAAATAAATGTTAATCTGTAATTAACCTATAGATAAATAACTATATATATATTTAAATTTATATGCTGTATTAAGCAGAAGAGGAACAAAGTACAAAAAATCATGAAGTCTGCTTATTAAAAAATAACTCAGGATTTTTAGCAAGATAAAAAAAGATAAAGGAGTAAAAAACAGCAGTCACAGCAGGTACATATGCACAAGTGAAAGAATGAACACATCATGGTAGGAAAATATGATAATAAATAATACATTGCTAGGGCCAACTTTTCTTGCAAAACTAGTAGAAATCAATCACTCATAAGGTAACTGATTATTTAAAAAAACAAGCAGACAAACAACAAGCATAATTTTTAAAATACCCTTTATTGAGCAGACATGTAGTACCTTGTTAAAATTTACCTTGTCAGACTAGTTAGTGTCCCTTCCTACACCTGATAAGGTTTGTTCGTATCTAGTGAGATGCAATGTAAAAAGGCAAAAGGTGGAAGAAAAGACAGTGCATAGGAAGAATTCAAAAACGTTGCCTGGATGTGTAGGGATGTGCCAGGAAAGCTAAAGCTCATCTGGACTTGAGATTTGACAGGTACACAAAAAGAGCTTGTACATTAGTGTTAAAAGACTGAGCAAGGAAAATGTGAAATTGTTGCCGAATGAGAAGGATGATTCAGTGCTAAGGGAGACAGATAAGGTCAACAAACTCAGCATCCCTTTACCTCAGTCTTCTCAATCTATTAAGAAGGGCTTCAGTAATTTTTTTCATGTTCATGGGAACAAAGACCATATTTGTATTTTCGTTAGTAAAATTACAGTGTGGTATTTCTTGTGATGAAAGGCAACTCTTTCCCGAAGTGTTAACACCCTAAATAATCACCTCTTCTTTATGTATTTCACTACAATTCTCTTACCCCAAATTCCTATCTGAATAGTTATTTATATTTGTGATGCACACCATTCAGAGCTGCTTGGCAAAGTTATTAAGGAGACCTGGTTGCCTCTCAGTTTGTCTTCTTTGAAACAGGAAATTAGTGAATCCATCTTCATATTTTTCATTGGCAAAATCATTCATGTCTAAAGCTTTCAGTCATCAACCAGAGATGTCAGAAAGAGAGGTCATGAGCACACCTGGGACTGATTTTGACAGTGCCTTATCCCAGGAGCAGATGAAGAACTCCAGTGAGGAAACCACAGGCCTTACGAAGGTCATTGAGAAAGCACTTTCCCAGTGGATGGGCATTTCATCAACACCTCTTTTTGAAGGGCAAAATGACATCCTGGCTACAGTATGTTGAGGTCTTGACCCTCTTCAAGAAAACATCTAATTACTATCCTCTGTCAAACCTCCCTTTTTGGAGAAGGTGATTAAGGAGGCAGTTGCTAAGCAACTTCAGGAGCACCTGGACAAAGTGAGATTTTTAGACTTCTTCCAATCTTCAAGTAATGGTTTCCAGACAAGCTGTTATAGCAGTGTTAGCTTCATATTTCATAATACTGCTCTTGGGACTAATGAAATATTGCTTTATATAAACTCTGTTAATGTTTTTAGCATATATTTCAGTTATTGATGATTCAAGTCATCTCATGCTGAGTAACAAAAGGATCATGTTATTACCAGAATTTTATAAAGAACATATGCATATAAAATCAAATGTATTTTACTTATATTCATGAGAAGCAAAGCTCACCTTGAAGAACAGACAATGATTTTATTCATATTCATCTCCATGTTTCTCCCTGAATCCCAGATATCAAATATGCTAATCCCCTAGCTTCAGTCAAGAAAAACCAAAAAGTTAAATTGTATCACCATCAGGACTTCACGTAATGAAACCATGAATATAAAGACCTGTGATAAATGAGTTTCTAATGACAACAGGGTTTCTAATAACAGCAAGAACCAGATTATGATAACATAAAGTGGAAGTTTCATGCATGAATGTTTTAAAAAACTATAGCCTTCAATTTTCTTTATTGCTTCAAATGAGGAATGATGTAGACTGTAGCTGTCAGAAGTTTTTCTCTAGACCTGCCAAACTGCCTACTTTCACAGAGCCCAGGGCTCAGCTGCAAAATTGTGGCTAAAAGATTAACCAAGTGCCACAAAAACCAAACAAGCAAACAAATCAACTGAAAAAGAAGCTTTCTCTTAGAAAACCTGTCCAAGTTGGAAACACTCAGGTAATATCAAATACCTAGGTTTGTTTAAATAACTTACTATATGCATATAGATGTTCTGCCCAATGTGAAACTATTGGTCATTTTTCATCATATAATTAACTGAAACAAAAAAGTAAAGAGTATTTTGTTGCAAAAGGATGGTGTTTCTAGAAGATTATTCTGTGAGGCTATACTGGCTCCAGCAAAGTGGAAGGAAGCGTGGTCAGTCTGGTGCTGCTACAAGTAATGAGATAATCCTCTCTCTAAATTCAGACAACTTGTCTTTGAGAAGCAGCCGAGCTGAACTGTGAAAGGGTTAATACAGAGTAGTGCCAGTATGTAATTTCAGCTCTATTACCCTCCCATATTGACTTTCTCTATTATCAAGTTTCTATTACGTAACCAAATTTATGCCGCAGCTCCGAGCATCACAAACATAAATCAACGAGTAGGAGCAGCCAGCAGAGGCAGACAGGGAAATTGTTTTTAAGTCCTATGGACATTTGTTTCTGAGCCTGTAACTCTAGCAATGCTTGTGAACTTGTGACTGTGGAAACTGGTGTTGGCAGGAAAGCCCAGCCCTTTTCTGAAGCAAGCCAAGTTCTCCACTGCTTAAGCTGCCAATGAAGTCGCAGGGAACAAACAGGAGAATGGGGCAGAGTGGAGGGAAGCAGGAGGCAACCAAAGCACAAAATCACCATGGAACAACTCTTTCTTGTATCCCAGCTCCCTCTGTGGACGGTGGAAGTACTTGAACATTCATTATCCCTAGAGGAGCCTGGCAAAGTAATCCTTTTTGATTTTTTTCTGATTGCACATAGAAAACAAAGCGATTTAGACAGCTTCTTCAATACCAACACTAGGATCAGCACAGACTTCTCTCTGCTTGTCTTTCTTTTTGGTGTTAGAGGAGTTTGTTTCAGGCACCTGGACTCCTGAAAAGCATCCAGTGTTTTTAGGAGGAAGAGTGACAATGAAGAAAAACTGTATGTTTTTCTGAGTTAAATGTGCAATTCTATATGCCTGTTTGTTAATGGCATGGCATTACCCATTCCTGATTATCTTACCTTCAGTAAGTTTCAGAATAACTCACAGCAAGGAAGTTGTTAGACATATTCTAACACCTTCCATTCTGGCAGGTCCTTCCGTTCTGAAGAGCTGAAGACCATGGTCTGTTGTGAAGCATTCATGTCTATCTAAGCAGGAAAGGTCCTCTCTCCAGCATGTCCCACCGACCTGGTAACCCAGGTGTAGCAATGCAGAGTTCCACCACAATGTGGCATGGCTGCACACTCGCACAAAAATAAGGATTTCTTTTGCATCAAACTTGGATAGCTCAAGGTACAGGCACCTACCTGAGTCCTTTCCTACCATGAACTCTGTCTCCAGTCATGGTATTCATTCTTGGCTTCCACAGCAAAAATGTAAGTACAGATGTAAGCTTAGACGGCATCTTCACAGTCTTTAAGAGAATGAGAGCAGGAAATTGATACTAGCAGAAAGGTAGTTTCACAGACTTTACTAAAGATAAAAAGACTTTCCTTGGGTCTTTGCAGCTCCATCTGTTCTTAGGTGTTTTGAACTCTCCCGGGTGTGATGAAAAATCAATTTCCTAACAAATTATATCTCTCATCCACCATTATCGTGAGAATAGTTTCTGATTGTCTCTGAATTAATACTAATTTGACAGCATTGATTTCTTCTTCTTGGGAAAGAAATGCTGCTTTGGGGATGTTGCCATTTGATGCTTCTTTATCCAATCAGTTCAGTCGGATAAGTTGAAATTAACCCACATACCCTTCCAGGGCCAACACATCTTCTAACAGTCCCCAGATGCACCTGGTGGGTTTTTTGTTCGTTTATTTTTCCAGAGAGGAGCTGTGGCATTTTTTTTTCACAAGCAAGCAATCACGTCCTCTATATCTACAACTAACCCTAACAGTAGCTGATTTAACATGCAAAGAGGCAAGGTTAACTTCAGTTCCCAATTGCCTGTGGAGTTACAAAAAATTCCCTTTAAAGAAAATAGCTCTGGCCAGTACCTATAGTGAATGGTCTAGTTGCCTTTAGCTCATGAAAATCCAGGCCAGAAAACAATTTTAAGTTCAACTTGTTCTTATGCTCCTTTCCCACTTTCCAGGCAGATATTCCAGCTGGTGGCAATCGTACAGTGTCATCTCTTTTAAACAGTCTTTCCAAAAATTAAGACAATCAAAACTTGTCGAATACCCAGAGAAGTTTGTCTTCAATTAACATATTTCCACCCATGAAATTTTTGCAAATAGAAATTGTCTCTTGTGCCTCTCTGATTTGTTTTGATAAGCACTTTGTACTTACTGTGCTTCAGTTTTCTTGAATGAAAAAGCAGAAATACAGCATCTTGTTTCCTGGGACCATCAAAGGGTTTATATGACATTTGCACCAGAAGATATAAGACCCTGTAAATATTAAATATATGGCCTTACATTTGTAATACTTGTTCTAGAAGTGACATTTTCTTCTTATTGCCATTCAACATCAAGCTGAAAACAGTTCTTAAAAATTAATGGCCTATGCTAAATAGATACTGAAGTATCAGTGTCTAATTTTAGCTAGACTATTTCATAATAAGCAATTACTTTCTCCCATATTATGTTTATATAGCATGACCAAGTTTAAATACCTGATTTAGTAAGGCCCTGACAAGAATAACATAGGTTTTTGAATGAAGAGTAAAAAACCTGTGTTACTCACTGAAAACTTGCACAGAAGTTTATTTCAATTTATTCAAGTGCCATGTGGATGAACTAATATCTGTGATAATATTATGGGGAGGTATCTAAAGAAAACTGCCTTTTTAACTGCTTTTTGTACTGCTATGTTTTAAAGCAAATCATCCTTTTCTCTAGACTATGTCTCTGGATTATTTATATGGTCAGTAACACAAGCAGATTATAGTGTTTTCTAGTGTCTAGGTGGGAAATGGATGCACATGAGGGTACTGACAGTCTATCCAGCTCAGGACCCAATTCTGCTCCTCTTTCTAGATGAGTTCACTAGACACATACGCTGCCAGCAGTGAGATCTTGTTTCTAGCAAAAGAAATGAGATCAGATGTAAAACACAGTACTGTGTAACGGGAATCAAGTTTTCAGTATCTGTCCCTCAAACTTTTTCAAAGGTCTCTTGGCATTGGATTTTCCTTCTGTCTAAAGAGATGGCTCTTGAAAGCTGTTTTTGCTGCGGTAGCTCCTAGACAAAATGTTAAAGAGATGGTGCATGGCTGTCTGAACGTGTATCAATAACCATTCATTGCCAAGAAGTCTAGAGCATTCATAATGCCATTTTTGATCTTGTTAGCTTCAAAATGCCTTGTAATGATACTATTTTTATGTATCAATGCACAGAGATCTTTCCACAGAGCTGTACAGATAAAATGCTGTATTCAAATACAGCAAAAAAAGATGGTTTCTCCCCCAAGATCATATCTGAATATGACAGATAAGTAACTTACAGACATAAATAGATGTGAAATAAAATATTGGTTGGCTTAGAAGGTTGTATTTTTACAGCTTTAGCAGCTTGATCACTGTTTCAAGAGGAGGTAGGGGATGTAGTGAATACCAGCAGTGTTTACATTTACTTTCTGCATGTGCATATAACCCCATTTATAAGAAATACATACCTTGTACAATAAGTTTTCTTACTTGTATGATTACATTTTTATATTTCATTTTGAGTCTTTAGCAGGTAAAAAAAAATCATGGATGATAGCAGAACCGATGCAAACTCAATAAAGGTAAATATCTATATGTATGTATGTATATACATGTTCAATATGTATGTTGTTCTATACAGACTACCAGTGCAGTTTTCTTTTCCTGAACAGCTTCCACAAGTAGTTTCATTGGATTTCCACTACAGCACCAGTCAGCCCAGGCAAGTGACATTATCAGTCTCACAGTAATGTGAGTGGGATTACATGTGATAATGTCAAACAGTGAATGTTGAGGTACCCAATTCAATTGGATGTAACTTGATTTTGAGAAAAACTACACTTGAATAAAAACCTGTCTAGACATTATAGCCAAAAATATTTTTTACTTGATTGCTTTTTTTATCTTTTCAATTGTTTTGTAATAGGTTATGCGTACAATAATCATAGTTTCTATGTGAAATCCATATTTGAAACTGAGTGATATTAATGACCACATCCATTTCTTAACATTCTGGCTGACACAAATGCATTGACTGTATAACACTATCGTATGAATTCTGACAAAATATTATTAGATTTTTTTTGATTAATCAGTAAGTTGGCAATAATAGCAATGCTTTTAAAAAATTCTCATTTTCAGAGAAATTCTGAACCTCTAACAGTTTTGATAGCCAAAACAATCAGATGTTGGCAAAACTGATAATTGAAGTAAAAGAATATGAAGAAAAATGTTGATTAGAACAAACAAAATCTCATAAAAATGTTTCAAGGGGAAAATTGGTTCTTGTTATCTTGATTAAAGTGAGGGAATAATTTAAACATGTTCATACAGTTGATATTGGCAAGAGCTTTTAGGGCTCAAGTAAAGAGTAACACACACTTCCTTCTCTGGGTTCATCGACAGTGACCAGTAACGATGAATTCGAATGTAGGCATAAAATATGCTTCAGCTTATGGTTCATGAAGAAAGCTTTTCTATGTATGATACGATACGATATGATATATGATGCGATATGATATGATATGATATTATATGATATCCATCCAAGAAGAATATACATGCTCCTTTTTTCATGCTCTTGGATGCTGGAACAAGTTAAAAAAACAATAAAAGTTGTGATATTTTCAAAGGAGACCTACAATACTGAAGGTTACATGGTGGGGGGGTTTTCCTTCCAAAAGACATGCAAAAATAATAAAGACTTAAAATTCTACCCAGATAAATAAGACAAAATGAAACATGTAGCTGGAATTACATAACATTCATTTGCTGTTACCCCAGATAATATACTATAAACTAAACAATTTGTGTTAAACACAACAAAAAAATAAATTCCTGCTTCAGTACGAACTCCAGGATAAATTTAACTAGAATTACTAGTGGCACTCCCACAACATAGCAGATGTTACTATTTCTTGCCTTCTTGTCCTGCCTTTTAGTAAGCTAGTATCCACAGAAGCCTCATCCTACACATTTGGACATCAGACATAGGTAAATTAATCTAAAAAATAAAGGAGGTGGGGAAAAAATGCATACATATATATACACACTCCAGACTTCCCTTTGCACGGAGAATTTTGAAGGACTTCTTGCAAAAAAAAATAGCAGTTTACACCAAAAATCTCTGTCACGTCAATGACTTCAACACCTGTTTCTCTCAACTGTTAAATGGCCCAAGTGAAAGGTAAAGCAAAATAAGGACAGATATGTCATAAAACCTGAATAAAATAAGAATTGTTATTAGCAGTGTTTCTCCCGTCATTCCCAGAACAGGGAATATTTTTTAATCCTTTTTAAAGACGAACTCACAGAGATATAATGATGCTGATCCACAGACACACTGAGGTAATGCACTTCAGATAAGGACATTGCATCATTTCAGCGGTCTCACAATGTAAATATTAAAGGGAATTTCACCATGGCATCAGCTTTTACTGTAATCAAAGACTCCAAGGTATGATTACAGTTAAACAGGTCACACAGTGATAGACTCACTGAGGCAGAAAGATGGCCCTGATCTAAAGAACATAAGGCAGGAGACACAAGCCAATTCTTTTGCTGTATAAGGGCACGAAATGTTATATTACATCTTTTAAAAAAATCAATTTAAGTTATGTTCCAGCCAACTGTTTCTGGTTAAGGAAAAAAACCAAAACAACAAAACCTTAACCCGAGGAATGCACATATTTATATCAAAGGTGAACTCTGTGGAAAGAGGCTCTAAAATGAGATTTTTTTCTCACAGGAGAGGATAAGCAGCAATTAACTGAAGTGTGCAAAGAAAGTGTACTGTTTAAAGACCTGTGGGTTTTTTATGTGCAACATTTCATATTTGGAAGGAAACAAGAAATCCCATGGTTCTGACGCTTATTTTTAAAAAATGAATTTGTGGAGGGAATATGGCATGTAAACATGTGCCTCTTTCCTTGAGAGAGCAAAGATAGCTCCTAGGAGTATTGCCTGTTTATCTTTTTTATGGAGTCCTGACCTGAACCTGCCATGAGCTGCTTCCACCAAGACCTGTGGTTCCTGACCTCTCCCATGGGGCAACCAGGTGTGAAATGGAGACTTTTATTTATGTAGGGTATGTGCTGTTGTGAAATATGAATACTGCTCCACCTAGAAGTTAGGAAAAGCAGCTCAAATTTAAGATAGTGAGGTCTGGGTCAGCCCAGACTCCCTGTGGACATCCCCTAGGCCAGGTTTATGCATGCTGGCTTCCAGCATACATGAGCTACAGCTATCGCTGTTGATGAAGAAGACCCACATCCACTACCCAGACAGAGGTACCACTGGTGGGTCAAGTCACGGGCAACTTCTTTGCAAGAAAGGTTAGCATGACATTTCTCAGACTTCACTCTTTCCTTTTGTAGTTTCTTTATTTTATCATATTTATTATATAAAACCATGTAATGTTCAAACACTTGATGCTTCTTCTCGTAAGGAAAATCCCATAAAACCTGACTTAGTGGCTAGAGAAGTAAGATTATTGTTTTAATGCTTTTTGGTTTAGTTTTTTTCTGGACAAGTGTCTGGTTTGCTCCCTGGGGTGGACATTGGGTAAATCTTGAGGAATTACAGCCACGATTTTGTCACATGCCGCAGTCTAATTCCTTTTGAAAAGTCCTAAAATTTCTGTGAATTTAATGCAACGGATGTGCACATGCTCTTTACTGTATGCTTTGCATCTGATATCCCACATACTTACAGGACTCATGCACTGTGGTCCTGCAGCAAGCTTTAGGCATTTTCTGCAGTGCTGGGCTTGCTCTGTAGGTTTACACAATGCCAAGTTGCATTTCATAGCCCTGCCTCAGCAGAGAGCTCAACCAGTTTCTGAGCACTGCGACACCAGGAATTCTTCCTTCTCACTACAAAGGCTCATCTCTACTAATTTTCTGAACCATTTAATTGTGCAACTAGGCCAATATTTGTGTTACTGCTTTTTGCTTGTTCCTAAAGGAAATCCATATCTATGGGAAAAGAGACACTTAATATCTATATATCTGAGAGAAATTTTCATATGTTTGACTCAGAAAATGAAAAATCTTCTCGCACAGATCTTTCCCCAAAATTTTTCTCCAAGAAAAGCTCTATGTATCTGTTTCCAAACTTTATCTTGGTGACAGTTGTCTATAAGAAAAAAATGGCCTGCTTATTTAAGCTCTGTCATTGTATACGAAATGAAAGCTTTTATTGTATCACATTACATATATAGTGAGGTAGGAGTGAGAGTGTATAAAAGAAGTCCAGTATCTACATTTGTTCATTCATTGCATCACTGTATTTAGTTGCCTATTCACATGAAACAATAATGCTTTTGTATAACTCTGATGTTTAAAATCTAGTCTAGTATGCAATTCTTATTCTACAGTCTACGTTATTTTCATTTTCTTAATGCTTGCTTTACACTTCGCAGAGATATGGAAGTATCTTAACGTTTGATTTAACATCTGTTTGGGAGAGGCTTTGTCAGGGAAGAATAATATACTGTGGAAAGAAATGTGGCCTGGTGTCACATGCCAAGCTCTGGTAGAAGTGACATGTTTAATGCCACTCAGCTTTATTTGTTATTAGTGTGCCAAGGGGTCTCTTGTACACATTGAATCCTAGCGGTGTCAATGTATTTATCTAGGCATGCTTGTATGTCACAGAATTACAAAACGGTATGTACTGGTGCTAAAACTGGCTAGATTCTATATCTGTGTCTCATTAGAAATCACTTTGAAAGTTTCCCTTTTTTTCATTGGAAGAAATTTTTCCTAACAATAAAAGTTTTTACAACAATTTAAATAAGTGTTTCCTACCAAATTATTCTATAACATAAGGAGGGTTGCCAAATAAAGAACCGCAGTTGAATAATTGTATATCTATTTTTCCTAATGTTAAATGTAGAACTTAAAAGTAGAAAGTGGAGTGAGTTACTCTGTTTTCCAGCCTTCACTGTATCTTTCATTGTAGAGCATTTGCCTCAGACTGGCCCCAGGCTTGTCCTGCCTGCCTTCCCCTCACAAGTTTTAAAGGAAAAGAGTAACACTGCCTCAGAGAGGGCAGCAGAGCTCAGGCAGAGGCTGTCCTCAGGGACACACGTCTTCTAATTTCTAAAGCTATTTCCAGATGAAATTATCATCCCAACCTGCCTCTTTTCTGCAGAATCATTGTGGACTTTCAGCAACCCCAATTAGCATCATTAAATCTGCAGCATTTTGTCTCAATATACCGTCTGTTCTGTGCACATCCTCATAGCTAAGTTGTCACACGTGATCTAGTAACAGAAATCTCATGTGCCACAAATTTACTCAAAAAAGAATCACTTTTTACTTTTGGCTTTTTACAAAGAGCAACCTTTTGCCTCTGGAGGTTGGCTGCTAAGCTGCAAACACTCGAGCTCCTATCTGTTTTCTTTTTTCTGAAAATCAGCTTTTGGCCTTCTGAATCAAAAGCTGAGTAGGTGTAAATCAGTCTAGGTGGCTGGAGCCGAGCCAGTGGCACTAGCCAGGCCCTCCTCGTGGAGGCAGCAGCGTTCACCCACGATAGAGTGCAGCACTCCGGTAGGGGTACACCATGGAACTGCATTTCCTTCTTTACCTTTTTTCTCTGTCCGCTTGCTTTTAACGGAGCAACTTACTCTGCAAGTAACTACAGAGTTATATTTGTACCTTAAGCACAAGAGTGCCTTAAAAGAAGAACAAAACTCCCAAATATTTACATAAAACACAAGTTTGAATATTCACAGAGGAAAGGAAGTGTCCAAAAGAGCATTCATATGTATTAGTGAGATGCACATACACACACATTCATGCACAGGATGCGCAAATCAGTAAGTGATGTCAATGCACAATTTCATGCATCTCAATTTGTCATATACCACTATATAACTAACAGTGAGTAATTATGCAACACAGAACTTCAAACAGATGTTAAAGGGTTAAGCTAAAAAAAAAAAATTTATACTTCTGTATTGCTGTAAATGCTGTGTAAATGCTGAGCTGAGGGGAGCAACAGGACCAAGGAGCAGATGCTGCTGGGGCAGGGATTGACAGCCCCAAAGTCAGCTGAAACAGGGTCCTGGGTCTGTGGGCTGGGGGGGCACGAAGGCTGGTCAGGGCAAGTTAGACTTCTTGGTACCTTCAGGACCCTGACTGTATGCAGCTTTGAGCAAATATCCAATCAAAATGCAATAGCAGACGCTTTAGCAGCAGTTTGAATTATACAAGTAAATACCAAGCTTCTAAAATACCCTTCAAAAGGCATGGGGAGGGTGAGTTTTCCAGGTGACCATCCTAAATGTCTTGCACACATACATGCATAAAAAAAAGACAATTTTAATTACATTTCTGTGGGAGTCCTGTCAGTGTAATCATAAACTCTGATGTTTCTCATCAGCTGAGCTCCAGTCAGAAATGAAACATCTCAGCGTGACAGCAAAAAGATTTCACGAGTACACCAGTCAGATCCTCGAAGTGAGCAAACTGGTGCAGTGGGTAATAAAAATGTTCTCACTACACAGGCATTCGATTCTTGTGATTAAATGCATTTCACAGTGAAGGGAAACATATCATCTGGCTCCACTGGTTGTGACAAAATGGGTGAATATAAGCAAAACAGAGGGCTTACTAAGACTGAGGTAGCATCTCTAAGCAAACCCGCAAGTACTAGTACACTAACTGTCATGATATCTCAGAAATGGAAAAAGTATTTTGCTCAAACCCTGAAATTCCAAGACAACCTATATCCTGTATTTCCATAGAAAGCCCTTCAGTCCTGATCTCCTTGTTCCAAAATTACTAAAATGTACCTTTTCACCAGTATTTCTTCAAAAAGCATGCAAAATTAAAGAATGTAATCAGTTATATTTCAAATCCCCAAAATGCTACCAATTTGGCATTCAGTGCACCTAAGTACGCAGGAGCTAGATGAGAAGTGCATCCTTTCTTCTGCCTCCTCATGCTGAATGAAGAGCCACAGCCAAGATCAGACAGCAGAGAGGTGAACTGCAGCCATCACCACACACACCAGAGACTTCCCAGCCTGCAGTCATGCAACTACTAGTCCATACAACAGCAGGAGGAAGACAGTAAAATGACTGACCAATCTTCCCCAATATACATTTATATGGACTTTCTTCCCCCTGCAAGAAGGTACATGAATAACATGGGGGGGAAATAAAAGCACTAAACTAAAATTTGTATCTCTGTCTCCTTCTTGGTAATTGCAAGAGAAAAATTTCACAGTCTGGAACCCAAAAAATGGTAATTTTAAAGTTGTTTTATCAAGGAAACAGTTAATTCTTGATTACTGGGGTTGGGGGGGAGATTGGATAACTCTTTGATTAAAAAGGTCAAGAGACAGTATTTTAAATCTGTCAGTACTAAAGTTTCCAAGGAAATGCTTATAGCTTATTTCTAACTACAGAGTTTATTAATAATGCTGTGTTTCAGAAACTTTAAATACTTTCTGATATTCAGATTCTTCTCTGGGACCAGAAGTTATGCCAAGGAAAAATTTACTCCTTATAATACTTTTACTGAGATTAACAGAAGTATTTTCTTGAAAAAACTTCTACATAGTCTAAATAAAGTTTGCAAAAAAAGAAAGTTCTAAATTTAGTTATTTCCTTGCTGTTAACATTAGGAATCATTTTGCCCACATTGCTTTATGTTTTGAGATATGCAGTTTGATCCTAAAACAATTATTGGGCCCAAGTCTTTATTCTTAGCCTTAATGTCATTTTCTTTACCATCCTGTTACACTGGTTTTGAAGTTAGCTTACCTTATTAAAAATCAAACTCAGTGAAAAAAAGAGTTCTGAAAATCTCCTTTCTTGTAGAACGTTTTCAAACAGAAGGCAGCACTTAGGTCCATGTGATATTGGTCCATGGTACTATTCTCATTCTTATTTTTCTCTATAGGTTTTAATTTAGAGCATACACTACTATTTTTGTTGGCTGACTCTGCTAGACCCAACTGTAACATCTTTTTCCAAAATGCCTACACAATAAAAGAAACTCAACCATAAAAGTTTTAAGTAATGTAAAGTTGATATTAACATCAGATTTAAGAGTTTGGCTTAAATTCCGGGCACTATAAAGTTGAAAAAGGCTCATTCACTTTTTCATTGAGAAAGATAACAATTGTATCAGTCTATTTACTTTTCCCATCAATCCCTAGCTCTGAATTTTATTCCTTACTCTAAGTCAAACAGTCAGTGTTGTCAAAGACAGTTTTTGTGTGAATTAATCATTTTTGGGATGTATCTATCTCTTTTTAAATAAATACATAAAAAAGCATTTATTTTAATTCAAGAAATTCTCAAAGTCCCTGCATACATTAGTAACCAAACAGTAATTGAAATATGCTACACTGTAAAGATTGAGGTGAACTTAAGAGACAGATTTATTGACATGACAGAGAATAAACTCTCAAGGGATGTTACATGGGCAACTTCCTTGGTTCTGGCTGCAAGAGGGCTTGCAGAATCAGGCGCAGACTTTCATGTCCAGACTTTCCTGGGACATTTCAGTTCACAAATCATCTGTGAATAGACTGCAAAATCTTCTAGGGAGCTACTGTACTCTCACCAGTCAATACAGAACAATGATGGCTCTTTTTGAAGCAAAAACAAAAAGGAAAAGCAAAATGCTGTTTGGAAGATGAGGGACTGGTTTTGTTGTGTTTACATAGATGGATGTATGGAGGGATGGATGGATGGATGGATGGATGGATGGATGGATGGAGGGATGGATGCATGGATGGATGGACAGATGGAGGGATGAAGAGACAGACAGACAGATAGATAGATAAAGGGTGATTAATCAAAGCTGCTGAATAACCTGTACATTGATTTGTTCTAAAAGCCTGCTGAAATATTCACTTTCTGCACATGCATTGAAAATTAACTCTCATGATATATACATGCTATACACTTTATACATCAAAACACAGTTTGTCTGAAAGAAAAGTGGTGTTAATGAAGCAGTTAGATCTAAAAGAAAGTATTTCTTTGAAACATTATTGTCAGATAAGGTTTTATTCTTATTTATTTATGTTGCCTGCTTTAAAATCACAGGTCTAGTGAATCTGTAATGGCAAGGCTGACAGACACATAGCACTCCCTATGGAGAAACCATGGTGATGGTCACCTTATACATATGAACAAGTAAATAAACTATATTACAGTAACAACATTTAGACTTCCAAAATATAAGGGTGACACAGAATAATTGGCTAATCAAGATTTTGGAAAAGTAAGGATTTTTAATAGATGTGTGTTTTATGAAGGACCAAAGCTTTGAAGCTTTGAAGCTTTTAAAGCTTTGAGGTATGGAGAACTAAGCAGAGAAAAATAATGCTGTAATGGTTATAATAATTAAACGCAATCATAAGAACAAATGAGTAATACTATATAGATCAACTTAGTTTTGATGTAGGTCAAAATAATCAGATACTTGCACTAAACAGATTTAAGGATTATAAATATTTATTATGGTCCAATTCTTCTAGAATGGCTACAGTTTTACTACTATTTTATTAAAAAATGTTAATGGGTTCCCAGCAGTTCCTGTAGCTTCCTACAATACCTCAGACTAGAGAGAGAAATTTCTGTGATAATGCAGAAAAGGAGTCTGGCAGGTAAGAAGTACATAATGGTTGTTGATTTTTCATATCCATTTGGTTTGATTTTTGTCCCAGCATTGAACCTTCTGCAGCTTTGACCTTAGCTAAGCTGGTGCTCTCTCTCAGATACAAACACAGCACGGCACGGCAACCTGAAACCTGGGTGCCTTTACTGATGCCTGAACTGCGTCCGAATGCGTCACACTGTGATTTCAAGACAGTGGAGGAGACACTAACTAGATTAAATCCCTAGGAATGATTTACCACAACAATTTCACCCGTCCTTTTCTGTGCAAGCAGGGCAGAAGGTAGTGGAGGATGCCCGAGGACCCTGCTTCAGCCTGTGTGAGCTGGATTCCCCTCTCAGCCCTGCCTGCCTCCTGCCCTGCCGCCCCAGGGTGAAAGGGGGGTGCCACGCCACGTAAATTCGGTCACATTGCCAATGCACCCATCCACATTCTGAGTCTCGGTGCAGTGCTCCATGACAACAAGGTGAGACGGCAGAGGTTACCCGAACAGCTGCTTCCTAAGCCAGAAATTCCAGGCATTGAAAACCATCTGTCTATACATTCACAAATGTATATAAGGGCAATCTATCAGGCTGCAGCACTGCAGCTGCCACTCCATCAGGCCTGCTTCCTTTCTCCAGGCTGAACAATAAGAGCTAGTTCTTCACTTTGTGTCACACAGAATGGCTGATTTGATTAAGTCCCCAACTCTCATTATGCTAGGTAGGGGTGTAGAATTTCAATGATAATCCATAATGCATGACCAGTTTGTTGCCATGGCAACATAAATTCAAGGTTACTAGCTCAGACACATAATTGGGTGTGCATTGAGTGCTGAAGAAGGGCTGTTAAAATTCTTGTCATAGAAGAGTAGCATCCATCATACTGTCTGAAATTGCAAAGTACTCATAATCAGAAAGAAAAATCCTTGGAGAAAAATGTTAATAAAATAACGATTACATCTAATATAATTGTTTAAGTTTAAAAAACCAAAGTGGTTAAAGTATTTTAGTTAATAAGAATGGAAAAGGCAACTCATTAACCACAGAAGACTTTAGTTGAACATTCCCCACCCCCCAATATTTGCATTGTAAGATGGATCCAAAGCAGTTCAGCTCTGAATCTGACTGATTAGCTCAGGATCTAATCCATATGATACAGTAAAAGATGACGCTTCGCATGCAGACGACACAGTCATAGGCATCGTTTGTCCAGTTTGATCTTTTGTGGGTAAACATATCTTCAAAATTAGCTGCACTAAGGATAAGAGGACTTTTGCAGGATGTGTTTTTTTTTTATTTTTTTTTTTATTACTATTGTTTATTTTTTAGATATTGCCCTGAATTATTGCACTATACAGCAGCCATTTTAACTACCCAAGATGAAATAGGTAAGGTCAAATTGAACAGATGGAAACAAGACATTTAAAATCAGACTGAGAAAATCTCTAGCATGTATATAGTAGGGAGTGATCTTACTCCAGCAGATGGATGGAATAGATGACCTAGAAAGGCTTCTATTTATTTTTTTTCTCTCTCTCTCTCATTTCTATTGCATTTGTGACTGCAAGATACCTGAAACCTGGCATTCAGAGTATGATTTTAGTGTGGGGAGGGGATTGTTTTTTCCTTTTTTAAAAATATTCCGATAAATATCTTTTCTGTATTCCTATAATATTAGCAAGAGAGATGTGACATTTGCATTACTTATTCCCAAACAAGTCTTGTTTTGGTGACCATCTTTGTTAGCAAGGAAGAATAGGTAAATCAGATTTTACATGAGCACTTCCAAGATGTCAGGAGCTTAAACCTAGCATGTCATTACATGAAGAAAGATCATTGCTAAATTAATATTTTCCTCAGCTCCAACCCCATTTTCCCTGATATTGTCTGACTTGTATGTATTTGTTTTATAGTCTTGATAAATTCTAGCTGAGATTCTTCAGCATATGGCTTTATTTATTAGGATTTCCAGTAAAATTTGACATTATTTCAACGTATGTTTCTGTAAAAATATTAGGAGAATTTCTTCAAAGGAATGAAGCCTCAGTTTATGCCTTTCGAGTCAAATCTGCCACTTGTTTCTGGGGCTGAGCTTTTATCTAATTCTGTTGGAGATGCTTGTGATTTGCTTGGTGAATTGCTTAAAAATAACAATAGAAAATTCCCATTATGTGGAAGTGGAAAGGCTCAGTAAAGAAATTATTATTCTGGCATGAATTTTCTGCAAAGATTAAACTAATCTGTTTGGGCTTTCCAGATTTCAGATTGCACTCTTTTCTAATCTACTCTTCATTTACATTTTACAAACAGAAATTGTGGGGAACTTAGTGTAAACGTAATTAAAACTGTGAAATTATAGTGAATTTTAAAAGAATGTTTGAAAATGCATTTGGTGTTGGCTATTTTTTTATACTTCTTGTGGGTTTATTTCTAAGAGTACTGTATTTTGAGAACTGATTATTTTTATTAACGAAATCGCATTATTTTCATAAGATTAGAAAATATGGACACTAACTTGTAGTTTTTAAAAAATATTTTTTGCACTGAACTGTAGAGATTCTTTTCTGAACAAATGAGCATAAGTCATGCACTCTTGTCACCATTTTAAAATTGTTCAAATCTGCAACTAATTTCCACTACAGGAAAATGTGCTGGATCATAAGCCTATAGGTACTTTGGAGGTAAGCAGAATTTTTCACATGAGTGACAAACGGCAAGATCAGATCCTACAGTAATGGACGCTCTGGTTGTATCATACTGAATTCATTTTCTTCTGTGTGCAAGACCTGGTTTTGCACATAAGAACATATATTACTGTTCAATATCAAGATAGGAGTGTATGTTCAATGATGTGTTTTATTTCAACACAGCCTCACTTAATATGAAGCTTGCAAATATCGCATCTGGAGGTGTATTCTCCTCTTGATGTGCACATGTAATTCCAATTAACATTAAGAATGTTAATGAGAATATGCCCCTCTAGGGGCTAGAGAGGGGGAGGTGAGGGAGCAGGTTTGTAATTCTGATTTAAATAACAAGTGACTTTTGTGGAGAATACCAGCATGTGGTCTCATGCACTTATATTGTGGAAATGCAGTGGCTCTGAATGAGAGCACACGATTTATACATTGATGCTCAGTGATGCTTAGCCAAGTGAACCCGTTGTTGGGGCAAATATTAAATCCCAATGTGCCTTCTCCAGGAAGGAGTATTTTTCAAAATGTTTAGTTCTCTATTTGTGCACAGGCATAAAAGACTCTGCTGAGAGAGAGTGGGTTGCGGTTTTGTAAATTATTTTTTCCTAAAGACTAGCTAGTTTGGAGGAGCAAAACATTTAAGTATTTGTTGTTTCTTAAGTATGCAGAATGTATAAAATAACTTTCAAGGCCTTAAGCAGCAACGTGCTCCTATGCTTTGATTAATTTACATGATGTTCTTTTAGTGTTCCAAGGAAGTATATTTAATATCAGATTTCAAAACAACAATATCCAGCTAAAAATGGCTATTAAATCATTATCTTTTCTTTGAAAGTGTGATGTCACTGGTGATATTTTGAGGAATCCTGTCTAAGCAGAAAGTGAGAATAACTATAGCACTTCCATTTCTGAAAATGGAAGGTAACAGCTTGTGAAGTGGTTTTAAGGCAAGAAAGTATGGAATATATATCTCATAATTGCAAGCAAATGTGTTTAATAGATTAAATGGCATTACGATTTCACTTTAACAGATGAAAACAGAGCCAGTGTTTATATGTAGAATGTATTTTCCCATGTTATTTAACCAGAGAATAAGACCATAGAGGAGCAAATAAGGATAATAAGTAAAACAGCTATGGGGAAAAAAAATAGAAAAAAGCAGGACAAAAGCATTTCCTGTTCTAAGAAGCTATATATCTTTTCTATTATACATTTTTCTGGTAATGATTATTGGAAGATGTAAAAAGTGACCAAGAAATAACAAGGCATATCACTGTTTGATGCCCCACCCAACTCTTTTGCTATCAGTGACAGAAAAAATATCCCAAACCACATAATTTATCTGTTTTGTCAACTCTTTCTGCATAAACTTCCTGCATGGCTTTTCAATTTACACATAGAGAAGTGCTGCTCATTTCATTGATCTGACACGTCACATTTCATTGTGTGGATTTCAACACAAGTGCTAATGCAGGATGCGCAACATTCAGCCCAGCAGGATACATTAAAAATGTAAAGTGAAAATGTCTGGTTTGTAGATATTTTTTACCATGACATTTTTTGGTCAAGGAATTGAAAGCTGTTATTTGAATAGCTGTCTTGTACATTTTAGCTGCTGGGTTTGGCACTTGTAAAATGTATATTTTGCAAGCACACAGGGGTATATTTGAAATTATAAAACACTTTGTACCCTGATGTTTTAACTTATTTAAGGCCTGATCATATAATCTTAGCTACATGGGTAACATGAGGCTTTTAATATGATTATTATAGACAATAAGAAGTGTCCCTGCACTTAGGGAGTATTATCCAAGACTTAGATTTTTCCTCTTCCATCTCATCAAGTAGTTCTGCATGAAATTTGGGGGTTTTAATGAAAAAATTATGTTGCACAAACTGGAGTCAATGCTTATTCAGTCCTATCTTTTGACATGAAAAGCCTACATGTATACAAGATAAAAAGAGGTGGGAATATTAAGAGACATGATGGGAAAACCAGGACTATTATTAAAAGATGCAGGTGAGTGAATCTGTTTAGGAAAAGCAAGGCTAGAACAAGTTTTTAAGCAAATGTTTTCACCCCATTAATCTATTTCTTCAGGTTTAAAAAAGAGAACAGTGTTCAGCTGCAATACTTCCATACATTTATTTCATGGCAGCTGGGGAAGAAGCTATGAAGAAAAGATCAGTCGTTAAATCAGATGAACAGAATAAAGAAAACAAAAGTAAATTAAACAGATTAGAGAGGGAGGCACAGGAGCAACACAGATGACACAATGACCAAAACACCAAGCCTAATAGTTGGTTAAATCTTTGTCTACCCCATATTGAGAAGGCAAACACTTGAGCTGCACAAATCAGGAAACAGGCTGCTCCCAGTTCTCACAATGCAAATCCAAGGAAATTTCATTAAAGTCTATAGAGTCATTACAGAAAAGATCAGAATTTGTCTGTCTGGTTCTATCAATCAGCCACATTAACTTGATTTCATTAGTAAGAGAAATTATTAATTATGTATCTCTATAGAAAACCAGGAACAGAAACATTCTCAGAAAAACAGTGAAAAAAAGTGAAGTGTTTAAAAAATCAGGACAAGTGACAATTATCCATTAAAATTTGAGCAGCTCTTCCATTACCAATTTCTGATAAGAAATACACACAAAGTAGCTTTTCACCATATTTCAGAGGCTAAAAAAAAAAAAAAAGATAAATTATTAGGGAAATAAATAAATATAGGAATGTGCAGGCAGTACACCAGAATTTCCTTTCATTCAAAATCACAACCCTGAAGACAACAGTTTTTTACTGTATCAGTTGCAGCCAGAAATTGCAAAAATAACAAGAGGAAGATGTGGTACCTTTACAAACTTACAAACTTCATGGCCTCTCAGTCTGATTATAAGAACACAGACCTGTAGATCTGATTGTGCTTCTGTTGTTGGCTTGCCTCAGATTTGCCTTAGTATATCACTATTCTGGAACTATTTCTTTGCTTCACAATGCTCTGCAATGAAAAAAAAGAAAAACTGCTGAATGAGAAAGAGGCATGGCAAGGATGAAATTCTCTGACCTGTAGTCTGCAGGAGGTCATGTTGGCTGATCATAATCTACCAAAATAATAAATGTACCACACATTCTTTAGGTGTTTCAAGGATCAGTGGCAATGTGATTTCCAAAAATTTACAGTGGTACCTTGTGTGCTGTGAAATGATCACAGATCCTCGCAATATTGAACTTGTCTTGAGGTGGCTGAAATGGGTCAGTAAGTTAAATACTATATCCTCAGAAGCTCCAAAAAAAGCCAGAATAACTGTTTCTGCTCCTGAAGGAAGCACTAGTAGCCTACCTTTACTGTTTGGGGATCAAGAAGGGAGAGACATATCTTCTCATTTTGTTTAAACCTTTTCAAAGTGTTTTCTAAGTTTAAAATCTGTGGTATATTCAACAGAAGTACCAATGCTATTGAAGCAGTCCTGTATTTGATCCCCTCTACAGTCCATTGCTGCTGCTAGTTCAGGAAAAGAAAGGCAAGCCTAAAATAGATTTCCTATCAAAACTGGTTTCCTATCTGTTCAACTGCTTCAGTTAAGAATGTGATTTATTTTTAAACATTATGCACAAACCATTTGAACCTTTGGTGTAGGTAGAACCGTACCACTATAGGTATGATAATATCAGTATAGCTTGTTCATTTCCCTTTCTGCACATTTCTGCACTGGAATAAAATATCTTGATATAATCACTTTATATCATTATAGCTGAGTTTGAAACGGGGAAGATGAGATGTGACTTGCAGTTTTACTATTTTAAATTAACCTGCATATTTAAAGCAACACAAACTATGTTTAGACAGGGCTCCAGACCTTAGAGAATTTTAAATATGAGTAATTTACTGTGTCTTTTGTGCAAATTCTTCCAAAAGCAGACCCCAGTCCTTGACCAAACCCCTAATTAATGAAAACCAACTAACTCTGATTATCCTGTAGGACACAGCAAGTATATAGAAGGGATTCTACTCGGATTTTAGCTAATGTGATAGAGCACCTATAACCTTGGTTTCCCCTTGCTGAGCTAAAGCAAAGGTGTTTCATCATCATGGGAATTATTCCCAAGTCAATTTTCACAAGTTTTTTCTCTTTCTCTTTTCAATCCATATGATCACAGTTAGCTGTAACAATGAGGAAAAAAATGAACCTTTGATTTACCATGAGTACATTTTATTTTTTTTTGACTCAGAAGTGACTAAAAAAAATTTTGTTCTGCCTTTACAACCATCAAGTGCTGTTCTGCAGGGAAAAAGTGGGGAGATGTTACACTGAGGAGGTAGATTCTTTAAAAGTTTTGCACATGACAGAATGCAATTAAATTGGAATGAAAATAATAACAACACAGCATTTGAATAAAAGTACATATCCCAAAGCACTTCACAAGTAGGTCAATATCATTATAAGCATTTTATTATTGCTTACTTTAGCAGGAATGGTTTAAGAATAAAAAATAGTTTAGTGTAGTCTCTCTTGCTTTGTGGCAGTTCCACAAAAGTGATAGTTAGTATAGAGCATCACAGCACATACAAAGCCTGGCCAATGCTAAATTTCATCTCCAGCCGCAAAGAAATATTGGTGTTATTTTCAGTGGGTTTATCTAGTAGTGTAAACATTAGAGACTAGAATAAAATACAGACAGGATACCAGCATTCAGCTTATTTTCATCATTAAGTCACTCCAAGATCTAGATGCAGTATTCAAGTCTCCTTGAAGCTGTGAGATGTGGGGATGGAATGGGGGGATGGGTATGTACACTCTGCAAGACTGGATCATTAATGAGTAGAACATAAGAAAAGGAAGCCAGCTTTTCATACCACCATCAGTATTCTTACCCTACAGAGAGCTTCCATTAGATGATATTTAACTCAGATAATTACCCTTCTAGCTGACATTATCCATAGGAAATCACAATTTCACTATACCAAAAAAAAGCTAAATGGCTAACTCTATTTCACTCCATACCCTTCAACTGATTTTTCAACTGATAATTTAAGGCAAAATATTCTACCCAGTCTCCGTGCTATAGTGTATTTCTGTGTGGATGGAATCCTTCCTTCCTTTATACTTGATTCTCCAGAAACAGACAAAATTATATCTTTGAAGATGCTGTTTAATGGCAAAGTTTTTGATTTATGCATTCCCTGGGTCTCAAATTCATTAAATTCAGAGATCTCGCCTCTCCCCTTGGAATTGTATGCTACAAAGTATAGGTTTCACTCATATGTCTCCACAGAGAAACATCCCTAGCTGGGAGCAAGCCTTCCTGCTCTGCTGGAGGACCAAAATACTTTGGGGTGTGTGTCCCCCACTCTACCATACAGGCACTGTACCATATTGCCCCAGTTCCTGGGCACCACAGTCCCTCTCCGCTGTCAGCTGCCTTTCCTCAGGCTTTGGGCTTCACTTTGTCTGCACCCCTGTTTTGTTTACAGTTCAGCTTTGGCTGTCCTCCCCTCCAGCACTGCAGCCCCAAGCTTCTCGAGCACAGAATATAATTCTAAACTTTCTCAAAATATAAATGTAAAAATGCTTTGTCTTTAGGAAGACAGCATTAGCATGATGTATGGTTGCTCTGTCCCTTGGGCTGTTTGGGGCAGGAACAAAAACTTTTGCATTGCAGTTACCCAATATGGGATTGTCATCTATTTCAGAATCTCAAAGTCTTATTAAAAAGTAAGTACATATTTATGACATTGTTTATGCTTGTGTGCTTTTATGACTAAGCTTAGAGCATCTTGTCATTGGATTTCCAATTTTTTTTTTTTTCCAGTTCTGACATTTGCTATTCCAGAAAAATCATCCCAAAAACTCCATGGCTATAACCAGACTGATGACATATCTGCACCAGATTAAGTACTTCTCCTTTTCTGGCTGTCACTATGCTGCTTAGCTCTAGGACACATTTTAGTTTCACTAGCAAAGAATGTTAAACTTTACTCAGGTTTGAGCAGAGGATCTCTGAGAGAAATGCTGGTCTGATATGTAATGAACATATGTGGATTAGTTTGGTGTACGTTTGATATCCTTGTTACTAAAGTAGAGTTCACATTCACAGCAACTGGAATAATCGAGCCTTAACAGCTTGAGGTGTAACGTTTCCTCAGTTTGTCCTTTTCCCTTTATATCATCAGTTGCCTATCTCAATCTTAAAAACATCCTGTTCAATAGACAGTACAATATAAAGTGTGAAACCTGACTTATATCTGCCTTTAGTCATTAAAAAAAGACACAAAACAACTTTTTTGGACCATAAAAGAAATGAACATGCCTCCCAACAAACCTTAAATTAGATAATCATACATATTTGATTAAAGGACAGTATACCAGGTACTTACTAGATTAAAAACAATATACCAAGTATTTTCAATTGCATTTTATTATTTTTCTTTCTACAACTACTGAATATTTCTCAAGTGCAGATATTTTCATTCAGACAACTGAAAGTATTATACAATATTGTGTATCAGTTAGCCTGCCTTTTTCAGCATGACACTCCTCTTTTAGAATGTCTCCAGTACCTTCTCCTTCTTTATTGCATCAAGCATAAAGGAGGCTTAATTTCTTGTGCATTTTCTGCTGCATCCCTAACTAATCTTGAATCTTATTTGCAATTAAGTCTCATTCTACTTGGGTTGCAATACCAACCTCATCCGTTATATTCTGAAAAATATCTTCTGAGCTTTTTCGGATGTTTTCCCTCATATTTGAGATTTGTATTCTTAAACTTTATTTCTCCTTTTCCTTTGCCTTTTGGTTTCCTTTGCCTTTTGTTTTCCTTTGTCTGTTTTTTTTTTTCCTAATGCCTTAAAAAAATCAAACAAACTTGGGCAACTGACAGCTTTCTGGTACGTTGGGACTACTGCCTGGTATAATGGCTATCTTTTTCTTTTTTTTTTTTTTTTCTATTATAATTCCCTCTATTCAGTTGTGTTGTCTCTTGTATTACACTTAGCTTGTAAGCTTACCAGGAGAACATTCATTAACTTCATATCTGTACAGCATCTAGGACATCAAGGCAATGATTCAAGTCTGAGATTTTTTTAGATCTGTAATAACAACAACAGTAGCAAACCCAGAACCATTGTAGCTGTATACTGCTCAAAGAAATTTTTCTTTCTCATAAAAAGTCCAAATTTTTTTGACATACTGTGGGCAGGGTTCTGACTGAAAGTATATAGTTTCTCAGTGCACTGCAACCATACCCTCTCCCTTTCCTCCACTCTTGATGAGTTGTTTCACTTTATCATCTCTGCTCCTGGCCAGTTTGAGTTTTTTTATTCTACCAGTAGTGCTGGTCACACTTGCATCCAGCCACTTCTCCCATAGACAGGCAGGTTTGTGCTTTCTTCCTAGCTGTCCCTTTCCTACTTCTTGTTTTCTAGATTGAAAGATTATTGTCTTCTTTGTAACTTTTGTAATCTTTGAAAACAAGATTGCACTGTGATAGTCTGAACAGGATTAACCAAAACATCCATAAGGAAGGGAAGTGGAGAGAAAAAGGAAAAAGAAAGCAAAAGTTAAAAAAGAAAAGGAAGGGGCAAGAGGGAAGGGGAGGAGGAAGGTAAAGGGGAAAAAGAAGAGGAAGAGAAAGGGGAAGGGGAAGGAAATTCCTGTTAGTATCTGTTACTTTGTTTATCTTAATAACACCCCTCTTGGTCTTTATACAAAACCTGATTTAACTTTGGTGTTGGCCTTGCTGTGAAAACAGCTGATTGAACCAGAGAACATCCAGAGGCCCCTTCCAGTTTAGAATTTTCTGCAATTCTATAACTGGGCTAACAATCATGAAGAGATGGATCTTGTTTTGGTATGAAATTCTGAGAAGGTTGAAAATTATTGGTTTACTCTCCACGGATGGGGTTTACCTCATTCAACTTAACACACTTAATGTCCATGTCTAAGCCAGTCACTGGAGAGGAAGAATCATCTCCAAAATTACTTTTTGTCACCTGATTAGATACCTAATGTGAGCTGAAATGTTCACATTTTTCTCTCCAGGATCAATATGAGAACTCTATGCAACCAACCTTCTGATGCTTGATCTGAGAAAGATGAATTTCAGAATAAGATGAATAAGAATTACCTATTTTATGGGCGCATACACCTTTTGATGAGTTATATTTTCCTGGTGGTAACTTTTTACCTTCAAGCTGACTGCATTTTCCCCCAAAATGTGAAAGGAACAAATCATACATTTGAACTGAGATGTAATAGAAACATTATACCAAGGCATAAAACCTAGTATCAAAAATGACAATCCATATTCTTTTCTGATAACTTTTTTCACTGACAAAACTGGAGGAGAAATAAAAAGAATTTAAAAGAAAAGCTTGCTAGTGACAAGCCCCGAAACCTCTCTAAAGAAATGGAAATGTTATTCGATGTTACAAGTCAACGCTGTATTGTTGACAGAGCTCTTCCTGCCAAGCATCCATTTCCATTTATTATGTTTTTACAAATGCTGAACAAACCATCCAAGATCATATTGGGACTTAGAGCACAAGGTTATCGTTAATAGCAGGGCATTAACAATGTGCTAAAACATTACAAAACTGCTGAAATAAACTCGTGACCTGAGTGTGCTCGGGGTTCAATGAGAACATTAAATTCTTCATGTGGTTAGGCTCTTAAGAGCTACATACTATTAATGACAACAACAAACCATGTCTGAAGAAGCTGTTTGATAGAGAGGTTTATTTGGCATTATGATGTAAGGAAATCATCACTGAAGCCTTCTATATACACTGGCAGAGCACAGGATAGCTCTGACTCAGGTAATGGCTATCTGTCTATATTTGAAATATTAAATATTACATAGTCTGTCCCACCAACTACTTTCTTGCTTCAGTAATTGCTGTATCAAGAAAGCACTCAGGATCTTTAGTTTCATTATTTTAAACCACTGTAATTTCATTTTTCTCTTTTCAAGCAGTGCTTAGGGATCATTGAATCATAGAATAGTTGGGATTGGAGGGGGTTTCTGGAAATTGTCTAGCAGGGTCAGCTAAGGCAGGCTGCTTAGGACTGTGTCCAGTCTTATTTTGAATAAGTCCAAGAAATGAGACACCAGGACATATCTGGACAACCTGTTCTTGTTTTCAGAGAGGCTATAAAAATAAGAAGATTAAATTCTTATCTCTGCTTCAGAAAAAAATGCTATACACCACAAATAAAATTTCAGTTTGAATTATGAAGTGTAAGAGACAAACATGTCCTTCTTGAAGCCGAAATTCACTTTACAACTCATTCACCCATGATAATCAGTCAATAGATTTGCAGAAATGGTGTGTTGATTTCCCCTCTTTTTAACTTAGAGATTTCTGTTGGCTGCCAAAATGAATTAAATAAAGTGCAGCTCTGAGAGCTGACATACTAATCAAAAATAGCAGGTGCTTTCCCTTGAAATGCTGTCAGGAGCCCAGTTTCTGGGCCCCCTGGAGTCTCAGAAAGTGAATGTGACTTTTGCTCACATAGGAGACTCATCTTGCTCAGGAAATATCTAAGTACTGCCTGGGAAGCTAGACAATGTTAATGAAAAGTATTGAAGAAGCCCTCACCATATCTTAAAAGTTGTATCAAGTCCTGACACTTGATGACATCTGGCAGGTCAATGGGACCTTATGCCAGCGGATATCTACCTCTACTTCATGGAGCAGCATCAGCTGCAAACACCTCCATTTGGTCCATTGTGAAAGACAGAAGGCTATGCCCACAAACTTTGTGGTTCTCCAAACATCTTGTCAATTAGATAAAAACACAGGTGTTCACAAGGTTTGTGGATTACGTCTGGTAGGTTTTTTCCAGCTGAAGCTACTTAACTGAATTAATGTCAAACAACAATTGAGAGAATCCATTTCCAATTGAAGTTTCAAAGAATTTGCTGTTTCAGAAAAAAAAAAAAAAATCCAAAGACCAAATACCAAGGAAAAAAAACCTCATAAAACAAAACAAACAAGCCAACCTGAAGGCTGCTGACTCCCTTAAGCTCTTCACATACCTCACCATTATTGGCCAAATTCTGTTCTCATCCTCAGCTGTCAAAGCAACGAAGGGAGTAAGTTTTAGCCCCACAAACTCAAGGACAAACTTCCCACTGGTTTCAGTAAAATCAGTATTTTGCTAACATTTACTCCTTACATTTTTATTCTTGTTTGGACAAAAGTTCAATTTGTGGATCTGAAAGAATTTCAAAGCTGTGACTATATTTCATGGTATGTTTGAGATGCAGGTAAATACTATGTAGATTTTTCAGTGCTTGTGGAAACTCCTGGGTTGTGAGTCTACAGCAGAACCAGAAACAGAGCTCCGAACAACTGAATTCCAGATTCCCTCATTAAAAGGGAATATGAACTATTACATGTCAACACTACTGCCTTTGATTTATTAAGGCCTAGAAGGCCTAGCTGTCGAGTCTTTTTTTTTTTTTCTTTTTCCCCTACATGGATACTTTTCTAACCAGTTTTACAGAACTTTTCTCTACCAGGTACTACACTGTGGTAGATTGGAATTGATATTAACAGTCATCTCTGATTTAGGTTCCTCATGAGAAGCCACAGGATTTTTTGAGACAAAAATGCAAGAGTACATCACAACCAGAACTGAAAAGCATATGTGAATATACATAGAAATTTAACCTACTTGGAAAGATAGCTTTACTGAGTATGATCGAGCAAGTGTACGTACATGTTATAGTGAGAAGTACAGTAAAGATATGAGAAAGGAAGATTCAGGCAAAACCTGGACAAGGCTAGAATATGATTGAAAGAAACAAAGAAAGGGAGAGAAGAGAAAGTTTCTTCATCAGACGGTAGAAGGAACATCCTGCGCTGCACTGAAAGCTCATGTCCTCCCAGGGAGACAGGTTCCTACATTTCTTGTGAGCAGGAAGTACTAGGACATGGCTCTATCTTAATTTCTTTCTTCTTACTTGCAGCGGTGTAAAGGCCCCTGGATTTTGGCTAGCAGCACAATGCAACTCTGGAAGTTTTCAAGCATGTAGCTGTCCTTAGAATCCAGACTGAAGTTTCCACACACAAAATGAGTTAAAAAATCACATTTAACATCAACAGGGTGTTTTCAATAGGACTGTCTGAAACATTCAAATATACTTTTTTTACAAGCAGCAAAAAACTTACTGGAAGTAAATTAGATTTTGTTTAGTTTTTCAAGAAGTTATCACTGCTGCATTCAAAATACATTTGAAAATATTCTTTTTAAGCACCAGACCATCTGATAAATGCCCTAATAAAAAGGGCTTTACTAAACATGAAGCAAATCCTCATAAGTCTAAACTGATGTTTATTGTGTTTCTACAGCTGAGTTTCAAAATTGCATTTTTTCATTTTTATCCACTGGAGTCTCAGATTGTGCTACACATCAGCAATAATTGCCATTGCTTTTGCTGTAGCTGGGGAAGACAAGAGGATTCTTTGTATGCCTCTTTTATGACATTGTCAATATATTAATACAAGTTATATGAACAAACCTAAAGAGACAAAGAGGTGTTTGTTATGTTATTATCCAGGGGTGAAAGCACAAATCTTAGGGAAAAAAATCCAGTAGGGACTGCAACAGAAAAAAAGGTCTAAGTAAGGCAGGCTTCGACACCTGATTATATGAGAACCGAACAGTGTAGCCATGCAGGGATTCCCTTCTTCTGTTTGTAGACAAGGATTGAATGAGAAGTGGTGAGATAACAAGGGAGTGTGTATGCTTAATTATATGCCTATTTTTTCTACCAGTTGCTAATCTGCAGCTCTGGTGATGATTGCAATTTCATCTCCAGAGAGATGCTATTCAGAAACATCAAAATGGCATTCAACTGAGTACCTTGTGGTTCATTAAGTGTAAGGCCAGATTGTCCAGACTATCAACCACTGAAGGGGGAGGACCTCCCATTTTATTCTGCTCTTTGCCCCTCCCTGGGTGATGCCAGACAGCAAATGGGAAAAGGAAGGTAGGATCCAGCCTACTCACCTGCTATGCTGTAAGAAGAGGACCTGTCTGCAGGAGGAGGGGGTCTGTCAAACCTCGGTTCATCAATATGAGTGTATGGCTGCATATAGGAAAACAGTGTGTGAACAGAACACTGGCAATTCCATTAAGAACAGATAGATAAGCAAAAAACCTTCAAATTAGGCCAGCAAAACCCTGCAAATTAGGCCTTGCCTAATTTTTTTGTTTGCTTTTGCAATAAAGCAACACAGAGCTGCCACATACCCATGTCAACATATAGGTATGTGAGGACACTTCCCACCTTCACGTGCCACAAGCCAGACTTTTAATTTCTGTTGCCTTGTAGAAATCAGTTAGCTGTCTACTGCATGCAGGTGCTGCTGATGATACAAACTGCAGAATCCACTGACAATCACAACTTTTTGGACATGGCTCAACAACTTTAAAATAGCAACTTCAAGAACTATTGAGAAATTAAACCAAATCTGTACATCTTGGGTGAGTTTCTGGTGGAAGCTACATATTCTGCCTGCTGATAAATAAAGGTTTGTATGGAAGACACTTTTGAAATTAAATCTGGCGTCAGTTCCTTCTTTGTGAATGTGCTCATAACTTGAGTATGTTAATAACTCTTGTCTAGATGGTAATTTTTTGGGGCATGAACTCTCCCCAGTTCTTAAGAGCATCACGTGCCCTATACAAGTGCACCTTCATACAAGATACTCTACATTCTTTCCAGTACCCATTCATTGCATGAATCAGAGTATACAGTTACTGCCAGATTCAATCCAGAAGATTTGCACCTACACAAGAAAACAAAGTCACTGCACACGTGGGTAGAGTGTGCTGACAGACTTTATTGAAACAGAAAAAATATTTATTCTTTGTATTTATTCTCTGTATTAATGCAGAAAAAAGTCATTAATAGGTACAAAAATCACCACAGATCTTCATCTGCTGAAGCTTGGTGACCTGTATGAAGACCTCTTGCCTCCCTCAGAGACTGAACATTTCCTGGGGGTGTAGTGGTCTATATCACGCCTGCTGAGCAAACCAAAAGTCCCTTAAAGCTTAGTGGTGAATTAATCATGCTTGAGCCACCTGCCAGTATAAAATTAGAATGGTGTGTGACTTCTGTGTGAATTGCGCATGAAGCATAGATGCTATTTGTATGTTAATAACTGTGTGGCCTTTTGCTTTTCTTATTTGCTCCCTGTGTTTTGTCCAGATGCAAGCAGGTAAAGTGACCTACATTCTCCTGACACATTGCACGTGGCATTACCCAAGCACAAAGTATGCAATCAGTTTTTTCCCCACTGCATACAAACATAAACACATAGACAACCTTAATCACACCACCTGGCAGAAGAGCAGCCTCCCCTCCTCCTGGACTATCTGGCAGATGGCACAACAGCAGCACAGTTTCACAGCTCCAGGACCAAAGTAACAGCTGTTGGATTACCGTACACTTTCTAGAGCTTTAATCTTCGAAGAAATTCTGGATATTACCTGGCTTCCCCTTTCCTCCTGTCTTTCACAGAGAAGGCAGAAGCCTCAGAAACAAGATTATGCAGGCCCTTAGCACAGCCTGAAGCCACAATGTCAGCAAGGATAAAGACAGTATGGTTAACAGCTGAAATATGTGTAAGGGCACAGTCCTTCAGAATAAGGATTTTTGAAGATAATTACAGGGGCTGGAAAATTGGGTTGAGAAAGATTTTAACAGGGAAAATATTTTAGTTTCTCTAAAATGTTACTATTGAAAATGTTACCATTGAAAATGTTATAGGATGAGTTGGTCATATTTCATGTGCAATCTGAAAACACGGAGAGTTGTCTGAAAGATTATTAAATAACTGCACAGAAAGAAGCGCTTTAAAACCAAATTATCATTTCTTCTTCCATATATGTGACTACCACTTCTGGAGCTCATTTGTCATTAAACTAAATGGTTGTGGATAAGGAGCATCCTTTAACAAACTCCAGATCCAAAATGTATTTCCGGTGAGCAGACATAGTGGAGCAGAATTTACATTAAAATCTGTAACTGAGCCATACTTCATTTCTTTTGTGACTCAAGTTTTAGTTATATTAAGGGCTAGGCTGCCATGGCTGGTGCAATCACAACATCATATTATTAATGAACTTTCCATTATCAATGGACTTTAATTATCATTAGAGATCTTGGTCTCATTTGATCTGAAGTAAACGCATAGTAGCTTTAAGTAGTTTGAATAAAATATTCCATCATTGCATTTTTGCAGAGGTATTCAGGGTCATGACTCAAATTAAATCTGGACTGTTTAAACCCAGGATAGATTAAATAGATAGGATAGGAAGGAAATGAGCTGTTTGAAAGCTGGTAAGATTTTCCTCAGTGAGATCCAAACAAGACCTGATTGCATAAATCTCTCCAATTTTATTATTAATTATCCAAGATCTAAAAAGAAAAAAAACAAAACCCCCACTTCATTTGGTTTACATTTAATTTTTCTTATACACTTCTTCAATTAAATGCAATGTTAATGTTTTTTTTCCGTTACAAATGGTCTCAAACTATCATTGATATGTAGTTAAATTGAATTATTAAAAGTTTATTCTCAAAGGTCTGATCCTAGTATTAAGAGGTTGATTATTTTTTTCTGAAATGTAAACGTGTACTCAAAAAACTTGCTGCTTTCAATCACTTAGCCTTCTAATTTATTCCTGTAGTGGCTGAACTTCAACAAAGGCATCCTTTTCCTGCCTCTTTACAACTAGCAATAGACACATGAATATCAAGAAACTGCTAAAACAGCCAAAAAGAATATATTAAAGTCCAGCCACACAGCCTAAGTTATGGTTTCACTCATCTACTAAAAGCCACATTTAACCACTCTCTGAGAAAGTACTTTTAACATACAAGAAGCCCTGAGAATACTGCAGGCAGATTCAGTTCTTGTCCTCATTTTCCTGAATTGGAGGAGGCTGCTAACAGGAATATTTCATTTCCTTTTCGTTAAGCAGCTGCCGGCTGTCTGAGCTGGCTGGTACAGGAAGGGTATGGACTAGGATGTCTTCATGAGTCCCAGGGAAAGTGCTAACAGGGTTTATATGTTATCAAAAGATTACTGAAGTTCAAGAATAAGGGAGGGACACTGACATGTTTTCTAATGTAGGTGTAATCATTGGCATCAAAGACAGCCATTTCACCTAGTTTTCATGTTTTCTTATTTAAAAATAGACAATGATTATTAGAGATAGTTTAAGATTGGAGACATTTTAACAAAAAATATGCCCCCATTTAAAATAACAGAAACCTTCAAATCTTGTAGGATGCACCTATTTTGAAGTGCATTTTTTCTTATCTGGGAAGTCCAATATCTTCTGGTCGTTCACATTCACGATACTCTGTCACACATCTTTGTGTTTGTTCTGGAGAAGGTGTCCACACACTGTATTTAAAGACTGACCTGCATTTGGTACTTGTTGAAAGGTTAACTGGAGATGCTTCTCATTAGGATGCCTTGCTTTCCCAACCAACGTCTACTGTGTGGCACTCTAATCCTCTTAGGAAAAAGTTTTCTGTGATGCCAAATGTATTTACCTATGGTGTAACTGGTACATAGATATTCATTCCTACCCCATAGGAAGGAGAATGCATTTGTCAAGGCCTTCTGCTGGTACCTCATGCTCTTTTGCCAGATAAGTGGGTTATTTATGTTAGGGATAGGCTGGAGAGTATGGAAATCTGTCTGGGGATGTGTGAGCAGTCGACAGAGAGTTTGTGGGTCAGGGTTAAAGGGAGAGCAGCGATGAGGGACATTATTGTGGGGATCTGTTACAGATCGCCTGATCAAGAGGAATCTGTGGATGAAGTGCTCTATAGGCAGATAGGAACAGCCTCACGCTCACAGGCCCTTGTTCTCATGGGAGACTTCAACCACCCTGACATCTGTTGGAGTGAAGGTACGGCCTGGCACAAGCAATCCAGGAGGTTCCTCGATTGTGTGGAAGACAACTTCCTTCTGCAAGTAATAGAGGAGCCAACAAGGAGAGGTGCCATGCTTGACCTCGTGCTCACCAACAGGGAAGGGCTGGTTCGAAATGTGACGCTCCAGGGCAGCCTTGGTTGTAGTGACCATGAGATGGTCGAATTCGAGATCCTTGGAAGAGTGAGAAGAGTGTGCTGCAAGCTCACTGCCCTGGACTTCAAGAGAGCAGACTTTGGCCTCTTCAGGAACCTGCTCAGCAAGGTTCCATGGGATACAGCTCTAGAGGGCAGGGGGGCCCAAGACTCTTGGCTGTTATTCAAGGGTCACCTGCTCCAAGCTCAGGAATGTTGCATCCAAACTAGAAGGAAGTGCAGCAAGAGGGCCAGGAGACCTCCTTGGATGGATAAGGAGCTGCCCAGGAAAATTCAAAGGAAAAAAGAGGCTTATAGAAGGTGGAAACAAGGACAGGCGGCCTGGGAAGAATACAGGGATGTTGTCCGGGAAGCTAGGGACCAGGCGAGGAAGGCTAAGGCCCAGTTAGAATTGAACTTGGCTAGGGATGTTAAGGATAATAGGAAGGGATTCTATAGGTACATAGCGAGTAAAAGACAGACTAGGGACAACGTAGGCCCCCTTTGGAAGATATCGGGAGAACTGGCTACCCAGGATTTGGAGAAGGCTGAGGTTCTTAATGACTTCTTTGCCTCGGTCTTCACTGGCAAAGGCTCTGACCACACCACCCAAGTCTTGGAACCTGAACGCAGGGACTGTGAGAATGAAGACCCTAGGCCCACTGTAGGAGAGGATCTGGTTCGAGACCGTCTTAAAAACCTGAACGTACACAAGTCCATGGGACCTGACGGAATCCATCCACGAGTCCTGAAGGAGCTGGCAAATGAAGTTGCTAAGCCACTGGCCATCATATTTGAAAAATCATGGCAGTCAGGTGAAGTTCCCAACGACTGGAAAAAGGGAAATATAACCCCCATTTTCAAGAAGGGGAAAATGGATGACCTGGGGAATTACAGACCAGTCAGTCTCACCTCTGTGCCTGGCAAACTCTTGGAGCAGATTCTCCTGGAAGGCATGCTAAGGCACATTGAAAACAAGGAGGTGCTTGGTGACAGCCAGCATGGATTCACTAAGGGGAAATTCTGCCTGACCAATTTGGTGGCCTTCTATGATGGGGCTACGAAACTGAAGGACAGGGGTAGAGCAGTTGACGTCATCTACCTGGATTTGTGCAAAGCGTTCGACACTGTCCCACACGACATCCTTGTCTCTCAATTGGAGAGACATCAATTTGGTGGGTGAACCACTCGGTGGATAAAGAACTGGCTGGATGGCCACATGCAAAGAGTTGTGGTCCATGGCTCAATGTCCGGCTGGAGACCAGTAACGAGTGATGTCCCTCAGGGATCGGTGTTGGGGCCGGTCTTGTTCAACATCTTTGTCGGTGACATGGACAGTGGGATTGAGTGCGCCCTCAGCAAGTTTGCCGATGACACCAAGCTGTGTGGTTTGGTTGATACGCCGGAGGGAAGGGATGCCATCTGTCCTGGTTTAGCAGTAGCAGTCATTTTTTCTACTGGTGCAGTGCTATGTTTTGACTTTTGGCCTGGGAACAGAGCTGATAAGACAGATGTTTAGACTGACCAAGGACTTTGAGAGTCTCATGCTCTGCCAGGGAGGAGGAGAAGCTGGGAAGAAGCAGAGACAGGACACCTGACCCAAACTAGCCAAAGAGGTATTCCATACCACAGCGCGTCATGCCCAGGATGTAGAATTGAGAGTTCCCGGAAGGGCGAGATCACTGCGGGGTGGGGGTGAGGTACCGGTTGGTGAGTGGTTGTATTCTCTTCCTTCTTATTTCCTTTATCATTATTACTATTAGTGGTAGCAGTAGTGATTTGTGTTATACCTTAGTTATTAAACTGTTCTTATCTCAACCCGTGGGAGTTGCATCTTTTGATTCTCCTCCCCGTCCCTCCAGAAGCGGAGGGAAGAAAGGTGAGGGGGGGAAGTAGACTGCGTGGTTCTGATTTACAGCCTGGGCTTAAACCACGACACCATCCAGAGGGACCTCAACACACTTGTGAGGTGGGCTGATGCCAACCTTATGAAGTTTAACCATGCCAAGTGCAAGGTCCTACACCTGGGTGGGGGCAATCCCAGGCACAGCTACAGGTTGGGCAGAGAAGAGATTCAGAGCGGCCCTGCAGAGAAGGACTTGGGGGTGTTGGTCGATGAGAAAATGAAGATGAGCCAGCAGTGTGCACTCGCAGCCCAGAAAGCCAACCGTATCCTGGGCTGCATCAAGAGGAACGTGACCAGCAGGTCAAAGGAGGTGATCCTGACTCTCTACTCTGCTCTCATGAGACCTCACTTGGAGTATTGTGTGCAGTTCTGGTGTCCTCAACATTAAAAGGACATGGAACTGTTGGAACAAGTCCAGAGGAGGGCCACGAGGATGATCAGGCGACTGGAGCACCTCCCGTATGACGACAGGCTGAGAAAGTTGAGGCTGTTCAGCCTGGAGAAGAGAAGGCTGAGTGGAGACCTCATAGCAGCCTTCCAGTATCTGAAGGGGGCCTACAAGGATGCTGGGGAGGGACTCTTCATCAGGGACTGTAGTGACAGGACAAGGGGTAACGGGTTCAAACTTAAACAGGGGAAGTTTAGATTGGATATAGGGAAGAAATTCTTTACTGAGAGCGTGGTGAGGCACTGGAATGGGTTGCCCAGGGAGGTTGTGAGTGCTCCATCCTTGGTGGTGTTCAAGGCCGGGTTGGATGAGGCCTTGGGTGACATGGTTTAGTGTGAGGTGTCCCTGCCCATGGCAGGGGGGTTGGAACTATATGATCTCAAGGTCCTTTCCAACCCTAACTATTCTATGATTCTATGATCTATTTGCTTCTGCTTCAGGGTCATCCTGACCAGGTGCAAAAGCCTCATGCAGGTGCTAGCATGCCACCATGCACTGTTCAGTGAGACTCCAGCATACATAAAGTTCGTGCATCCCATCAGTGATACCCCTTACTGTTGACTGGTCACTCATAAGCATGGTCTCCCCATGGGGTCCCTGACATCCCAACCCACTGGGAAGAGCCATGCTTGCCGGCATGGCTGAGTTCTGGATGGCAGGGTGTGGATGAGTGTCTGTGAGCTCGGTGAAGCAGAGGGAAAAACAGAGAGAGGGACCCCCTCTGCAGTGAAAAACAGCAGTGGCTGAGCGATGCAGGGGTATCTGTGAGATCCCATAATTCTGAGAGATCCCGCTACAGTGCTCAATGAATAACATGTTGCAGCAATGACCAGGACACCAGTGACACTGAGCTGTGTCTGCTATGTCTTAGCAGACACAGAGGAAGAAAAGCCCAAGAAACATGATGAAACTTCATGTTCATCTACATTTATTAAAAATATTAAATTTTGTTTTCAAACAGTTAGTACTTATTTTGTGCAAAGTTGACAGAATAATGCAGGGTTTTCTCATGTGTTCAGTATTGTTCATGGATCCTTCACTCTGTCAGAAGGGGGATTTCCCTTGCACATTAGCATTTTTGTTTTTCTAAAGCATTTTTCAGCAGAAGTCTTCCCCATTTGAAACCATGGCTCAGGTATCTTCTCCAAAGGAAAAAAAAACCCCACAGTCAATAGAAACATAGATCAGGAGGGGATAGCTTATATCATTGATCTAGCTGTTTGCTGACAAAGAAAGCCATGCAATAAAGGTTTAATACAAAACACATAGATCACTCACAACATCCACAGAACACTTCCAAACACTCCAGAAACAGATTGAAGGCTGTAAAAAGTTCCAAAATTAGAGGTAATGTTCATATATCAGCCCACATCTTCTGCCCCCTGCTTTACCCTGTCTTCTAAATGTCAATTCTATCACAAGCCTGTGAAGCAAATATTAGATAAGCAGCCTTTATTTCACCTTTCATTTACAAAGCCTTTCCTAAAGTTAAATCTCTGCCTTTCCTTTGCATTGTTTATCAAGGATACATAGAGAGAGGGATAATATGAAATAATCTTAGTATGGAGCTCACTGAGAGGTCACTGGGAACTGCAGACTTATTATTGTTGGCCTGATGCCAATGCTGCTGAAATAATGCTTGTCACATTTCTTTTCCTTGTGGAAGCAGAGACTTTGTAGCATCCATGCGGTGGTTGCTTTCATTAAAGGAACTGTCTAACTTTTCTCCATGGGAGGAATAAGAACTCAAAAGTTTTTGTCTTTAATGAACTTATCCAGAGAGAGGAGGGAAACATAAAGATAAGGAAGAATGAGATTTAGACAGTTGTCAGAAAAAGACAAAAATGGCCTTACATCATAATTATCACATTAATATGTGTGCAGCCAATATAATACAAGTGTCTTTAGGTGACCACCAACCCAGAATTGCAGTTAGAAGAGCAGAGGAGCAGAACTCCACAGGATATCTGACCTCCTTTTTTCAAACATGTGGAAATACTTTGTGGGCTGCAAAGCTGTGAAGCAAGAATATTCTGATCACGAAAAGACAATGCAGTAAGCATATATGCCTCATGCAACAGCTGTAAATCATTTGGTGTGACACAGAAAGCCCATACAATATAGAGGAACACTACCAGCTTTCTAGCTTCAGTTACCCTTGAGCTACATTTAGGTTCTTATCTCCAGTATACTGTAAAATAACACTGGGTATTTCTCCAGATCTGAAGGGGCTGATGAGGAATTCTAACTGCTTGAACTTAATTGAGTCTGCAAATGCCATGCTTCCTTTTCCTGAAAACTTGACATTCTTGACTGGCCAGGGGAGACCCCAGGAGAGTTGATTTACTTTTTTTGCTTTTTCTTTTTCTTTTTCTTTAAGCATGCTGAGAACTACAATGCCCGAGTCCTCAGCAATTAAAGTTACCAATTTGCAGTTATTTAATAGTGGCTGGATTCTGAGGGTATGTGTATTAAGAGGGTGTATGTAAGAGAAATTAGCACTCAGTAGTGTAGAAAGAAATCTTCATTAAGTGCCAGATAAACATTCTTCCCACTCAGAAGGAGGAAGGCAGTGTGCTCAGTGAAAAACCATGGCTTTGAAAGTGGAGTTATTCATCTTTCTTCTCCTACTTAGTACAAGCTCACCTAGGAGTTAAGTGTCCAGTTTCTAGGATGCTGTAAACCCACACATTTGTTTAGGCTGCCCTTTTGAGACATGGTGGCTTACAGTAGCTTCAGCCACTCCCCATTTATTCTTGACTCCAAACTGCATTTTACCACAATGCCCCCTCTTCTGCTAATGTAAGTTATGAAATGTTTTTAATCTGTAAAGTGAATAAATAAAGTGACTCAACTCAAAAAAGAATCTTTGAAGAGAACGAGTAGCACTTTCTTGAGTTGACTTTGCTGAAAAGTACTTTTTTTTTCGTGGGAAGAACAGGGTAAGCCCTGGAAAGGTATGATTGAGCATAAGGCAAGGGTTACTCCATGGCCTTTAATACACCATACAAGTTAATAAATAAACCAATTGAAAATATAATGAAAATTAGGTCTAATCCTTAGCAAATAAAATACTTGGCTATTTTGAACTGTCCTCAGTATATTCTGGCTTTCCTAATTTGTTCTTTGCTTTTAATCACTTAGAACCCCCTACAATTACCTAGAAACCATAGGTGCAGTGAGAATAGCCAGGCATCCATAGTAAAGATCAGATTAGTTCAACATCTTTCAAGAATGGTTTAGAAGTAATTGAGTCTCCTTTGGGACCAGGGAATGGAAAAGAAGCCCTCTCAAGCTCTCTTTCATCTTGTTATCTTGTTTATTGTATTATCCTGTAGTCAGTTCAGATGTAACACAAAAGAAAGCAGACTCTGTCACATATTACTTCTCTTTACTCTCTCAACTTACACTCAGATAAAAGCAGCTAAGACTACAATTCTTTGATTTTATTCTAGAAGCTAGATTCTTTAGGGGTAAGTACAGTGATTCTTGTTTTTAAGTATAAAGTTTGGAGCTCATCTCATAACCATAGCCTTCTGGTGGCCAAAGTGATTGGGTGCCTCGATATGAAAGCTTAGTCTCTCCTGTGGGCAGCTGGGCTCAAACAGGCATAACTCAATATGGCAGTTTCTCCCCATCTAGCATTTTTCTCCAGGTCAGCTCAACCCATAAGTGTCCTGAGTTCAAAGAGGAGTGTGAAGGAGAGGGCTGCTGGGTGAGAGAAATAGTTGAATAATGTGAATGGAGATATGAATGAATGCTGATGGATTTCTCTTCTTACTCTAAAAATGAGTTAGAAGACCAACATGAGGAGGGGATATAGCAGAAACTATGTAGAAATCAGTCTGTTCCTCATGAAATCTGGAGGGCTGAAGTGGGAGGGTTGGGTTGGATGTTCTGAAAGAAAATATAGAAGTACTATCATTTTGCTTCCAGGGAGATTTTATACTATTTTGTTACTGTTCTCATTAGTAATATATTGTTCATGGAAGTGAACATGAGTTAGTTTTTCACCTGTCCTCCTAGAGACAGGTATGACATTCAAAAAAGAGGGAAGTTCAAAAGATGCCTGCATGTCTGTAGAGAAGCCTAAACCCCAAAACTACTTGCAGCTGCCATGGTAACTACATTTATAATAAAATGAAAATATGAGTCAAACATAACATTTCCTCTTCTTTTGACCTGCTTGCTTTTCCTATAACACTTCTCATCTCACCGAGGTCAGACTTGCCTGTGAGCATCTCAGCCCAGGTGCTTTGTCAACCTTACCTCTTCTTGACAGCCTGCCCTCCAGCCCAGATATTTCCTTAGGGGTGGGTTTTCAACTGTCCTGAAGCATTTCCACCTACGTACCTTTAATTCTGCTGCAGTGAAAATTAGCACACTATGACGTCCCCTTCTTGGTATGGCTGTTTCTTTGACACACTTCTGTCAACACTGTCTTTTCCTTTCATACAACCCAGGTTTGGGGCTTTCAAGTGCTTGAAAGATAAGTGGAAGGGATTTTGAGGCGTTAGAGTTTTGTGTTTTATTTTCTGAATGTTTATGTATAGGTAACCAGCTGAACCAAAAGACACCAAGAATTCACTTTTGCTTAAGAACATTCAATTGAGGTACCTCTGAACCATCAGGGCTCAAAATGGTTCTGCCTACGTCCAAAAATAGGGAGCTTTGGCTGAGAGGCAGAGAGAAGAAGCATAACTGTCTAGAGGCCAGAGTGAGCATACGCCTATGTAGCCTTTTCTTTGCAGCTTAAAAATTGGGACCTTAATGGGAAATGGGAAGTCGGGATGTGACCCATACCAAGGGAAGGAAGCAGCATCACCCCTTACGATCAGGGCCACACTGACTGTGTGCCAGCAACAGCAGCACGGCATCCCGGCAGCACTGACTTGTTCTGGCACAGGCAAAGGCCACCAGGAGTGAAGGACAAGCATCAGGACAGACCTTCCTGTCTGTGAGCCTTGCAATAGGGAGCTCCAGGGCTGCTTTCAACATGCCTATCCTTCCTGTGCTGTTCCCCAAGCTGCAGCACCAGCTGCAATTAATCTTCTTTTACGCACGGCTGTGATCTAGCAATTGATCTTGCAGGCTACAGAAGACTTAGGCAACTGTTTTACAGTGAAAATATCACTGAAAATCAGCATGATTACTGTCTACGGGCTGGCCTCCTTCTCATTTGAACCTCATCTTCTAAGTTTTTATCTCACAGGGATTCTTTTTTTAAGCTTTTTTTTTTTTTTTTTTTCCCTACTATTTTTTTGTAATCTACATGTGGAGCTCACTTTCTGTTTCCCAGCTGGTGCATGGAGGTATTATGGCATAGCAGGCAGGGCAGCCCTGTTTCCTTAATCTACATCTTTTCCTAATGAGTCCAGCAATTGAACCAGATCAAATAAAGGTAGCTAGTTAACTTGCTTAATGGTCAATTTTATTCCACAACTTAAAGGTCTCAGAAAAAAATTGTCTTTTGATTTACCTACATTATAAATTTAATGTTGTCAGAAAAATATCTAAAAGATATGAGAAACACTATACCAACATTCAGGAAAGGGAGAGTTTGTCAAAATTGAGTAAAATGAATTTATTGCATTGCTTTAAATAAAAGAAACTGAGAAAAACTCCTGAAGAGTTGAAATTTTCTGTTGATATCTTTTTTAATAAATATTTCAGGTTTTTTAGCAGCCAAATATCTTTTATTGGGAGGAAGGGATTAATTTCCTTCTTTCTTCCTTTGAATGAGAAAATAATACAAGAATTTATAGTTTCCTATGAAGTTGACATGGTGGTTTTTTGGTTGTTTTTACTTTAGCCTTTGAGTTTAAAAATTGATTTGTCTCCTAGCTACAAATAAAAGTTGAAAGAAAACACAAAGTTCACAGGCAAATTTTAAACTAGGCATTGGTATCAGAGAATTCAAATACTTGCAAGTGCCAAATTTCATGCTATAAATAAAATTTAAAAAAGAAAACAAACCCACATGTGTTTGTAGTTCTGACATTTATGCACTATTTTGTTCTTATTTTAGGAAAATCATATAAACACATGGGATGCAAATTCTAGAGGACAAAGTGACAGATAAGAGCAACTAGCACGGAGAAATAGAGCTCATGAGTGCTATGGCAGGAACCTGCCTCCTACTTCTGCTTGGAGATGTGCTGCTGCAGTAACATCTGTTCCTGTAGCACTCACGCAGAGCTTGTTTGCAAACCCTTTACGGGTGATATCAGGTGCTATGGTGGTACGTATCTGCAACACACAGCCTTTCCTTGGTTTGAAGGGAGATGAGCAGTCCCAGACCTGCAAGAGTCTGATGGCAGTGCTTTTCCTCAGGCTCCCCAGCTGAAGATTGCCATGTCCCTGCTTTGGCTGGCTGTTTTCTCACCCTTTTCCATCAGTTGCCTGTCTGGGTCTGCAGCACTTTCTGACAGATGCTGCAGCCTCCACAGGGCTTAGGATGCATCCCCACAAATGTCACATCAGCCATGTCTGTCTCTTCCAAACACTGGGTCTCTTCTGACTGTTTTCCTGCAGTTTCTTGCACAAGAGAAGACTTTCCCAAAATGTTACTGGCATCTCTCGTGAGCAAACAGATGTGCTGAAATCCCACCCTCCCCAAGCCTGCGTGCCAGGGGTGGGCAATCCAAACGCCTTTTTCTCCAGCTCATGGGTCACCTGCGTTCTTTGCACAGGCATTCCTGCTTCTTATTGATTTTTACACTGTTGCCAGGATTTTTAACTTTGGTTTATTAGCAACAAAGTTTAACCTTTTCCTGTCCTGTGGGAATAAGCTATTTCAGTAGCTATACAGCACAACTATTTATGTATGCAGGCGGAATTTGCCCTCCACAACAAAGGAGCATGCAGAACACAGCATTAAAGAGGCTTTACTGCCTACGAAACACACTGCAGTGAATTTCTGCTCTTAGCCTGGCCAAATGAATATTAATATAATTTGGCCTCTTTCTCTGAAGTTTAGATTAAGGCCCGTTACATCGCAAATAAAACTGACTAAAACTGATACAGACATTTATGAGCAGTTATGGTTATCATCCACTGGCTGACAACTTGCTTTACCTCCTTAACTCAATTTTGCATCCAAACCCTTAAGGAGGGGAGAGTGTAACATTTTACTTGTAGCACTATGGACAGTTTAATACAATTTCTGTCAGTAGAGTAGCTCTGACAGACTATTTAGTTCACCTCAGCTGGGAATATACAGATTGTCAGGGAATCCAGTATCCTCTGATATAAGTCATTTGCAGTTAAACATACATTTCCCCACTGAAGCAGCTCTCTGGCTTTGCTGCTGTTTGTGTGGTTACCTGGTTTTGCAAGATGTTCCTTTCATTTTGTTGGCTTTGGCAAAAGTTAACCTAATTGCATGTCCATGTTCTGAGGCATTTCCATGAACAAGTCCTCCTTTTTAAAAATTTGAGCTGGATGCTCTCATTCAGAAGTACATGGTTTAAAAACACTTGCTGAATATTGATTATGGATTCCTACAACCAACTCTGTTCAGTTTTGTTGTTAAAGTCTTTTATATGATTGAAAAACAAGCAGACGATCTAACACTAGAAAAGTAAAATGCTCACACCAGCAGTAGAATAATTCACTTTTCCCTTGTGTTTTCATTGCACATGATGTTTGGTATCATACCTAAACAATTGTCAGTCATTAAACTCTATGCTCCAACCCAATTATACTAATGCAAACCTGACAGGATGCTCAGGCATCAGGTAATTTGCAACCTGTTTCTTTTTCCTCTGTTCTCAAGGCCTCTTTTACAATCTCATATTGCTGAATACTGGTCTTAAAGCTCATTATTTCAACCACTCTCCCTCTCCTTCACTTCAGGAGTGTGTTTTTGAAGCAAATCATTTCCAGTTACTATACTTTGCCTTATATTATGGGAAGATCTCTGAGCACAAGGCTGGCCTCACTTTTACATAAAATAAAACAAACACAGAACATGTGGTGGAGAAACACACACACATACATCAGGTGCTGTGAGATCCAGGGCACATTCATTCAACATATATAGAGCTAGTCCAAAGTAGTCATCCCCAAAATGTGTACAGGACAGATGCAGGGTCATCTGCACCATCTGTTTTGCTCTGCAAGTACTGTCCTGCTTGGCTTCAACACTTGGTAATGACTGAAGAAGTCGACATTTTATGTACTTTGGTGTCCAACTGTAGATGACAAAATTAGATATTAAAAAAAATATCAGCCTAGCTTTGGAAATGTGGCTACTAAAACCATGAAAAAAAGAAGAATGAAGAATATGCTTTGTCCACATACGAGTGACTAAGCTTAACAAAGGGAATTTTATGGGAAAAACATTATGGCTTCTAATGCATAGGAAATCAGGCCATATAACCTTACAGTCCCTTTGGTCTTAAAAGTTATGAATTGATTTAAAATATCACTTCTCATTATGCTGTTTTTGTTAACACACGTGCATAGGGTTCTTCAGGTGGGCAAAACATGTCCTAGTGTGAATAATAACCATGTCCAGAGATCAGTAAAAAATTCTCTGACATCAACAGAAATGTATTGGCAGGTGGTGCTTGCAGCATTGACTCAGGTTGGTTATTTAGAAACCATTATGATATTATATTGCTGTCTGTGATGCTGCTTGTAGGGATATACAAATGCTTTGACCTGCTCCCTGTTACTACAGAGACCCCCAAATGTATAATCAGAGATTCCAAATCAAGAAAGAATATACTGTGTGACTGGACAAGAACCATGATAGGTATTTCAGCAGCTGTCCAAAATGTCACAGGTCTTTGGAGAATAAACTTTCAGAACTCTTTTTAGTCTTTGCTTCATGTCACCTTTACAACCTGCTAACCATTCTTTCTTGAAGGATTTGAGGCAGGCTAGGGAATCAAAAAGAAAATGAAAAGACTTTGCATTTATCTGCACAGCAGTATCTTTAATTATGTAGCATTTGATATTCATCCTTCCCTGCCATCTTGCTAAAAATAATTCCAGTTATCCCATCAAAATGCAGATCACGAAGCTTGAGGACCTAAGCACACACAAAAAATTAAAAAATATGAACAAATTCTAAATATACTACTCACTAATTTGAGTAGTGTTTTACTCAACAAATAATTTCTTTGATCAATAAAGCAATTTTTGTGATGAGTAATGAATCAGTGAGAAAAGTGTGAGGACTAAGGACCCCAGACTCTACCAGTAAGGCTATTTATGGAATGGATGCTATTCATCAGGATTAACAGTGACAGAATGGATCTTGGAGTGAATTAGTTCAAATAATTGTATATAATATATGTAATAATGTAATTATTTCAAATAATATTTGAAATAATTACTCTGTTACCCAGAAAATTATTCCCCAAAGAGCAGGAATGACAAAAGATATTGTTGATCTTTATTTTGTATTTTAACGATGTGTATTTTGGCCATCTCTTCTCTGTCAGGTGAATTTCTGTCTTCTTCCTATGAAAACTATGATATCATGTAGCAGCTATTACACAGCAGTTGTTACTTTTTACAAGATCCCAGCTGTTTCATTGTAAGAATAAAAAGACATTGGGTACCTGCCAATTAAATAAATGGAATTGCCATTTTCATTTATTGCAGTAGCCAGTTTGACTTGTATTCATAACGTTTTTTGTTAATGTAGATAAAATGACAGCACTGGCAAGTGAAAGTAAATGTTTTTATGAGCAGAATATGTGTGTTAAAATATTCAGTCTTTTCAGCAGATTCACAGCTGCTTTGGTTTCAAAATGCAAGTTTTGAATGATCAGTAATGTGCTGGTGTCTCCTACCTGTCCACTGATACCAGATCCCCCACCTCTGCTCATCTTCTGGGTTTTGGTGCATAATGATCAATAAGAGGGAGGGTTCCATGGGCATATTTTCCCACCTACTTCCTATTCCTGCTTCCAGTTAAAATGCTGAATACAATTACAAACCCATTAAGCAGTGTTAAAATGCACTAATATCAGAGTGCTCTTTTTCAAAACTGGATCATTTTACAGCAGAGCCACATCTTTAGTGTACTACAGGAAGACTTACAGAAAGCAGATATAATATGCTGCTGCATTTTAAAAAAATACTTCCTGTAGAGAATTAAATGCATCACAGTTTTTATTACCTACACAAATTCTACCATAAGAAAAAGAATGATTGAAAACAGTTTTTAATTTGTTGCATTTAGTATCAAAATGGGACACTATTTTAAGATGCCATAAATGCCTTATTGCCAAGCTTAGAGACACCACTCATGGAGGTCCTTTTTGGGGACAAAGGCACAAGCCTGGGACAGAGGCAAGAAAGTTTGTGAAGGGGCCAGTGACTCTTGAAGCAGGAAGGAGGGTTCAAACGTGGCTTTGTGCAGTGCTAAATCATGTCCTTAATGTTCAGATCAAGGAAGGCTATTAGGGAAATGGCAATATTTACTGGAAGAGGGTGCAGAGACTTCCAAAAACAAAACCCCTTTTAACAGAGCATCCCAAAACTGAGTCACTCAACATCTCCTGTAACCTCTGAATACATATGCCCTTGAGGAAGGTAAGTATGAATAACAATAAGTGGGCAGAGAGCATTCTCCTCCTTAAGCAGATGCTGACAGAATGCTCCACTCACTGCAGTGTCGCCTGGGCTCTGGGATAGTTTACTTGGTACACACGAAGCCCTTATCATGAAGAAGTGCCAAAAACGGGTTAAGCTAAAATGAACTTTACCTGAACTGACTATTTAAAGTCTGAACTAGATTTTTCCCAAGGGTCTGTAGTGTGTTTTTGAACAATAATAAAAGCAATAGCTAGGCTTAAAATGCTCAGCCACAACCAGAAAACTCAGCTTCTTATTAATTAGAAACATATCCCTTCAGCAAAGTTTCAGGCAGAAGCAAGAAGCAAACACAAAAAAGTAAGACTATAAGGCAAAATAGAAAGTAACCATTTAACACGCTTTATGTTGTTCTGTTTGCCTCCCTCTGAAATGTTTATACAGATTTCTTGCACTAATATCCACATATCTGTGAATGCATACTCCCACAGAGCACCTCATGCTGGGCAGAGAAAAGATGGTTATCCCCATTTCACAAGTGAAGAATGGAGGCAGGACAAACCTGTGATCAAAACAAGAATGAAACACCTGGAGAGACAAAGTCTCCAAAAAGTGACCTAAACACTAATTGGCCTTTCTTATGCTTCATGACTATCACTGGTAGAGATAAAATAAATTCTACTTCAGTACTGAATTGGTTTAAAGTTACAGAATTTGGGATAATTCTGTATATAATAAATGATGGGGTTTTATTTGTCCTCTCACTTTTATAGCCCTTAAAATGCATTTCATTTCCAGTTTCAACGTTTTCTATGCAATTCTGAAAACTGGGACATATATATATATTTCATGCAAATAATGTATGTAATATATTTCATGCATATTCAATGAAAGATTATATTCTTATGCAAGATAGCAATTCAAGCAACTAGAGATCAAAATAATTTAATTGTACATATATATAATAGTATAAGTGGAAGTGAATTGATTTTTTCTATTTCTCTGTGTATTTATGTGCACATGCGTATGTATATTCTGACCTTGTAAAAAGAAATCTATGAAAATTGGCAGGAGTTTTTGGATATAGGTGAATGAAATGACATTTGAGGTAATTACAGAAATAAATGGCAACTAACCAGCAACTCATCAGAAGAATAAGTTCACATTAAAGATAATGGAAAAATGGAAAAAAAAATAAAGCTAATGTTAAAAAGAAAAAAAAAAAAAAGGTGTTTGCAGTCTATAAAAGCCTCCTTCCTTCTGTCCTTCTACCTCTCTCTGCAAATACTACATTCACAGCCCTTCTGCCATGCCCTTAGCGAGCTCTTGGCAGGCAGGCAGGCTGTGGGGATCCCACCTCCCTGGGCAGCCTGTCCCCCAGCTGCCTCCAGCCCTTCTCCCAGGATGGTGGGGTTCTGGAAATTGCCCCTAGCAGGTTGAGGGAGACAGAAGGCATTAGGAGAAGCAGAAAGGGCTTCAGATCTGCCTTCTTTGCTCTCCAGACCCACTGGCCAATCCCTCTACCAGAAAGCCTTACTTCAAACAGATTTAAATCGCTGTTTTCCAGGTGTCTCCCAGCTGGCTGGTAACCCAATATCCTAAGGGTTCATGTACCTATTTTTCTTAAATTTCCTCAACTTCCCTTTCCTCTGCATCAACATCTGGCATCAACCTAACCACAAGCTTAAACACCTCTTCAACTTTGTTCAGGGCTATATTTCATTAGCAGTCAGGCTTTTTTTTTTGTTTGAATTGCAGTCATTGTAAGCATATTTTCATAGCATTCAAACCTCATAGGCCTTGCTGAAGGCAGGATTTTATTACTCTTTCTGCATGATTAATATTGCTTATGTCATTCATGGATTACAAAAAAAAAAACCAACCAAGAAACACCCCCCCGCCATGCATCTCCATCACTTTCAGTAGACTTAAACTAGGATAAACATGGACTGTTATGCCATGGCATCTCCAAGAAGAGCGCTAATTTCAAAGCAAGTAGTGAAAAAATTAGGCACAAATGCCATCCAGAAGCGGTAACTTAACTGCAGTTTCTTTTCTTCCATTTCAGTGTAACTTTGACACTGCAAACTCTGATAGCCAATGCAATCATACCTGATGGCAGGTAATAGCAAAACATCCTAGCAAATACTTGGGCGTTTTGAGGTTTGTTTTGGTATTTGTTTTTAAGAGAATTTTTCAGGTTGCAGACTACAGTTGGTTTAACAAGACTGCGGTGATGCACACAGCTTCTGTGTTAGGATATAAAGGAGAATAACATTCCAGTAGTTGATGGTAACAAATCTGGACTCAATTCTACTGGTACAAGCTAGGGGTAAAGCATCTTTGTTAATTCTGCCTCAGTTACTCAGATGTTAAAATATATTTGTCCTCTTCAGGGATGTTAAGATACTTCCACTTATGGATGGGAAGCATATAGTGACTATCTCAGAATTAAATAGAAGAATATTAACATAGACACAACATAACATAATTAGTGTAAATTGGTAAAACAAATGCTTTTGTCAAGATTTTTAAAAGTAATTAATATTCTGGATGACTTCTGAGTGCTTTGGTTTCAATCCTTCTAGAAGGACTGATTTTCTAAAGGTGAAAGCTCAGTGTGAGAGCAACTGCCTTTTAACATATCTGAGTCTGAGCAGTGTGCTTGAGCTGAGTTTTCCGGAGCCACTACCTGTGAAAATCCTGCTTGTTCCAGAAAGGTATTATCCACATGTTTACTGTTATTTGTTTACACGGATTCAAACTTAACATATTCAAACAAAAAGTAACCCAAGTTTTTCAATTTGTTAGCAGATCTCAAAAACAATTAATATGAGGTTATCATCAAAAAAATTCAGCGATGCTTCTAAGATGTATCTTAGGGCTGCTGATCTTATATGTTAAAGTCAGACATTTATTTCTTTCCTATGAATTGAAGAGTCTGTTTCTGCTCTGCTTCGAAGTCAATGGAGGTTTCATCACTGTCTTCAAGGACAGGCAAATTAGAGCCCAAATTTGCATTTGGAACTATGTACAGTAGGGTGTTCAAGTGGCATACAACTTCTCACTACAGTTATAGTAATTTTAATCAACCTCATTTGCCGTTTACTTCTCTGAGATTTCCAGAAGAATTTGCTCAACTGCACTTCAGTGTTCATATCTCTCTACCCCCTCTGTTTTACAAGTCATGCTTTTATTCTGTCATTCCTGCTGCAGCTGAACCAGAGCATTTTAATAAACCTCTTGTTACCCACATCTTCTATCCATATGTCATTGACTTGAGCAGAGCAGTTTGTCGGGTTAATATTTTATACACTTTGTATTTAGACTATTACTTAGCTGATCCATAACAAGGGATTATAGTCAGGGATAGGAATATTGAGTGTCTTTTTTTTTTTTTCCACGTGTCTGTCTCCAAGACAACTAGATGGCTGTATTTAAAAGAGCACAAAGACATGAACAAGTAGCTCATCCAAGTCTTTTAGCAAGTGAATGCTCTGTGGTTTTGCATTTTCAGGCAGGCCTTTCACTCTATTCCCCTGACATCTTTTACCTCGGGCTCTGAGGAGTGGGAGCTCTGACTGGTAGCCCAGCTGATAATTGCAGCTATTAAGTTGCAGTTAGTGTAACTCTGGTTCCCTTTTGTTTCTGGTTTTATCTAGTCTAGTTTGAGAGTTTCACTACTGATAGTCATATTTTAAAACCACAATGATGTTCTTCCTTTTTTCCACCTTTCGGTCAGAGTTGGTGATTATTAGGTGTATCCTCTCTCTAGTTCAGCCTGCTTGCAGTGATTTTGCAAAGCACACACTAGTTTGTGTTCTTGGATTTAAAAAAAAAAAAAAAAAAAAAAAAAAAAAAAAAAAAAAAAAAAAATAACGTGGCCATAACAAAAGATTCCTGGCAACCATAAATTAGCAATAGAAAATGCCTGGAAGGCCTGCAGGCAGTCCTCATGCTGTAGCTTCAGACAGACCACTAGCAGCTAAGCAGAGGTTGCAGCTCACTTATAAACCAACTATGATCCAACATTAATCTGAATCTGCTTCTGAAATTCAGCTCAGCACTCTCTGGATTTCCTCCCTCTCCTTGGCTCTGTCAGGAATAACACCATGCACTGAAAATGTAATGTTTGAGTGGTCAAGCTTCATTGCTCTCATGTATATTTTTTGGCCTGATAATTACATTAAGGATGTAAAATACGTAACATTAGGTTCCTGTGAGAATTTGCCTCTGAGCAAAGTGCTTTCACATGTTGTGGGGGTTTCAAAGTATGTTCGATGTAAGACCTCAAAACTGTTCAAACAACATATTTAGATGGGCATTGTAAGAAAGATTAGGCTGTTAAGCTTTATACAAAGCTCACTGCAGCTCCTGCAGATAGCTGGTTGCAATGCCTGTGCAGCGCCAATTTTTATTAAGACTGTTTCATTCCTTTGAACATGGGAGACACAAACTTTTACGAGTCAGATAACCTTTCAAGGGGTTCATATTCCAGAAGGATAATATCTGTATAGACTCAAAAAAACCTGGCAAGCTATTTCTATCCTCTCCCTAATATGATTTACCTTGCTTCATTTCAAACTTCTGTACTTAACCCTCTTTGTGAGCTCCATATTACCAAATTCCTGAAAGGGGAGACTAGAGTACTCCAGTCATATTCAAAGAAGATTTCATGTACTGATGTTTCTGAAATTTCACATCCACTTCATATCAGCTAATCTAGCTGTGAAGGTAAACTTCTGCTGCTGGATCCACATTGCAGACACTTTACTGGTATGAATCTTGACTGTAAATATTCCTATAAAAGGGATTGTTGTCTTAATGTGATTTGCAGGGAAAGTGAAGTAGTGGCAATCCTCAGTCCAAAATTTTGGTGAAGTAAATTGAAAGTCTGAGTCCTGTAAGTCCTTTGTAAGGCTCAGGTGATGTTCTTCAGAAAGTTTTAGAAACCTAAAATGCATTAGTCTAATTGCAAATGAGATTAAAAAATAAAGGTAAATCTATGAAAAATGCCTCTTACCAGCCATTCTCCAAAGCTTTTATTTTTTTTCACAGCTAACATTAGCAGATATAATAACATAATCAGCAATGTTTAAGTACACCAGTACAATAAAATGTTTTTAGGAGGTTAAGATGAAACAATGAAATTGTCCCATCAAAATCTGGTTTGGACAGAAAATATATTTTGTAGATAGGTGTCTTCCCTCCTGTTTTCCACAGGTCTTTTTTCTCACACATATTCAGTAAAATCTTCAAATCAAAAAGGTGTTCCTTGAAACAGAATCTTTGAATTTCACTTTAAAGGGGAACAAAGATTTTAAAGAAATCCTGGGAATAATAAATAAACATTAAAAAAATCAACAAAATTCCTCCCATTTCTCTGGCATTATTCTGCTTTGGAATAAACATTATCCCCAACCTTTTAGCTGGTTCACTGAAAAATAAGTATATAAAAGCAGGCCAGTTCTTCCCATTTTCACTGACTCCTGGTTCTGACTGATGTCCAAGGGAGTGCAGTTGTCTCCTGGTTCAGCAGGAAATAGGAAAGCTGAAACCAAACCAGAAAATAACCTGAGGCAGGGTAAAATGAGATAGCAGTGATGCTGATTTTTTCATTATTATTATTTTTTTTTTAATTTAAAAAGACAGGAAAATATTGCACCTGCCTTTTCTGTCTTCACTCAAGACAAAATAGGGGGGTGTGAGTGAAATAAAGGAGATGAAGTGAAATAATAAGGGAAATTATTTCACTTCATAATAATGAAGTGAAATAATAACACAGCTTAGATAAGCTGCCTCAATGACCCCCACGCACACAATGGACAGCACTGAGCTGAGCAGCTCACAACCAGGATGAAGCAGGAGATGGCCTGTTCTTCAGAGGGTCATGGTCCTTTGGGGATGTTCTTAGACATGCACAGAAAGCAAAAAAATTGAGGTGCAACCTTATCCAGCCTCATACACTTTCTTATCAAATGGAGGATAAGAAAGCCTGGAAGAGGTCTTATCCCCACCACTATTGCTCACATTTTTCCCTGAAGATGACCTATGGAGCTGCCTGAAATTGCCAAGGACCACAAGAATTACAGGCATGACAGACTTCCAGATGAGTCTTGCAGTAAAGGAGATCCTTTCTGCTCTACTCATTATTTTTCCAAATTCTAAGCATCTATAAGAACATGGCATTCATCATCTACACAGGTTAGCATTTTGAAAGCCCTTTCTCTTCTTTATGTGTATCTCTGAATATATATATCATTAAACCTTGGTCCACTATAAGTCAATGACCAAAAATCCCTTTGATTTCAGCATGTTTGGTATAAAAACATATATGCATACTCATACTTTTTTTTTCCTTCCACATCAGCAATAAGAAAATATTACCACTACCAAGCACTAATATTTTTATTATCCCGTTCTCCTTTTTTTCACTTTTGCAAAGAGATAGAAGGATTGTTTTGTTTGTTACAAGGTTTTACAGCTGGGATCAAGCTGAGTAAGGGAAAATTCAGACAGAATACTAAATAAAACTTCCTGAAAGCAGAAGCTATTAGGCTATGTAATAATATCCCACAGGAAATGGAACAGCTCCATCAGTTGTGACTTTCAAAACTAGACTGGACAATGCACTAATAAATATTCCATGGGGACAATCCTGCATTGTCATAGGGGTGGATAAGGGGATCTGCAAAGTCTTCCCCATATCTAATTTGTCCCATTCTATGAAGCAGAAAATTGTCATGCAGTTGAAGAAGCTCAAAAATGAAGCAGCTCTGAGAAACACAAAACATCAGTTTATTCTAGGACAAGTCTTCATTGGTGTAAACTGTTTTATAATTCTGGGGCCCTGATCTCCAAATTCATTGTGAACAAAAATAAGTTTTCTAGTTTCACAGTCTTATAACACTGATGTAGTCAATTTAAGCCAAAAGGTCTTTAGTGACATTCACACCCTGTCATTTCTAGCTGGAATCTGCTCACATTGATCAATAGAGCTGAACTTCAGCTGTTCATATATTCAGTGACTCACTGTATTATTTCAAATTAATTTGCATTTTATGATTAGAATTTTCCAATTGTGATATTAAACAAGCATTTCAGGGAGTAACACACTAAACCGCCATGGTTTAATTGCTAAGAGTCCTTTAAAATTAGGTAATTCACATTGTTTATGATATAATACATTTAATTGCTACTGTTTAACTTTCTTCAGCCTGAAAAAATAGTTTTGCTCCATGACCATTTTATGCAGCAACTTTTGCAATTGTGAAAGTTGTAAGCCTGGGAAGGATGCAACCGATGCACTGCCTTGCTTAGAGCTACCAGCCCTAAATATTTGTCAGCAAATTCATTGTACCCCAGTGACCTGCTGGTCAGAGAGGTACTGAAGCACGCCGCTCTGAATGACAAAGGAAGAGGAACGACAAGGGTAGAGATGTAGCCAAAACACGCCAAAAAAAAGCTGCTCATTTATCATAAGATCTGCTAGTCAACTCTTCTGCGAAGTATTTGAAGAAATGTGACTGTGAGCTTGTTTCAGTGATCAAAATTATGTAGTATCTTGAAATGAGAATAAAGTTTCCTCTAAAATAATAAATTATTGAAAATTATCATGGAATCATAGAATCGTAGAATAGTTAGGGTTGGAAAGGACCTTCAGATCATTCAGTTAAAAACCTCACACTAAACCATGTCACCCAAGGCTCCTTCCAATCTGGCCTTGAACACCGCCAAGGATGGAGCATTCAGAACTTCCCTGGGCAACCCATTCCAGTGCTTCACCACCCTTACAGTAAAGAATTTCTTCCTTATATCCAATCTAAACTTCCCCCGTTTAAGTTTGAACCCGTTACCCCTTGTCCTATCACTACAGTCCCCGATGAACAGTCCCTCCCCAGCATCCTTGTAGGCACCCTTCAGATACCGGAAGGCTGCTACGAGGTCTCCACGCAGCCTTCTCTTCTCCAAGCTAAGCAGTCCCAACTCTCTGAGCCTGTCTTCATACGGGAGGTGCTCCAGTCCCCTGATCATCCTCGTGGCCCTCCTCTGGACTTGTTCCAACAGTTCCATGTCCTTTTAATGTTGAGGACACCAGAACTGCACACAATACTCCAAGTGAGGTCTCACGAGAGCAGAGTAGAGAGGCAGGATCACCTCCTTCGACCTGCTGGTCACGCTCCTTTTGATGAGAGAGCCCATGTTGTCCCTAGTCTGTCTTTTATTCGCAATGTACCTATAGAATCCCTTCCTGTTACCCTTAACATCCCTAGCCAGATTTAATTCTAACTGGGCCTTAGCCTTCCTCACCTGGTCCCTAGCTTCCCAGACAACATTCCTAAATTCTTCCCAGGCCACCTGTCCTTGTTTCCACCTTTTATAAGCCTCTTTTTTCCCTCAGAGTTTCCTCAGCAGCTCCTTATCCATCCAAGGAGGTCTCCTGGCCCCTTTCTGCACTTCTTTCTAGTCAGGACGCAACACTCTTAAGCTTGTAGCAGGTGATCCTTGAATATCAACCAACAGTCTTGGGCCCCGCTGCCCTCTAGGGCTATATCCCATGGAACCTTACTGAGCAGGTTCCTGAAAGAGGCCAAAGTCTGCTCTCTTGAAGTCCAGGGCAGTGAGCTTGCTGCACGCTCTTCTCACTGTCCTGAGGATCTCAAACTCAACCATCTCATGATCACTGTAACCAAGGCTGCCCTGGAGCATCACATTTCTAACCAGCCCTTCCCTGTTGGTGAGCACGAGGTCAAGCATGGCACCTCTCCTTGTTGGCTCCTCTATTACTTGCAGAAGGAAGTTGCCTTCCACACAATCGAGGAACCTCTTGGATTGCTTGTGCCAGGCCGTACCTTCACTCCAACAGATGTCAGGGTGGTTGAAGTCTCCCATAAGAACAAGGGCCTGTGAGCGTGAGGTTGTTCCTATCTGCCTATAGAGCACTTCATCCACAGATTCCTCTTGATCAGGCGGTCTGTAACAGATTCCCACAGTAATGTCTCCCATCGCTGTTCTCCCTTTGATCCTGACCCACAAATTCTCTGTTAACTGCTCACCTGTCCCCAGACGGAGTTCCATACTCTCCAGCCTATCCCTAACATAAATAACAACTCCCCCTTCCTGCCTGCTGGGCCTGTCTTTTCACAGGAGACTGTAACCTTCCATTCCAACATTCCAGTCATAAGAGCCATCCCACCATGTTTCTGTGTTACCTATTATATCATATCCCTGTACACATGCACAAATCTCTAATTCCTCTTGTTTGTTCCCCATGCTACAGGCATCTGTACAGAGGCATCTGAGTCGAGTTCCAAATGAAGCCAGCTCATTGGCTGGAGTGGCTGAAATATCTCTGCATCGCTCCAAGCATTTATTATAGGTTCTGACAACTGACTGAGAGTGCTGGGATGGAATGATGCCCCCCTCCCCCAACACATCTCGTTTGAAACTTTCTTGACCAGCCTGGCAAGCCTCCTACCTATCTGCAATTCCCTCTTCCTGTGTGTTCACACCTACTGAAAACATGAATGCAAAAAAATTGCCTGTTTCTGTAGAGAAAATTAAATACCTTAACAACAGTTAGAAGACACAGAAATTGAAAGATTCCTGTAGTTTCTCTGTAAATTAGTTTCTGTCTTAAATCCCTAGTTTTAATATGTTTCAGGTAGGCCTGTTTTAGACATTTACCAATACATAAAAATGCTTTACTCTGGTTCCTATTTAGGTGTAATAAATCTGAAGTGCAAAGAAGAGAGATTGAGGGATTGATTGATTTAGCTGTATTTATCAAAACAGTCAATCTGCAAGCACAGGGCATTAATCATGTAAAGGGATATAACCGCAGCCTTGCCAGATCAGAAAAGACTGAAGCAGTGACAGCACTATCCCCAGTCCTTCCAGTGTAATGAATGTCACTCTGGAAAACTTGATTCTTTCTAACTCTGCTAGGGATATGTTCCTTCTGTGCCTTGGAGCTAATTGCTCACCAGTTTTAAGGACTGTCCCAAAATACAGGATGACCTTACAAACTTGATGGCAGACCTTTCTTTTCTAAACCACTTTTTAGGGAGGTTTATCTTGACCTGAAATGTGCTAAATTGCATGTTAGCTGCAACAGAGGCTGCTCAGGCCAAACTCAGACTTCTCGAAAGTCAAGTTCTCCAACAGCATGTCCAAATATCTATGAAGGACCTGATACTACCACCATGTAAGCTTCCCTTTTTCCTTTTGTCAGAAAGACAATTCAACATTCTTCCTGTTTCCCCATAAAAATCTGTAAAAGCTTCTGATGACCCACAAAAGGAGTGCAACTTCAGGGGTATTGGTGATTGTAGTAGCAGTGGAAGTATTGCATGGAAATAAATTAATCTTTCATACTGCATAAATAGACCAAAACTGTCATCTTAAGTGCTACCCAAAAAATCATCTTGATGGCAGTACATTTCATGGAGTAGAGGTAAAATGTGTTGTCCCTCTACAACATCATAAGCATGAAGCCTTATCCAACAAGAAGTGCTATTTTCAAATGTTCTTACACTAAGTAGCAGGTCAACATACTACAGTAATCTATATTTGAGGCAATAAAAGCATGTAACAAGCTCCACATCTTACAGGAAAAGCTCCAGTTTTCATGAAGTAGCACATAATTAAAAGAAACAAACTTGTCAACATTTACTACCTGAATATCCACAAAGCTGGTAAACGGGGTAGACAGACTGTATTTTTACTTCAAATGAACTTAACTGTAGTTGCACTCTTACCTATCTGGAAAAAATATGTCACTTCATATTCAAGTTAAGCTGTTCAGTGTAACTGCTGGCAGTAGTAGTAATATAGTGGGAACTGATAAATAATAATGCACAGAAAAAAAAATCTTATACCAAATTAGGGGAGAGAGAGAAATTGAAGTAGATGGAGAGTTCTGGGGAAAAAAAAAAATAAGTAATTAATTATCCAATAATTTTTCTCACTATTTTATAGTACAAATAGCTGAAAAGGTTTATATAAGCATACTGTCAATGCTAATAAGATTGTAAACTTGAACTCTGTAAAACACGGATTTGAATACATTAAATTCTACTTACATGTTTGACAGGATGCTAAAATCTGACTGTTCTACATCTTGTTAAGAATTCACACATTACTGTCGGTCAAAAAACCCTGACACTATCCTCCATTGCTAATTGTAATGGGTATGGTTATTTTAATAATAAAATGTGCATGCTCATTATTTTTCAGAGACAGTCTGTGGAAAGCAATTCCAAATCTAAAAATATGGCAACAAATGAATGCATTTGCATTCAGAAAATGCAACATCTCGGAAGGTGGAAGGAAACAGTTTCAGAAGCATTTAAAAGAAATTGTATGTATAACTTCCACAACTGTAAACGTGAACTGAAATACAAAAGATCAAAGATTTCAGTGCTCTGCATTATGCACAGCTAGACTGAACTTTTCACCTAGTAACTGAATGACAATAAACTTGTTTTGAAGTCAGGTGTTCTTCTCAAAGCTTTCAAGCCAGAAGTTGCACAGAGCCAAAGACTCACCTGAGAGCTGCAGTATCAAGTTAAGCTTTCAAGGCTTCTTTCCCAAAGAGAGAAATGAAGTAGGGAATGTTGTTTTAGCCCTGTTTGTTTACAAGATGCAGAAGTTAAAAATCAGGACTTAAAAACAGAACCACACTGTTTTCAGTTCTCATGATAAAAACATCCTGGAAATTGTTACTCTTGTGCCTGAGGATTTTCATTCTACAGAACTTGTGGCTTCTGTTGTAAATGCAGCTGCATTAATGCTGTCATTTTTCTGTTGATTATACTTTTGACCACAGCTAGTGCAAAAGATATTAGCACTTGATAGAGGAAAGAGTAAACATTAGTTATGGTGGGCTTAAGAAGAAGAACCAAGGAAAGATATAATTGGAGATGGTGATTCTGCAGATGGTCTTGAAAAGCCATCTATACATCTATAATTCACCCATCCCAAGGCAGGATGTCATTCTTGCGTCTCTCCTTAGACTACGCTTGCCTAATATGTTTTTAAAAGCCTTTGCAGGGTGCATATTTTTCAGTCTTTCCAGCCTATTGTTTTTAATGCTGCACTGCTCATAGAATCATAGAATCATGTTCCTAGGAAGTTTTTCTAAATGCTTAAACTTATAGCTCTTTTATTGTGTTTGCCAAGGACACAAACAGATTTTTTCTTTCTTTTCACAGCAGCTTATTACATGCTTGAAAATTGTGAGCAAGTCTTTTTCACATTAAGCAATCCCATTTATTTCCGAAAACAGTTGTGTATCTTTCGACATATGCCTATCACTTCAGCTGCTTCCACCTGAGCTCCCTGTGATAGGCACCTGTCTTTCCTGTGGTTCTGTGGCCAAAACTAAATAGTTCTTTGTGGAAGTCTCAGCAATTCTGCAGAGAGTACCAAAAGGATTTAATCTGTTTTACTGACTATGCATGCTTCTGTTTATATACTCCCATATAACAGTAGTTAACTTCAGATTAGGTATAAGGAAGAAGTTCTTTACTGTGAGGGTGATGAGGCACTGGAACACGCTGCCCAAAAAAGTAGATGCTCCATCTCTGGCAGTGTTCAAGGCCTTGAGCAACATGGTCTAGGGTGAGGCATCCCTGCCCATGACAGGGGGTTGGAACTAGATGATCTTAAGGTCCTTTCCAACCCAAACCATTCTATGTTAAGAGTTTGTCCTCATCTTTCCCTGAAGTATAATAGCAGAAGTATTTCTTTCCCCATGTGTTAATTCAGATAAGAAAAGTTTATTATGTTTTGCATGGTCTTCTGCTGGAAAGCTCTCCATGTTGCCATGAATTCAGAGACCAAATCACATTATTAACCAATTAACTGACCCTGTCCTTGTTATACTTTTTTGCAGTTGTTCCAACACTGCAAGACTATGACCACTGTATACGCCTACAGACTACTTGTAATGATAAACTATTATCATTAAATATGCTAACCAGAGTAGATGTTGCAGTGACATTCTTTAATAATATGGATAATTTTTGGGTTGTATGAATAAATTCTGAGAGTTCTGAATCTTTTAACAATATCTGCTATTCAGAAATATGGAGTGACAACTTTGAACACACAATTCGTAAATTATGAATTATCTTAATTTTTTTTCTTTTACTCATTCGAAACTCAGGTAAATAGTTCATTTTCTTACCAGTTGTCTCAAGGCAGCGCTCAAATATTTTTGCTCATATCCCACTGACCTGAGAATGACCTGGCACACACAGTACAAACCTTTGAGGATGTGTGTGAGCCTCAGCATGGCCTCAGATGTTGCAATCCCTGTCTCAGCCATCTCTTGAGAATGGGATGACCAAGTATCTGGGCTAGACAAACTATCAAAAGGAGCGTGACCAGCAGGTCGAAGGAGGTGATCCTGCCCCTCTATTCTGCTCTCGTGAGACCTCACTTGGAGTATTGTGTGCAGTTCTGGTGTCCTCAACATTAAAAGGACATGGAACTGTTGGAACAAGTCCAGAGGAGGGCCACGAGGATGATCAGGGGACTGGAGCACCTCCCGTATGAAGACAGGCTCAGAGAGTTGGGACTGCTTAGCTTGGAGAAGAGAAGGCTGCGTGGAGACCTCGTAGCAGCCTTCCGGTATCTGAAGGGTGCCTACAAGGATGCTGGGGAGGGACTGTTCATCGGGGACTGTAGTGATAGGACAAGGGGTAACGGGTTCAAACTTAAACGGGGGAAGTTTAGATTGGATATAAGGAAGAAATTCTTTACTGTAAGGGTGGTGAAGCACTGGAATGGGTTGCCCAGGGAAGTTCTGAATGCTCCATCCTTGGCGGTGTTCAAGGCCAGATTGGAAGGAGCCTTGGGTGACATGGTTTAGTGTGGGGTGTCCCTGCCCATGACAAGGGGTTTGGAACTGAATGATCTGAAGGTCCTTTCCAACCCTGACTATTCTATGATTCTATGATTCTATGATGCTGCATGAGAAAAAAGAATAGAAGTAAATCAGTACCTTATGACGTGTGCTGGACAAACCTACCAGTCACTGCCACTCCGTTGAACTTGAGCGGGCACTGAAATGTTGTGGGGCTTGGTACTTGCATTTCCTCTCTTCTTCTTAATTTCTTTAATTTAATCCTTCAGAGGTGTATAGTCTTTGGTATGAGTCACAGGCATTAGTTTATACTTCTGAAATAGATGAAGAAGCAATTATAATGGAGGGATTAAATAAAAGGTACATACTTTAGTGGATCCAGAGAAGGGCAATGAAGCTGATTGAAGGGCCTGAAGCACAAGTCTTATAAGGAATGGCTGAGGGAACTGGGGTTGTTTAGTCTGGAGAAGAGAAGGCTCAGGGGAGACCTTATTGCTCTCTACAACTACCTGAAAAGAGGTTGTAGTGAGGTAGGGGTTGGTCTCTTCTCCCAGATAGGACAAGAAGTAGTGGACTCAAGCTGCACCAGGGGAGGTTTAGATTGGATTTTCAGTGAGGAAAAATTTCTTCACCAAGAGTGTGATCAGGCATTGGAACAGGCTCCCCAGGGAAGTGGTGGAGTCACCGTCCCTGGAAGTATTCAAAAACCATATGAATGAGGCCCTGACATGGTTTAGTGGTGGACTTGGCAGTCCTGGGTTAAAGGTTGGACTTGATGATCTTAAAGGTCTTTTCCAACCTCGTTGATTCTATGATTCTAAGTACAATTCATGAAAAACACGATTCCCCAAAAGATAATAAACAAAACTCATTTTCAAATATAGTTCGTTATAAATATAGGAAACCAGGCACTTCATGCATAGATTTTCACACTGAACATTTTCTACTAATATATATGCACTTTTACCCAAGATGATACGTGAATAGTTTAAATTGAAATAAAAAACAAAACCAGAAGTTTTCTATCTGAAGTTAGACAGAATCTGGATCTATTTTATCTTAGTAGGTAACACTGTCACTAGAACAATGACCCTTTTTATTTATCTGACATACAGAAAAAATAAATGATGCTATGAGTTATAAAAATCACATTAATATTTTTTTCCAAGATGTGAACTTTCTGTCGCGCTTCATGGATGAGCTTTGAAAAACCAATGGATTACAACTGATCAGATTTACCAAACCTGGAGATTTTCAGCACAGGCTAAATTTTAATACTGCAAGGTTTTATCTATATTTGTATGCATTTCAACACAATAAAAGTAGATCAGTGGATCAAAGCCCTTGCTGCTGAGACCCCTACATCTGCACTACATGTGGTCCAGGGGCTTTACTTTGGACTAAATTTAGTCTAGACTGAATATCACCACTATACATATGGCTTGAAGCTGTCCAAAGGCCCAGTCACTATTTCAGACCTTTATGATCCATCAGAGGTTGGAGCAGGCTTGGTGCATACCTCCAGCAGAGCTTCTTGTGTCTGATTTTGCTGCTACTAATGGCAAGGTTAGAGAGTCTGAAAACCTTGTGATACCCACTGAAGGGGAATCTTTCTGCCAGATTTACCTTCGAATTGTAAACTTTGCAAAACTGACCCAAGATTTCCAAATATGGGAAGGAGAATAAAATAATGAAAAAAGCAGAGGTTACAAGCTCCTGACCATGTATGTCGGTCTATAAGCTCCCAACAGCCTTAATTCATCCTGGGGGTTTCTGGGGGCCTAGCCTTCTGGCCAAATATTCAGGAGCTAATCAAGTCAGATCTGGGGCTCATAAATTATCAAGTTTGCACGGCATGCTGCCTCAAGGTCCTGGGTGTAGAGAAGATTTACCAGTGACCCACTTGCAAGCTGGTGTCACAACACTGCAGATCTCTGAGTAAAGGAGTCCTTCATGGGAAGGAAATGTGCAAAAGCCTACCAGCCTTGCTCTACAGGATCTACAGCTTCAAAAAAAAGATCATGTTGAATGTAGTAGGTATCGATGCAGAGTATCATATTGCCATTTTCTGGTAAAACACACATTTGATTTTTTTTTATTTGCCAATCTTTATATGCTTCAAAAAGTATGGTAATAGTGAAATATAAATTAAACAAAAATCACGGCCAGGCTCTGCATTTAAAACTGCTACTCTGGAATAGTCTTAAAAGGACCCAAATTGTATATTTATACCATCCCTTTGCTACTTTAACTCTCCACCCGCATACAGTATGCCAAGCTGCTCCTGTGTAGTGATGTGTGCCTGCTTGTGCACTGCATGTCTATATTAATACACAGGCACATATATATAAGAAATGGCTGTGATGGTTGCAGCCAGGGAAGGGAAGTTTCTTGCCTCCACAAAGCTCTGTGGGGAGGGACTGCTGAAAAATGGTCCAGAAGGTTCCTTACAGCAGTCAAGTTCAGAAGCTGAAATTAGTAAACTGCCATTTATGTAGTAGCAAAATGAATTATTCAATCTGCTGTGTGGACTGAAAGTCTAATTATAAAAAGTCTACTTTGCCTAAGAAGCCCTCTGCAAAACATTTGTTGAATGTAAAGCAGTGCTAAGTGTTACTGCATGACTGGGTGTCTTAAGAAGGGTTGTCTGATACTAACTGCAGTGGCTAATCTGTCCCATAAATTACGGATAACAGCTGAACAAGAATCTGTTTCCCTGTTTTATAAATATTTTGGAAAAGTGAAGGGTTTCTTCCTTATTCCACATGCAGAACATTCTCACATGGACACCACCAGGCTCCCCAGCAAAGTCAGTGCCTGGGGGTGCAGAAGGCTGCTGCAACCCTGGAGCTGCATCAGCCCTGGAGCTGCATCCAGCTGCCCAGCACTGTAGAGACTTCCTCTGGAGCCCACTCTGTCCCTGTTCTCAGTGGCCAGGGCAAGCACAGGAGCTTGAGGTGTCAACCCATGTCCTGAGGACAAGGCAGGGTGAAGGGACAACATTTCTCCCTCCCTCATTAGGTTTGACTTTGACAAGACACTACAAAGTGCCCCTGAGCATCCCTTTTTACCAAAACTTCTGTCTAGCTCAGCATTTCCCTGTAAAAGGTTTCACCTTGGTGCATCAGCTTTTTTCTGACACAAAAAAATTTCCCTGAAAAATTTCTGACTGGCCAGGTACTAACATGAGCATCAGTAATGAGCCTCTCCAAGCTAGTGGTGATTATCGCTGTGTATGTCAGCTAGAGAAAGGGGTAATTTGTACATTGCAGGTTTGTCCTCCAAACACTGAATACATGAAGTAGGACTTCAGTGGTTAGCAAAGCACCCTAGGTTGAAATTAAGGAAAGGTGACTTGTTTTAATGCACCTCTGTGATTGTAGGGGCCTTTTCTGCCACCTTATGTCACAACTCAGGATTTTGTCCTGTGGGAAATGCTGTTCAAGCCACCCATGAGATCCTTTCCAGGTTAGAATCAGATTCTGCACTGTAATAAAGAAGTGTAAGAGAGGAACAAAATACTGTACAGTACTTTCTATTTCAGTTGGCTGTTTTTTTGTTAACATCCGATGCCAATCTGAAATAGCTAAACCCAAAATACTGTCATACATCCACAAAATAAAAATACATATAGTCATTCCATCAGTCAATCAATTCTTTTCTAAGTGTATGTATGTACATGTAAATAAACATTTGGATGATCCAGATAAGTATCAGGCTCTGAAACCATTTTGAAAACCTTAAATAAGAAATATCTGCAGCACTAAAATCCACCCTGTGCATGCACCCAATGCACATGTGAGGTGCCCCAGTAAGATCAGCCTATTTGCTCATGAATAACAAAGGAAGAAGATTTAAATCTTCATTGTTACTTCAGTAGAGTCTAATTAACTTCCCTACTTCCTTCGAGAAAAACAGCCACCCCTATAAAAACACACATGGATAATATCACCCAATATCCTGAAGAGCTTTGGGGAGTTTTCAATGATTTCAAATGTGGGGTCTTTTCTCTTTGCTTTCATTCCATATCATACAGCGTAGGCAAATGCTGCAGGAAAAAAACAAAACAAGCAGGGTGACATTCAGAGATGTTTGCAAGAACTCACATCTGTGAGTTGCAGAAGATAACTGTCAGAGATACACAATACTGCTGTGCCTCTTGAGCCACATTAATTCTCTGATCCTTAAGGTGAATGCTTGTATTTCGTGATGTGCTCCTGGCTTTTTTAACAAATTCCTGACTTCATTCCTGGCTATCACTTACTGCCCTGTGCCAGCATCTGCTGTGCCAAGTGCATGTGAATCTCTACTTGAAGTGAACCAAACTGGAAGCTGAAAATACTTGCCTGAAAGTACAGTTTGGCACATTTAACTGTGCAGCTAAACACACAGGCCATGCTCCTCAAGTCTGCTTTCTTTCTAACCTACTTCTGTGCAAGCAATTATTTACCTGGAAATCAGCACTGTGCGAAAACATTCAAATCAGTCTGCTGCAAAGGATTTATAGACCATGTTTAGTATAGCGCATCTAAACTGGAGAACTTGACTTCAGGCATTGTTATTACAACTCTTCTTTCCTGCTTCTCATTGCTTCTTGTGCCACAGTAAGATAAGCAATTTTTGAGTTTTCAATAAGGAAGGGCCCATATGCGGTCTTACATGTTACTGTTGTTAAGATCCTTGGCTACCATACAGAGAGCAGAACTACATTAATGAGCCTGGTATTTGAAGTATCACAATTTTCTCCTTCCAGATCTAAAAAATAGCAGTTCTGGTCAAACTGTTGGTTTAAACATTAACACAGAAGCAGTTCTACAAGTACAAAACAGCTCAGAAAGCAGAGTTTGTTTTATGATGACTCACAGACGTAAACCTTGGTTGTTTTGTTTGGGTTTTTTCTTTGGTTTTTTTCTTTGGTTTTGGCTTTGGGTTTGGTTCTTGTTTGTTTGTTTGTTTTTTAATTCCACACAATTAAAACTATCTCAACCCCAATATTCAAACATTTGCAGTTTCAGCAGAGTTTGATTATATTACTGATGCTTCACTGTCACTCCCCTTTTACACAGAAACAATCAAATGTCCAGTTCAGTAAAGCCTCACTTCAACAAAATGGGCACACCCTTGTACTTGTTTATTCTGGTATTGTTCAAAATATATGTCATAAGTCTCATCATGTTAGGCAAGGCCTAAAAGCACTACATGGATACATCTTGACTGTAAAATCGGTCCTCATGACTATTGCACAAAAAGTGGGCTTGGATTGAAATGACCACAGTGCTGCCAGCAGGAATTCAGCATGCTGAGAGTACAGCTGGTGGGCTGTGTCCCTCAGGGAACTTGTGCTGGGCTTCCCTCCCATGGCAGACCCTATTAGACATGCTTGCATCTCTCCTGCCACCTCAGTCCTGATTTAGCATCACTATTTTTTGTGTACTTAGTTTTCTTGATGTAATTGTGCATGGAGCAAAGCTGTTAGTCAGACCACAGGAGTGAGCTGTATTGAAACACAGTTATTTTCCAAAGTTTTTTCCAGAGGGGGATCATTTTAGAAGTCCCATTTCCAGCAAAGTCCCACAGACAGTTGCAAAAGCACAACAGAAAAGAAAGCAAACTGCAATGTGAGGGTGGGAAAGACAGATGGGGGAAGGATCTTGGCAGCCAGATGCACCACCAAATTAAACAAAAAAACATTCAAAGCTACAGCCCCAGGCACTTCTCCACCTGAACATTTCATCACAGTGGCCCTGAAGCAGCAGTCAGTGCCAACTCCCCGGCCAGGTGCTCCTAACAACATGTAGGAACAGAAGCTGAGGCACCTTGGGAATTTTCAGACTGATCAGGAAAATCCCAGTAAGTTTCAGGCATCTCCAAGGCTAGGTAATATCAGAGAGAAGCTTTTGGCTCTCTGTGACATTAACTGGAGATAGATGCCTAAATTACATGGGTGGAATTGGGCAGATCTGGACCTTACTTTTTTAACAGACTCCCATTGAAATCAGTATGGAACCTTTTACTGATATCTCTGGAGCTTGATTATGCCCTCATTTCCATGGAAAGCCACATACCAAATGTGTAACACCCTTCTGATACATCAACCCTTTTGACTTTTTAAAGGTTCCAGCTATAACTCTTAAAATTTCCTGGCAGCATGATTGGTTTCTTCTTTCCTTGTATGATATTTTTTGTGTGATTTTGTTTGTTTGGTTTGGTTGGTTTGTTTGTTTTGCTGACAGAGGACATTCTATGCTTTTCCAGCAGAAACAGATATTTTTGTGATGTGGACTGATGTCTTAAAAGAAAATAAATCATATTGAGCTCTTTTTCTCTGCATTTTCCAGGAAGTTCTTAGTGCAGGTGTTTCTATTTAGCTTCAGGTATTTTCTAATAAAATGGTTTTTTTAAGGGGTTATTTCTGTTGAAGTACATATTGAAATGTTGTGGCAACTGACATTCTTCTTTTCTGCTGAAATCTGCTTAAACTTTGGCAATAGCTTTAATGGAAATCATTGATTTCCAGTTCTGTGTGAGTTGACCAGCCTTCTTCTGGGACTTAGTTTTTCACCTGTAATAGCAGTGCCAAATGTGGTTTTCACATATCAGAAAAGTTTGGAGAATGCCTCCGAGCTGCTGCTCATTTTCTTCCCAGAAAAACAAACCCTCAAACAAGCCTGCGTGCTCACCAGCAGCCTCTGCAATGCTTGGTGGAGTGCTCTTGCTTGTGCATTTCATGTCTCCCAGTTCCTGCATTTCAAACCGCTGGTGGGGTGGTCTCTCTGCAGAACTTTCCTCCTCCCTTACCTTCAAAGAACCATTAGTTTTTGTTAGTGGCATTTCATCTATGTTTTGAATCCCTGTCTTTCTAATCCTTATTCTCGCTGGAGTCAAAGCACAGACATGTCTATAAAGATAAGAATTTCAAAACATGAGTTACACAAAGAAAACATTTTTGAAAGTCTAACTCCTGTGTTTCATGATTAAATGAGCTCAGAACTCTTTTGAGGACATGGGTAATTACATTGGTGGGTAAACTTGGAGAAAGACTGGCATGGAGTAAAAGACAGAAGAATTTCTCTATGAACAAATTTTTTATTAGTTGATTCTGGTCTCTACTTAGCAGTAGCCAGGAAAACAAAAAGGATAAAAACAATTGAAAAACAGAAGACAAGACAATCAGAAAATTATCAGCCACTTCACGAATGTAAATTCTGTGCAACACACTGACTTCTTTTTTCTTGATATCCTCAATTTTTCAAAGATAATACTTTTATGAAGGAAGAACTTTGAGAAGTATAAACCAGCTGCTGTGCATGTAATGAAAATCAGGGTAACAAATCATATTGTTATTGCGTACCATGTATAATGCCTGATGCATTATTTATGCAGGTATAGAGAGATTTTTTTTAAGCCAGAGATGTTGTTATAATTAGGTAGTTTGACCTCCTGCTTGACTAAGTCAATACCATTCTACCCAGTAACTTCTTTAACACCAATGCCTACTTGAACTGCAGTCTGCTTTCAGAGAGGTCTTCAATCTGGATATGAAATCTCCATGTGATGGGCAGTCTACCTAATCAAAGCAAAAGTCTCTTCCAGTTTCAGACAGCGGAAAAAAAGCTTAAGACAAACCAAAAAGGAAACTGTGTGGAAAAAAAATTAATGGCAATTGCTCTTTTAAAACAATGCTGAGCACTACAGCTTTACATTTAAAAACTTCTAAAACAAGTTTCATCTCATTGGATTTTCTTAAGCAACCCTAAATTATTTCCTAAATATCATTAGAGGAAAAAGCAAAACAAAACTTTGACTGGCCTTTTTGTTAGAGCTTTTGTAACTAAGCTTTTCTTTTGAAAAACTCAAGACAGAAACTAATTTTTTGAGAACTCTAGTTCTAGTGATTATTAATCACACAGAATTACATCCAATGCATCTTGCAAGAAATTGGATGCAAGAAAGCATCTGAGCCACTTTTCTTTTGGTTGGGACCTCAGGAAGTCATCTACAACCCACTGCTGTGACTGAAGAAAAAAAGTAACACAGGAACGCATTGTGCCCTTAGAATGCAGATGTATTTTATGATTTAAGAAGTATTTCTTTTCATGTTTGTCTGCTAATGTGCCTCCAAATTCAGAAGGTCAGTGTGGTTACGGGATTACTTATGGAAATATAGCTTTAAAATTATTACATTAAAATTTGGGGTTTTCAATGAGGTAGATTATGAGAGATAATGGGAAACGGCTAGGTTGGTGTTTCTGTCTCACACCTGAAGAAACAGGCTCTTCTAGAAGGTTATGTAGAACCCCAGCTTATCTATGGCTTCCAGAGAGCCACAGTTGACTGTCATCATAACATGAGTGCTTGAGCCTTGGCCTCAGTTTTGATGGAATGTAACTAATCTGCGTTCATAGCCTTTCTCCTGGATCTGCAAGCATCTTTCCAGCTTGTGACACCAGTGGAAGCTCAAGGTACAAATGAATGAGATTCACGAGAATTTCCTCATAAGGGAAATTTTCTTGACATCTGGAAAAATTTAGGTTTCACATTTCAAATTTTAAAATCTAAAGTCACTTTCAAAAATTCCCTTCAGTTGCCTGACCAGGCACCAGCTGAAATATTTCTCAAACCATCCTATATTTGAATAATCAATTTAAAGGCAAAAGTTTCCCCGAAGTGCTATGATTCTCCAAGCATAGTGTTTAAGTTGGTAAGGTCAAATAATGTTTTTCCCATGTGCAGTGTAAAAAAGCTATTAGAAGCAACCACCTTCAATTCAGTGAAGTTATTACAAAAGATTGCGTCATTGAATGTATCAACATTCGTGTGGCTTCTTTTTGTTGGCAGAGACTATTATGACATTGCCTTGATTATTTAAAATGATGTTAACTGTACACTCACAGAACTGTATGTACAAGTTTTCCTTAAAAATAAGTGGTTAAGCTTTGTTTTTCTCATCAAGACAAATATCCCTACTTCAGCAAGGACAAAAGAAGCATGTTAGGGCTAACTGCAAAAGGTTTGCAGTGTCTCAAGAAGTCAGAGACAGGATCATCCTGACCAAATATTGGAGATACAGCAACCTCTTGGTGGTGAGTCATCACCTCACAATACACATGCCTGAATTAAATCAAAATAATTGCAATCAAAAAAACCCTATTTGTTTCTATTCCTAAAAATTACAAACTCAGATGCTTCCATTGTAGATATCAATGTTCAGACAAACCCCTCAAAAGAGACAGAATTTAAGTTTTCTGCATTCTTGAAAAATGCAATACCCACTGCATCATTCTGCATTTTACAGTCAAACATTTCCTGATGGTTACTTTAATGATTTTGAAAATTCAGCCTTTCAATCCCTCTGGCACACCTCCCCTCTGTGCTTCCTTTGTATACCATGTAGGAGGCTTTAAGGTTTTCGTCTGGTTTTTGCATTTCAGCTGGCACTGCTTGAAATACCCTGTTTGCATTTTTTTTTCTTTCACATTTCTTTCATGTGCTGTCTTCATGTATGAGCTAGATGAGGGGCTGCGGTACAGCACGTTTACTTTCCTTTGCAGCTGCTCCTTGAGCAGCTCCACAATGAGATGCTAGTCATGTGCGAGAGCACTGGAAACCCCACACTTCTCCCCTCTTGCTGATGCTTCTGTCCTGCTGCTGAGGTGACTCAAAGAACAGAAATGCCTAGCAAAAGCCTCAAACCTCCAATGTATGCCTGTGTATTCATACAGAGAAAAAAATTCTCTAGAATGTTGCTTACGCATTTCAAACCTGATTTTATTTACTATTGCCTTTTTCCATTTATCTGTTTCTGATATACTGAATTTCATGATAAGGTTGAAGCTTGCCTTTCAGGAGCTGTGTGTATATGTTATTTGCTGCATTTGAAAAGCAGGTGTTCTCAAGCCAATCTGAATATTTTGAGCAAATCCCTGCTTTGAAATGCAAATGAACTTGCAATGTCTGCATAGTTTGAGATAAAGCAGCTAACAATGAATTAATCCTTGTTTTATGCAGTTCATTATCAAGAGACTATGACCAGGCCAACAATGCATTTGGAACATAACAGGGTCTTGCCAAACAGGTAGAGACTCTGTTCAAACTGAGCACTTGCTGTTACAGTGACTCTGGTTTTAGAGGACTGCCCAAAGTAACACAAAAAGCCGGATATTTTTGTGCTTGCCCCAAAACCTGGTGTGTAGGTATATTCTATCCTTATTCCAGAAGCAAAGTTTCACAGAAGGTGCTAACATATCATCATGTGAAGAGTTTCTAGTAAATTTATTTTTACGTGGGAAAAGACTTAATATCAAGGGAGGTGACATTTTAAAATGAAAATCTGGTTCCAAACCCATGCTATTTTAATGAGAAATTCTCTTGCTTTGAAAATTTGAGTCATGGATAATAATATTCTCTAAATCTGCTAAGGTTTGCTTCTTTCATTCCACCATGCAATGTATTTAGTTCAGGTTCAGTCTTCTGTCCCTAATGAGAACTTGCTGATGTAGTAATTGCCCTCAAGTTCTCATGGCAGTCAGTGTAAATGATGGGAGAAACACCCCTGGAGTGCAAAGTTAGTAGTTCACCAGTATAGCAATACTTCATTTAAACAAAAATTGTGGCTCATGATCTTCTGCCATGCTGTTCTGTCTCTACTGGGACTCAGTAGTGAAAGGAGTATCACTGAAGACCTCTAACACCCCTGTGTGCAGAGGACACTGCACTGATGTGGAGTGAAGCCTTATTCTGCACACCTGGGAATGACTTGTTAAGCTTGAGTCTGTGGGATGAACTGTGACATGGCAAAAAAGGTGTGTATTCCAGTAAAACATCTTGCAGGTGATCCCTTTGTAGCCCACTCCCACTGGAGCTCTAGGCTTGATCTCCTTCCTAGAACTAAGCCTATCCTAAGGGCAGGCTGAGCCTTAGCCAGGGACCCCCACCCTGGTGCACTTGAAAAATCTCAGAGGAGAATCCTGACTGTAGGCTACACCTTCCTTCAGCTGACATGTAAAATAGAAATGCACCCATTCTCCCATCCAGATATATTGCAGTTTATTTAATAGATAATCTTGTCTGGATAAATAAGTGAGGGGAAAACTTTCTGAGTAGTTTTCAGGAAATGAAACTTAAAAAAACCCCTTTTCTTCTTTTAACAACAGATTGCTGTTATACCTCGCCGTAACTCTGGCACAACTGTATATGGAACTGTCACAAGTGAGGGGGTTGTTCATTAGATTCTGTTTTGTACCCTGGAGCTCTTTAGTTTTAGCTACTCAGTGTTGAGAAGCTATACAGTTATTTATTTAAATGTAGCAGTCTTCTTCCCATTAATGCAGGGCTTTTTTCTTGCTATGTTTTGATGACTTATATTTATGATCTCCAGACTGTTGAAACTGGAGGACTTCAATTTTGCCTGCCTCTAACCACTGTGATAAATAACAGATGGCAGTATTCTTAAAATGAATTTTCCAGCAAATAATATGAGATCAGACATCTCAATTATTTCATTATCACCATTAATAATAATTATTATTATCAAGGACTAAGAATGAATCTTCAAATTCATTTGATATAATCATCTTGACATATTTTTGGGATTGCTAGCAATTCTGGTTGCCTCCATTTTTTGACCCTACAGAGAACAGACCATAAAGACTCCTGAGTTTCAGACCAAATTTAGCAACACGTATTTGAAGATTAGGTTGCTTTAAGGGATATGATGATAGTCTAGCAAAATTACTGGTTGCTTTTCAATACACAGGTTCATATTACATAGCTTGCCTTTTGTTCAGTTCATGTATTGGTGTTTCTTTTCCTTATAGTTGCCACACAATAAATATAAAATGAAAATTTTGTATAATGTTTCAGAAGAGCAAACAATCATTTTGTTCGTGTTTTTACCATGATGTATCTGAACTAGTTATGCTTAAAATGAAGACGGTCATTTCCCTGTTGTCTCAAGATACAACCAAGCAGAGCAGCAGTGACAGAAGGAGCAGAAACACTTCCTCTCTGTGCTTTCATTCTGCTACAGTAATATACTGTATAGTGACCTGAAGAGACTTGGGGGTCCAAAGGTTATTGGACTGCAATCAATATTGGATTTGAGGTCTCATTTCCAGCTAAGAAACCAAAATTCAATAAAAGTTGAGATGAGACCAGATCCCTACTACGGCGTCTTGGGCTGGCAGACCAATTATTCTAGTTTAAATTGAAAAGAGGCTTCCTATTCTAATATTGATACATTCTGTGAAAGAGTTTGCACAATTTATTTGTTCAGAATAACTTTTAAAATATGAAACAAAAGAATTACATTTAAAAGATTCCCATTCATGAGCCACTTCTCAAATCATTATCTAGCCGCCCTGAGAGTACTAATGAGACTCAGCATTCAATTTTTTTTCAAGGTCTTGAAGGCAGTGTCCTCATGTATACCAGGAAGAAATAATATCTTGTTTAAAAATTATTAAACAAAAATTAACTTCTACCTTCTACAAGTGCTGTATCAAAATCCTTATCTAGCTTTCAAGAATTTCAAAGCCAAACTTTTTAAACTTTACAGTAACATATTTTCATTACTGATAGCAGAAGGAAAACACTCCATGTAAGGAAAAAAAAAGCACTTAATAAAACCTAAAAAACATTTTAAACCAAGGTTTCTATAAATCAATATTTTTTAAAGATGCTGAATACCCATGTAGGAGGCTGAGACAAGTACAAACTGGTGAAAAGGTGGCATAACTGGCTGTAAACAGCACTCTGTGACTAAAAAACTTAAAGTCCACTGGCCATGCTGAATGTGAAGATGGCTGTAAGGTGCTGGAAAAGCTTCAGGCATAATTCACTTCCTGAAGATTTGTAATTAAGGCAGCCTACTAAATGAAGAAAGTCATGGTGCTGCCATGAATGCTGCATTACGTGCTATGAATCGTTCACACTGTCTTCTTGTATATACATGTAAGCAAAAGGAATAGGACTACCTAAATCATCAAATTTCGAAAGAGTCATACATGTGTAGTTTCAGATACTGTCAGTTTTGAGTGGTTACTTTCTTCCTTCATCTAAGGAAGTCCTGGGTGTCAGCTGTTTGCTCCACAGGTAGCAGATGTATGGCACTCCTTGCTGAAGAGTGCTGTGCATGCAAGTCGTTTACAGGATTTCAAGAAAGTGAATGGGCACTTGGTAGAAAGATCCATTGAGGGTAACTAAACTAGTAAGCTAAATGGGCTCAAGACATTCCCTAAATTTAAGAGTAACCAGAAGCTAGAACAATAACAAGCATATTTATGTAGGTTAAGTGTTTCTTCTATTCTTGTTCTTACTCTTCTTCAGGCATGTTTGCAGTCTTGTTAGATTTACTCAATTCTATCATTATTTAAAGGCCTGGAAACATTTAAAGTATGTGAAATTAAGCTGATGTATAAGCATTTGTAAATTAATGATATTTTGGAGTCAAAGTATAGCAGATTAGAATAAGCTTAGATATTGTAGCTCAGATTCTGAGCTGAAGATCATAATATCCTGTTGACTGTCCTGAGCTGTGGCTCAGGTGAAAGCACTCACAGACTTTTGCCTGTAAAAATCACCTGCACAAGCAAACACTGAGAAATATAACGTAAATCCTATTCAGAACAGTAAAAAATGTCTGTGAACAGTTTTAGGCTATGTTTCCAGACTTTTGGCAGAAGATCTGACTAAAAGGGGTTTGGTCTCTCCATCCCCACTGTTCATTCTCACCTCCAAGTATGGCCGCTGCTGTCCATGGAAAAGTTGGCCCAGGAAGAAGAAAACATGAACCTTTTAGACTTGATCTACCATCTATGTAGTGGAGTTTCAGAATACATCTGAAACATTTTAGACAGATACAATTTTAGGTATGATTGATCAACCTTCTGAGATTTATTATGTTTATGGAAACATTAGAACATCTCTTCTGATTCTCTATACATTACAAACTTGTGGTGTACTGCTATATGTAATCCAGGAAGAGTTATTTAACTAAAATAATTCTCTTAGCAATTTATTTCAATGGTAATCAGCTTGACCACTAAAAGTTTTTGCCTAATTTTTCTAATTTGAATTTTTCTGTCTTTAAATGTTCTATTGTTGATTTTTACCTTCTTTCCCAGGTTAAACTGTCTTTTAGGATTTATCATCTTCTTCCCATGATGATTTGTTTGCAATGAAATCAACCCACCTTCAATCTTCCTTTCAAAAGCTAATCAGAACCACAGGTCTTTCAGAGCAGATGTCTCTGCATGCCTTGTTCCCATTGTTATTTATTATTCCACTAATCTTTGTATAAAAAGTTATCATTAGTAACTATATATTTAGAATCACTGGCAAAGTTGTCTTACAGAGCCAGGTTTGACACTGATCCTGGCAGACCTCTACCAGTAAGCTCTCTCTTTGATGATTGTTTGCCATAGACAGCTATGGCATAGATATTTTTTAAATGTCATCCAATTATGAATTCATTTACTCTGTGCCTTCTTGACATAATTCAAGTCTATATTTCTTTTACACCAGGAAGGAACAAATCCTGGTATTACGAAGCACATTATGTCTACATAGGTTCTTTGTTGACCAAACTTGCAATCACATCAGAGAACGAATTCAGGTTTTTGTGACAAGACCTATTTTCCATTATATTATGTTGTCTGGCATTAAATATATTCTGATCCTTCAATTTTTTATTAACTGAATTCTGTACAACCCTTTCCTTTATTCTGCTCTCACTGGTATCAGAGAACAGACTGCTAGTCACCTGAACTATCCTTCTTGCTGTCTTTGATATAATGTTGACATAAGAAAATGCTTTTCATACTTTTTATGAGAAACATTCTGATATTTCTTCACTGAGACTTTTGCCAATTTTCCCCTCAATTTCAAGCTACTTCAACTTATTTGTCTCCTAAGTACTTGGTTGAAATCTGTTCAGCAATGCAAAGCAAAACATAGTAAAAACGTATTATTCTGACATTGCATAAAAGCCACATGATATTGCAAACAGTGCATGACTTGTGAGGAAAAACACAAGGTGGCAGATTGACCCGCATTGCCAGCAAACACTAGGAACATTCTTAGCAAGACAGGCCTATTTTTTTGCCTTGATAATGAAATCCCCATAGAGGTCAATTTGTGCTGTCTGGCTTCACTGCAAATGCTTCACACAACTCTATTGCTAATTCTGTACAAGTAATTTCCATACTGCAACTGATTTTCCAGGTTATGGACAGTGACCTCTATCAAATCTCCAATCCTAAAAGTAGGAAATACATTTAGGTCTGGTCTACATGAAGAAATTGGCCATTACAGTGACTATTAAAAAACAATTATTGTGTGCACAATAAGTAAAATAAAAATTATTTTTGTCCAGAAAACAGTACTATGCAAGAGCAGAAAGAGTGGGACTTCCCTACAAGAGCAGAGGCACCAAGAGCCTAGTAGGACAGTGAGGTCAAATGGGTAGGGTATTCACTGACTCAGGCCCCATCTCACAGCCCTCAAACAAGGTGAGCAGAAGAGGGTTATCACAGTAACCCTGGTCAGATCAAAGCCCAGTCATATGTAGGAATATCTGTAGTGGCAGGACTCTTCCACAATCAAGCCAGGAATCCAAGTGAGCGAAGCCAGGTCAAAAGCAGCAAGGTACACAGCTGGTACAACATGCTTACGCTGTTCCTTAGGCAAGGACCAAGGTGAGGGCTATGCAGCTCCCGAGCCAAGGTGGATCAGCTCTAGGCAAAGCTCCTTCTCACCCTTAGCTTTTTCCAATTATACGCAGCTGCATGGTATCAGGCCTGACCATGCCAGATGGGATGAGGACACAGAGCCTCCTGCTGGGCTCAACACTCTGGAAAATACTTGTACACCAAGATATGCTATAATAGCTGTTGTGGAATATCTTGCTCTATGACAGACAGTTTCAACATGAAAGCAAAGTCTTACTTAGTAGCTAGCTAGCATTCTTTTAATATGTTACTTCTGCCACTCTTTGAATGAAGATGTCTCACTGGAAAAGATTCTTTAGGTTGGTGCCTGTAATTGTCTAATGCAAGACGAATTTACTGTGCTATGTCTAACTCTTGCTTGTGTAATGTGCGGCTGTGTCACTGAATTTCAGCCAAATGAAGAGACTGTACCGGAGCCCTGAGCATGTCACCTAGTAGTTTGCTGTAACAAGGGAAGTTTTGATTGGGATTGTTAAATTTCACTAGATTTTATAAATCTGTTTTCTTAAGCATTCTCAGGGGCTCTGCTTTCATGTGAAACAGAAAAAACAATACTTGACAAAGTTAATCAAAGTTAATCAAAAGTTAATCAAAATTAAATCAAAGTTAAAAATTCTTCTTTCTTTCTTGCTGGCAGAAGGTTACAATTTCAAGAAGTTAATTTTCTACTGAAAAAAAATAGTATTTAAAATATCTATATATTTTAGCGCAAAAGGATTTGTTAGGAACATAGCTGGGATGTATTCAAGTTACTGTGAGTGATCCAGTTGTCAGAATTTAACAAGTTACCACTTGTCATCTGAGCCACAATAATGGCTAATCCGCATGCTTCTCATCCTTGCAAAACCAAAGTGAATCCAAAGAGGAAGTTTATGTTAATAGATTTTATTTCACAAGTGCAGTAGGCACAAGGCAAGCAGCTTACATAGACTCATGTACTGTGGATCTTTCATAAGCAGTAATTTGCCAACTAAATTATTTGTAAGAACATATACTGCTATGTACATTTGATTTTATCAGTATATTGGAGTATTATAGTTATTTCAGACTCAGTAAGGAGACTTTGAGACAACCTAACTATTCAAAAGTGTCTGAGCATGAGGGTTCAAAAGTCCTTTGACATATTGATCCTTAAAGGTTCACATTTTGCTGTGGTTAAAGTTCTCGTGAGCTGATGGTTCACTAGCCTAAGGTTCAGGGATATGTAGTAAAGCTAAGTGATTTTAAGCTCAGGTGACTGCTTGAAGAAGTAGTGTTTTCTTTTGTCAGTAGTAAATATATTTAAGCAGCAGATTAGTTTTAACTCCATCAACTTTGGATTATCTGATTTGCTGGCAGTGACTTTCTAAATGCTTTTAGAACAAAAATACACAAATACCTACTGAAGTCCTTCAAAAAGGACCTAAATGCATACGAATTGTCCATTTGCCTTTCCTGAGATCCCACGTTTTTGCTTAAATGGACTAGATATAAGCTTGTTTGTTTATTTAGGTATGTGCCAAAACCTTGAAATTTGAGTCTATCAAGGTGAGAGCTTCTAAACACCAAAGAATCAATATTGCAGCAGGCTGCTTTGATGGGTCATGTATCTTTGCGCAAGAAGAGCAGAATGCTTTAACAGCAGCTAAACACTGAAGACCAAAATTAGTTTCCTTAAAACAAATATTTTACAGATATTTGTACTGGGATGATGAAGAGTCAATACTTTTGCCTCCTCATTCTACTGAGAATGCAGGTTCAGTCTGTCATGTTTAAAAAGCGTAATATATCATTCCTAAACAGTACCCACTTACATCTGCCTTTTTTACCTTTTTTATTTTTCCTCTTTTTTTCCTACTGGGAAACCCTAGAGCTACTATTATACAATAATTATGTTCCTAATGATATTGTTCCTGGCTGTAATAGACAAGTGGTGAGCTAACCACTTTAAAACAGCTGTGTCGTATCACTGACACTGTCATATCCAATTCTAACAATTTAAATGCACAAGTCTCTTTTTGCATGTATATATATATTCATATGTATATGTATGCACATATATATACATATCACAACCATATATTAGTCAACATATAGTAACTGAGATACCATACTCTATACACCTTTATCTACATATACATTGCATGGGTACACAAAGTGAAAGATATGTGCAATAAGCAGATATATTCCTTCCACACACACACAGTTTTGTGAGATAATGTTGATAAGATCATACCTCATCACCAATACAAACTCACAAGTATGTAATCATTTAAAACATTCAACACCTCATCAGTTCTCTGCTTATATTTTTTGTTTTTCTTTTCCCTTCCACCGCCAATAGCTCACATACCTGTATTAGGCTTGACCACACATCAAAAGTTTTGCCTTCACAATTGTGAAAGACAGAAAGATGATACTTATTATCTTAATATTATTATTTTTTATTAATATAAACCATAGGCAATTCTCATTTTTCAAATATTTATGCTTTTTTTTCAAGGATGAGGAGGGTAAGAGCTAAATGGTCTGATTTTGCTTGATGTATTTCTTCTACCAGGAAGAGTCTATTAACAGTATCATCTTCAACTATTCAACTAGGTATGAAAGAGAACATCTTTCCACAGGCACGGTTACACTGGTAAAAATGTAACAAAGGTGTGACTGAAACTCTGTAAGCCACATCACACTTGCTTTCTTGTTTGGGGGTTGGCTTTTTGGTGGTGTTTTTTTGTTTAGTTTTTTTTTTCCCCCTTTTTTTTAACTGTAAAAGTATTTATAGCTGCACAAATATGTCTGTGTCAAAGAAGTAAAGCAAATAGAAGTGTCAGTAAAACATTAACACTTCGTACAACTGCCTAATACATTATTCACATAATACCAATTGTAGTATCAGAATCTCTGACTATTTTGCTTTAGGAAGGAAACACCATATTTACATGAATATGGATTTTACAATTGTTTGAGACATCCTGAAGTCTAACACGGCCTTGAAAGTGTCTTGATATCAGAAGACCTAGGATTCTTTGGGAAAGAAAATAATATAGCTTCTCCTTCTCTCTCAGTTACCAGTATACAGCACTAATTCAGCTAATAAATATAGAACACTGATGCCTAAGCTTTGATGAATTTCATTTCTATTTCTTCATAGAAGAATGCTATTTTTAAATCCCTGTATTCTCTTTTTTTTTTTTCTTCATCTGTATCACATAAATACACTGATTTAGAGTGGTGTGCACTCTCCAAGCAGTAATTTGTGGAAGCAGCCCCATTCTATATTATTATTAAGTCCCATGATTTCTGATTACTATGCATATGCAGTGATTAAGTGTGCCTGTTGGAAGGAAGGCATAAGATAAATTAGCACCTATGGAAAAGACGGTTGCTGGATCTAAGTGTACACCAGACATAGCCTGGGTGTGCAAGAGGGTTCAAGATAAGAAGACATGCCTGCTTATTCCTTTTCTGTTTACATCTTGCCTGGGTGAATAGAAACTATGAGTTAGTTGAGTTTTCTTACAAGTACTATGTTAGCTGGCTCACACATATATATAAGCTCTAATGGAAAGCAGGAGGTCTAGTCATACTTCAAGGAGGTTGAAGCAGTTACATCAGCCAACAGTTTTCATGTACAAAATGTTAAATACACACAGACATTGTAGGCTACTTGGAACTTGAGTGAAACATCCACTTGGGAGTCTGAACTGCACCAAACTAAGGGAACAAAGACATTAAACAGAGATGTAAATCCTTTACATATACATATATAAAAGCAAACATTTCCTAAGCAAGTGACTTCTTGAGTTAATACTTACTATAAATATTCTGTCTCTGCAATTTTCATTTTCCTCGTTGCATCAAATTCCTTCCCCTCTCCATTCCCCAGACAGTCACCAGCACAGGCTACAGCACATATCCAGCTGAACTTCTGCACTTCCTTTTAATAAAGACAGATATGCAGGGAACCAGAAACTGAGTAATCAGTTTACCCAGTTAGAGACAGGCACTCTTCTTGTCTGAGAAAAGCATGTTATTTGTTGAGGTAGATATTGTATGTCATTGTTACTAACATTATTTAGACATTAATTTTTTACTTCCCTGGTGTTTCTATTTCCCATGTTTCACATAGCAAAATCTCACATTTACAGTGATAAGTAGTATACCCTACTTCTGAAAACTTCTTACAGATTGTGCTTCTCAATATTTTAAAATTACATAGTCTGACTTTAGTGTCAGATCACCAACAGTCACTTTGACCTGGAAGCAGCATTTTAAACAATTTCCCAGGCCAAATACTGAGAACAGAAAGATACATATGCAAATACTTCACCTTACTTCCAGTAAGGATTTCACAATGATCTCTTCCATGAATAAGTGATTAAGACAATTTGAATTCATTAGCTGTATTTACACTGTCTATTTCCTTAATATTGAAAGAAAAATGTGTCGTGTAGAAGTCTATCTTTATACCAGGAGTCAAGCCCCAGGCATTCCTTAGAGACATTTTCTGATATCTTGAGAAGACAGCACAGAAGGGTGTATCTGTGGCAGCAATTTGAAATTTGCACCCTCTGGCAGATCTCTTTCCATCCTCCCACACTGGAATCATCATTTCCCAAAGTAGACATGCCATCGTACAAAGTAAGATAAAGACACAGCAGCAAGCATGGGGGAAAGATGACAGGCAGGAAAAACTTCACACAACATCCTCTGCCATTCACCATCAGAAATGTCTGGGAAATTAATTGCTCAAATGCCACAGATGTTCATTGCTTGGTATTAAGGTGTGGCCTGAGCTATTTCTTATAAAAAGAACAGCAGCATAGTCTGCTCTCACATAAGCTTATTCATATCTTTAGTGGGAGGAAATTTGGACTTGTTTTTCTCCTTTTATATTGAGAAAGGCCAAGCTATAGAAGCAGGAAACTACACATAAGGGCACTATATTCTTGTTTTCACATCCTGCCAAAATCTGAAAAGTCAAACTTTCTCTGAGTTTCTGGAGCTTAGTTTACTACACCTTGAAATGATTACATTATTATCTTCCTACACCACAAAATCGACAAAGTTTGAGATGTCCAGATGGAGAATGCTGGAGAAGTTATGTTATGAAATTCTGGCAGCAGCTTACCTTTGTAAAAACAAAAAGAGCTCAAATTTTCCAACCTGAAATTTCTCTACCATTGTATCTTAATTTTAATTTATTCTTCTTTAAGTGTGACCAAAGATTGTCTCAAATAATTTCTTTCCTATCCATGATCCGAAAGTGGCAGTTTTCCTCCATTAGCTAAAAAAAGTTATTTATGTGGCTAGAAACAGAGTTGGTTATTGAACAGGTATAGAAGAACAATGCTGAAGTTTTATCAGCAAAACTGTAGCTACAGTACCTCCTCTCATCCTGCGTTCATGGTGTTTTCATCACAGTACTAGTCACCTAACTATGGAAGCAGCAATTTTTGCTGTTTTGGATTCTACTTTGCCGTGGCATGAAGAGCAGTGCCTGCACTCCTCTAGCTACAAGGTCCATTGAGATACTAGTATTGATTCTTAGCTGTTAAAATATAGTAGAATTGGAAGACTTTTGTTTTTGTGGGAATTTGAAAAAAAAAAGTTTGACATTACTTCCACGCTGAATTTCATTATCTAGGTCTATTTCCACTTGTTTCATTTAACACAATTTATTTCCATCACATATATGAAAAAGAGAATTCTTCTTTCAGTCATGCTTATGTGCTTATCCATGACTGAGGGATGACTTTATTTGGAAGTTTTAGAATATTTTGCATTGTTCTATCTCATCTCCTACCGAGATCAGTCAGAGGTTTACACCACATCCTTAAGAAGAAGCACAGAAATAATTCCAGTTTAAAATGTCTGATAAGTCATTACTGTGGTTGTCCATGTTTATAACTTCAAAGAATGAAATAATGATTTGTCATGGGCACAGAGGCCACATTTTTTTTCAAGAGGCTTTCAGTGACTGAACTTGCAACTATCGCTGTAAATATAGCACACTAATTTAAGCAGTATGTGTGCTCCTCTGTTGACCCTTACTCCATGATAGCCTATTAATACCATTTCCGGAGTTCCTGTCAGGCCCTTGCAATGCCGTGGGTGGATAGCAGGTGGGTAGTGGTCAGACATATAGGAATGCAGCCTCCTTCCCCAAAGCCCACATCAGCCCAGCCCAGCAGCTCAGGTCAGCTCAGCACAGCCTGCTGGGGCAAAGCAAAGTGGGAGTGACCTGGGCAGCACTAGGCAGCACCACAGAGATGCTACAGTCCCCTTCCCATCCTGCTCCTATGCCTGCCGTCATTGTTTCTAGGAAGCAGAGCTTATTTCTCTGGGTGCATCGAGGATGATTTGATACTAAATGAGTGAGACTATAGGAGCTGAGTAGCTGTAGATTAATATATCAAAATTAATATATCAAAATATATCAAAAATAGCTGTAGATTAATATATCAAAATTAAATTTCCTTCTTCCTTCTTCTGCCCTGGAGAAAAGTGGTTGTACTAAACCCTAGCTGGGTTTTTTGACATTACGAAGGCTCATTACTCAAGCTGAATAGAAGAGTTAAAATGCACCTCTGAAAAGCTTTGGAACAGACTGTCCTTAATGCTTGGGTGCTGAACAGGACTGTATAGCAGAATGTTCACAGTTTAGGCTAAAAATGTCTTTCTGGGTCTCTGAAATGGATTTTCTAAAAATAATGAAAGAAGAGGCAGCGAGACAGTGTCATGTTGCCTGTTACTCTAGCCAGCTTACCAAGCTTTTAGACTTAAAAGTAATATTTTCACAATACCTTGAGTTAGTGTTACCATGCCAAAGCAGAGTAGTTCAGAGTGGCTGACAGCATTTCTGATTCCAGTTCTCACTTTGGCTCAGCATAGCTGTGAAGATGAAATCTCACTTTTCCACAGATATGTAGCCCATTACCGCACTTTGGGAGTGCCTGACAGTCACTACCCTTGGCTAGGGGCATGTGTTACAAATGTTCTTGTATGTGACTTACAGTAGGGGTGTACAGAGGATCACTGAACACCCTCTCTCGGCTGGATTCTTCTTTTGTTGGTATTGCCTTTTTTTGAGTTTTCACTAACAAGGGAGAAAGAAGGACAAGGACGTGCTGATCTGACATCTGGAGCCTTGCTGTGTACTTCTACTCAATAAACTGGGTATACGCTTTAGACAACAGAATCAACTATTTACAGTAAAAGCCAAACAAAAAATTGCCAGAGAGGGGGTGGAGGGAGGGAAATACTTTAATATGAACAAATAATACCAATTATTTCCCTGTATTTAGGTCATCACTGTATCATTACTGCAAATTAATAATGATCAAGATATCTTTCCTGAGGCCTCTAATGACTGTTTTAAGCAGTTATGGAAACTAGATGATGCAAACAATGACTTTTTATCCTTGACTACTTCTGTTTGCAGGAATCATAACTATAAATACATCTAATCTCAACTGTTTTCACCAGAAATGCTAGAGCATGTATAGCATCCAGAGTGGGAAGCAGAGCCTCAGCTGGTCAGTTAAGCTCTCAGCTGATCTTGGGAAAGGCACGTCATGGCTGTTTTCTTCTCCCATTTCTTTTGCTCATCTAAGTACTAGTCTCACTGTATGTGACAGGGTGTCTCCCATTTGGCCTCCAGTTTTCACAACAGTTAGTCTTCAGCTTCCTTTACCCAACCCCTTGCTTTAATTTTTATCTTTGTCTTCATGTTAGGGAAAATGTGACCCACTTATTTCCAAGGGTGCTGGCTGGACACTCGTGGTGCTCATTGGTGGCCAGTTTAAAGTAGAGCAGTAGTCCTTCTAATTACATGTAACCCTGGTATGAACTTAGGCACCCAAGAATGCAGATCAACCTGGAAGGTCCAGGTGACATCTGGCAACACCATCAGTGGTGGGCTTGCTGGAGCAGTGTACCATGCAGTTGATGCAAAGGCTCAGGCATAAAGGGATTCCCTATAAAGCTGTTGTAAACCTCTCACATCCATCATTTCACTGAGTGCAAGTCCAGAGGGATGTACTTTAACCTCAGTATTCTGAACTCACTGAGTTTCATCCTCTTATCCCTATCTACTCGAGCCTGAGAACTTGAGTAAGATGAAAGCATTTCAGAGGAACAAGACAGAATAAAGTTTCCCTTAATGCCTTGCAATAACAAGGAATCCATTAGAGAGCCTCTAGCAAATACGTATGCCAGTCCTTTCTCTTCAGCATTTCCCAGAGGCTGCACAATTTCTTTCAGAAGCTGGATTAATGTGTCCCTGTTTTACAACAGTATTTGAACTAATAGTAAATTCACCATCTTCATGTGAAGCAACAGCATGTTGTGATCTTTAATTGCTTTCACTGTTAAGAAGTTGCTTCTTATTTCAACATTGAATTTAACTTCAGCTTCCAATCACTGGAAAACTTCTGACTTACCAAAGGAACAGCTTCCAGACACTGGCTGAAAGTTGAAGTTAGATAAATATACATTTGTCAATAAGGCTGAAATGCCCTTGCTTAATTATTTTCAGTTTCCAAGCATAAGCATGTATACACTGTGATCAAGTTACTTTTCATCCTTCTCTTCATCTAGCAGAACAGGTTGAGTTTATTTACCCTCTTATTTTCCAGTCTCTAATTTATTTGCCCATCTGTTGCTGAATTCATTATAGCATTTCCAGTGGACATCATATTTCAGTACTGATGTGATGCAGTAGCTATAACTCAAGTGTAATGACCTGTTTACACAAAATAATGATGCATTATTGTAACTGCTGATACCGAGACATCAACTTTTAGGTCAGTGATTAGCTTTTAAATGTTTGTAATGCCCAAACATTTTAAAATATACTCTCTATGCCTTATTTTCTACTTCCCTGTTCTCTCAATAAGACACAGGACTGAGTCTGGAGGAAGAGTTTTGGTTCTTGAGCCTTGGAATTCTTCTACCAAGGGGTGATTGTTATTTTATTTTCTGTAAGAATTTTTTTAAGGCTATGTAATGCTTGTTTTGAGATTGATTTTATGAAGAATCTTACTACTGAAGTGAATGTGTGCCACATAATTTCGAAGCTGAAGTGGCATTTTCATGGCTGTTAGAATCATGTGCGAAAATGCAACTCTGATAAAGTGGTGAAAATGGATCATTTATGTGATACACTCTTATAAACAACTTCATTTTCTTGTTTTTCTTTTTTTATAATGGATGTTTAAGCCAATTATAGTTAGGCATCACCAAAAGATTCCTAGAAGCTACATTAGTTACACAGTGAGTTTGTGTACCAGCTTTTGGTTTCTAAAGTATTTGGCTTTTTTTCTAATTTATAGTAGAAATTATGTAAATGAAGAATTTTACCAGTTAAAATATTAATATTATTATTCTCAGAGGTGAAAACAAATGCAGACATTAAAGAAAAGTGGAAATAAAGTCCCAAATGTATTGTAGATTCTAAGTATTTGGCATAAGATATTAATTTGGTAAAGCTCAGTGAATATTTTCAACAAACACTGCATTTACGTCTTTTCTACACCTTACTCTAATTAGCGCATGCAACAACTCTGGTAAAACAATATAAGAGAAACAATACCAGTCACTCCATAGGAAGAACAAAAATGCCCAGGTGGCTTCTGTTACCTTAATTCCACACTATTGCTGTATCTCACACCATAGAATATTTAATTATATGATTACACCCCTGAAAGATTTCAAAACCTCTAAGTGCATTGGGCTAAAAGTAGAATGAGACCCTAGTTCAAAGTTTCACCTAGAGAACTGAGCTACTTCTCTTATCTCTTGAGTAATTTGCTATTTATTAGTAGCATATTTTTTTAATGAACTAAAGGTCCTGTTCCACTCAGCTCAGACCATATCGAATGGAAATTAGGCTGAAGACTCACTTTATGATTTTTTTTCTCCTGTGAATTCTCTTGGCATTCTTTTTCCAGTTCAATTTCTCCTCTTAAATAAGCAACAGTCTTTGGGGGTGAATCCACTACACCTACATTTAGCTGTCTAAAAATTAGTCTCTTAGCCTGAGTTCAATGTCTAAACTTCTTACAATATTATTGTTAGATTATTAAGAATAGTTTTCAGCTAGGAGAAAATGCCCATTCTTTAAAGCCACCAGCAGAAACTTTTGGAATTGAGGAGTATCTTCAAGAAAGCCTTTTGTCTTCTTTTGGCCTCCATTACTGACATAATCCTCTAAGAGGCAGTCAGATCTCTGCAAAAAAATCCAATGACTTGAAAACTGGAAACACCAAAATGTATTCAGAAATAGCAAAATAAAAATGCAGTAACAGAGAAGAAAACTTGTAATGAAAATGCTTAACAGTTCTGCATAGCACAAAATATCATGTTTCTGATGTAATGTGAGCATGTCTATGAACAGCCAACTCTTTTGCATGAGCTCTGTAGACTATCTGCCATAGTATTTGCTGTGTGAAGTGAAGATGAATCATGGCAGTGAGTGAATTTATGTACATTGCTGCTTAAAGTATAGGGCACCTTGAATGCACTGCTACGTACAGTTAGTCCATCAAGCAGTTAAATAATTTTATTCCCATTATTTAGTGCCTCTTACACATGAGAGTTTTTGCTCCTTCACCTTATCCCCATACAGAACTTATCATGCACACATAGGCCCCTTATTCACTCCATATGCTCCATAGTGCTTTCCAAGAGAATTATAATAACATGGTTCCAACTATCATGCCAGTATAATTAACCCCTTGTCTTTTTACTGTATTTTGATATACCTGAAATATTATCTACACTTTAAAAATCTCCGCACATTAAACAGGCCCTTCCTGCAAACATTTTTCGTTTCACTTTCTCTAGTTCATTTCAAAATAATCACCAACTTATCAATATGCTCCATTTGCAGTGTTAATGGAATCTCCAAGGACTCTTGAGGATCATCCCTTTCATTATTTTTCATCAAATAAATAAATCAAGGCAAGACATTAGAATGTCCTAGCACCTGCCCAGAGTGCCCATGCTGGGGAGGAGGGAGTGTTTTCCTAACACTCTTCTGCAGTTCAAGAGGCTTCTCACAGGGTTTCTGGACACTGATGCTCATAAATCTCCTGAAGCTGAATTTCCTACTGCTGCTTGCAGTCTGCTCTTTCTTCTGATAATACACTTCCAGAGTGCCATGCTCCCTGCCCACTTCCCAGGCAGATATGGGGGTCCTTCCCACCTTTCACTGCCAAGGGCTTTAGCAATGCAAAAGGTGAATGCTGATTTCTCTTGGTTTGCTCAGCTTTTGCTTCCATTTTCACCTCATTCACTTCTGTACTGTGGTTAATTGTGCATCTGCTGGAAGAGTAGTCAATGGTGCATGCTGTTGGCATCTCTCCAAGTGGCAGCTTGATGCCCACCACCAAGCAGTGGTAAGAAAAATGATGGCTCTTTTAATTGCACTGAATAAAGGAGCTCTGCTAAGTGGATTTGCTATGTTAGGACCTCATTTTTTTTACCGCTTTTTCAACTAGGCTTCTGATCTGATAAAATTATATAGTGTAACACAGGAGTTCCCGTATAGTGATTAGTAAAAATAGCAAAATAAAATCATTTAAAAGATAACAAAGAAGTAAACATATTTCATTGAGGAAAAAGTGAAAAATATGGAAAATCCAGTTTAACAATCCAGTTTAACAACTCCATTCAAATATTAAATATTTCATTTCTTTAACTGAACAAAAATTATACCAAATTTCTTTATTTCAGTTGAGACAGCATTTAAAAGCATCAGTGAAAATGAGGATTTTAATAAACTGCTGTACTAGTAACACACTTCCTGCCCTCAATTTCTCCTTTTAATTTGAAACATTATGCAGTGGGTGTATGTGACAAACAGTGAGAGGGACAGGGGAAAGAGGAACTACAGGCAACTTATTGAATGAGTTACGACTTGATGGCTCTAAGCCATTAAATAATTTTCACTGGAATAAATGGCATTGATTATGGTCTTAGAATAATTCTGAGTAATTATGAAATATAGATAGAAATGAGAGCAAGTGTTTTGTGTTGCTTTTCTAGGATTGGCTCTTGGATATTATCTCATTTTTTTTAGACACCATGAAGGAAAATTAAAGCATCCTTGTCCTTAGAGCTCTGGAAGAAGAATGAGATTGCCCTTTTGATCTGACGACACTCTTAAAGAAGGAGGTAAAAGGCTCCCCAATATCATCCATTATTTTGTTCTGTAAGGCTGGTTTGCTGTCTACTGTATAATAACACACTGAAAACAACCTTTTGAATATAGAATCCCTTTCTGAGAAAAGTTTGTTTTGATTTTGTTTTGTTTTAAAGGCAAGACTGTAAAACAAAATGCTTTGGTTTTGAAGGTTTTGATTTTTAAAAGCTGTCTGCTTTTCTCCTTTTGAGTGTATATTTGTCTTCCAACCTTTACTTTTGAGGTCAAATGGAAAAGATGAAAAAGCAGAGAAAGAATGAATTAGAAAACACTTTTAGAATAAGAAGTTTTGAAAGCTTTTAAACAGAAGTGTGTGTACAGTTACTGGGTGGAAGATAATTCCATTATAGCTCCCTGTACTGTGTGTTAATGCCTGGGAAAAAGAGAAGGACCTCCTCAAGGCAGACTTTTCCCTGCTGGAGGACGGTGGTGGAGCAGACATTCACACTACGGACCACAAAGGAGATCATGCCCCAGCAACTGTATCTGCCCCAGGGGAAGCTGGAGCCCATGAAGAACCCATACAGGAACAGGTTTTTCCTGAAGGACTGCAGTCCATTGGCAACGCCTGCACAGGAGAAGGGGAAAGGTGGGAGATGGAAGAAGCAGCAGAGAAGAAGCACTGTGTACTAACCGTAACCCCCTCCACTCACTCTTTGCCCTTGCGGAAGAGCGAGGAGTCTGGACTTGAACCTAAGAAAGCAGGGAGGAAAGGTGTTAGGTTAAACAACATTAACCCACAGCGCTCCATTTTTTCAAACAGTTTTGTTGATCTTATATGTAAGATCAGCATATGTGACAGCGAGATGCCTACTGCATCAGCTTGGACACCCATTTTTATGCCTTCCTTTTCATCCAGTCTTTTAATCTGCTCTAAGACTTCCTAGGGCCTGTTTGTCTGGTATTTAGAGATAAATCCACTAAAGGGCATAGATATCTCAGGGCTCAGAACTGCCACTGGCTTCTCAGTCCTAGTAAGACGCTGGTTGTCCTACAATGCAAGACTTAGCTATTGGCAAACAAGATTAACGGCAATGATGTGATGAATGAGGACACACCTAACCTAGATAACAAATCATGCCAAGAGGGATGTGTCTTAAAATCTTAAACACAGTGGGATTGAGCTGCCCAGACTTTAACTAAACACTAACAACATCTGCTCTGAGGCGGCCATTTATACTCTCTTTCTACACCCAAAAGAGGGTAATTGGCATCTGTCAATGGCTATTCACACTACCTGCCCTAATCATGTTTTACTTTCTCCATTAGCTATTGAGAAAACCCAAATGATAAATTTAGTTTTGATACTTAACATTTAGACTGCAAAAATAGGCTCAAAACAATCCCAGACCCACAGCTGTGAATATGTAATATGCCTAAATATGCAATAGGCTGCTTAGAAAAGACAGAGTTTTTGAAAATATTTCCAAAATCAGACATACTGGCACTGGGGTGGGGACCCCTAAGTGTGAAGTACTCAGAAACTACTGACACTGATGAGCAAAGAAAATAACACAAGGGTACCCTAGGCTCCTCCCTAAGTGCTGCTGGTCAGAGCACAGTGGCAGTCAAATATGAAGATGTCTTTCCACCTATGCCCAGCTAAGAGACTTTTCTTTCAAAGTTGTCTTTTGTCTCACAGACATGTCTAAATTTCATTACCCACAATGCAGTTTATTCAATTCTACATCTGATGGAGACCCAAACTTCCGCTGCCACAAAATGCAGCTGTACCCCCCATGCAGAGAAGGCACTTTATAATATGGCTCCCTGCTCTTCTGGTCAATCTTTAGGTGCAGTCAAAAATGTTGGCGTTTAATTTGTAAATATTTATACGGTTTGAATCATGACTTTTTGTCCCTTCAACACTACAACAGAAAGCAAGTAACAGACAAATGCCAAAATACTGTAATGCAGTTGGATCCAGAGTTTAGCAAATGAGCTGATGGCCTCAAGTCTAGGCTAGTGATTCCTCTAAATCACATCTAAAATCACCCTGCTAGTGGTTCCTCTGAACAAGAAACCAGACTAAATTCCTACTATTTGGTAGTGTAAACAAGCCCTTAGAAACTTCAAGTCAAGTCCTCAGCTGGCAACATCAGCAAAGCATGGTTGAGCTCTCTTTACAATGCAGACGAGATTCTCTACTAACATTTCTCAAATTTGCGAGTTTATTTTTTCCTCCCTTGAAATTTTTGTCATGGCTCCAATAGAAACACATTCACTGAAACTTACAGTTCTTCAGCATCTGATGCCAGCTGTCAGGCTGTGTTTCATCAGGCTGAACTCTTTGTCCAAGTACTACCAGCTGGCATTGCTTCAGCCATCTGGGATCACAGTACTCTAACCTATGGACTAAAGCAGCTTCAGCAGAGTCAGGGCTCCCTATCCTGTCCACCAATAAAATTTATTAGGAGAGTGGAGCGATGCAAAAGCCACTGCCCCTAATCAAAGCGCAAGTCTTTCTAGTGCTCACAGCCTCTGAAAGTCCACTCCTATCAGAGGGAATCCAGTACTTTGCAGCTCTCAGATGCTGGCTGCTAACTATTGGCATCATTTGGATTTCCAGACTCTGCTGTTGGGAACACACTGTATAACATACTCTAAGGACAGTGCACTAAGGTTTCCTCTTTCTCCCACCTCCCCATTTGTGGCTTCTTATGTAATTCAGTGTTATCTGTCACTTCCTAATCTGCACACTTCCACCCTGAAAACTTCCGCAAATTTCTATTCCTTCCTCCCACTTCTCCCTCACTTCCATTAATTGCACATCACACTCCTCAAGCTTTATTTCATGCAACCACTGATCTCACTAAAATTACATTTGAAGACTCCAAGAATAGAAACTTTGAAAATCTCTATGTAAAATTACCACTGGAAAAAAAAACTTTCCTTTGATTCAATATGCTTTGGACATCTGGCAATACGGCAGACCTTCCCTTCCCCTCCTGACCAAATTTTGATTCTTTATTTGATCTCATTAGTTGAATTCCTCTCTGTAATCTTATTATTGTTATTGACTGCCAGTAATATAATTGGCACTGTAGAAAAGCCTGGGAATTGCCATACTGGATCAAAACAGTGATCCATCTCTCCTAGTACCCTATCTCTAAGAGTGGTCAGTACCAGCTGCTTCAGACAAAGAAACACTACAGCTGGCAGTTTGGAGATAATTTGCCTGGAATCTAAGTTTCTCTTGTTTAGCGTTGCAAGCTGGTTATGCCCTGAAGCTTGGAGATTTATATCCCTCCCAGAATACTTGCTTATGAAGTCAGGTACTGTCCTTGCCTTGAAAACTCATGGATTGGGGTAGAAACTGAAAATGCAAGGAAGGAATACAAACACTTAGGCCAAAGAGGCAACAGCTCAGTAATCATTATCCCCCATGCTGTAAACTTTCCCAAGGCTACACAGTGGGCTGGTAGTGAGAGCTGGAATAAAACTCAGGAGCTCCTGGCTCCTCTCTCTGACTTTGTCTTTGTAAATGATGTTACATTTCAAAGTATTTAAGATGTGATAAATGTTACTTTTTTAAGACTGGCCACTTACCTAATCTTTTCTTTCTTAGAAAACTAAACTTCCAAAATATGCTAGAAGATGTTAATTTTGGCAGTAATAAATCCAAAATGTAGGACTTCTCTGTTAGCATCTATGTTAGCTTTGAGTTAGGACAGTATGAGAGACTAAATATCCCAGCAGAAATTGGTTTGTATATATAGAGGAACTCCTGATTTCCACACAACTATCATAAAGCTATAAAGGACAAACCTCCAATACAACTTGTACAACCTGGGAAAAGATTTTTTTTACATGTTTTTTACTTAAAAATTCAAAAATACTTTTTTTTTTTTGCTATAGTTTTAGGCTGAAAAATATTTATTAAAACCAAGTTAGCAAAATTACCTTTCTCCTGCTAGCACAATGAAGATACACGTATTTGTACTTCAGCAGATCAATTTGAAAACTAGCGATTTTATTGTCAAAACAATTTCCAGTGTCATTGGTGTTTGATCATGAGAAGAACAGGGCCTTTTTCTTATTCACTGTACACTTACAGCACATCCCTATTCAATACCTCCACACACACTAGATTCCATTTATTTTTCAGGATTAAATGTTACTGCATTTGTACTTCTGTTACATACATTTAATGGTATATACATTGCTTTTTGTCAAAGGATGCATATTAAATAACCATTCATTTCCAATATGTAAAATACTTCATAATCATTATGGTATATAAATACAGGATGCATCCTTTGCCTTCCTCAGCCTTTTCTTTTCCGCACCAGCATGTCCTGTAAATTAAGGGCATGTTCAATTAAAAACATTTTCTAGCTTTCATGAGGTGGGAGATGTAGAAATCAATCCAGCAGCAAGCTGGCTGATTCAGCAAGAAATCAGCCAGCCTGCAGGAGTCCCTTCTTAAGTGTTTTCCTCTCCAGCAAGGTAAGCCAGAGAAAGGTACAAAATGGACAGGAAGGTAGGGACAGCTTAGGCAGATTAGCTGTTCTGCTCCTGTAGGCTGCAACCCTTGATTTGACGCAATTTTTATCCTGCATCCATGGTTGCCCAATTAATTTGTCATTAACACTTTCTATGTGCTCAGTACTATTCATATGTTGCAGCAAGGCCTTTCAATTTTCTATATCCTAGAATGGAAATTGCATTTAATTTTATGTGATTCTTTTCAGTTTACAGTTCCATTTGCATGAGGCATCGTTCTCTACAGTTCATTCTCCACTTTGAAAAATAGGCACTGTTAATTTTTAAGAACTAATATATGAAAAAGAAAAGCTGAATATAAGAATACAGAAAAATTATTTCTGGAGATCATTCTGAGTGTTGAAGAATGCAGTGTATTTTCTCTGTTTTCCCCTTTAGAACCTTCATGCATGTTATGAAACAATAAACTTTATGTAATATTAAAATACTTAGACTGCAAGTGAAAAAACCATGGGTTATATCACTGCAAATGTGACAACTGGAGGGTTTTATTCAGTACAGTCTTATTTAGACCAATGTGTTTTCATAGTTGAAAATAGATATTCATTCCTTTTTTTTGCAGGATTTGTTTCCTTACTCAGTAAGGTGAGCTCCTAACATCCATCTTGTTAGCCTGCTTTTCATTAGAGTCTTCTCTTCTTATTTTATTTAATATAAAAATACCACAACAGTTAAACATATAAGATAAAATTTAGCCAGTTTTGAGCTTTCTTTTTGAATTAGTGAAGCAGGGATGTCTGTATTACATCTAGTACTGTCATTAAAATTTAACAGAGCCTCAAATGAAAGAGATCCATTTTCTGGCTTTTGATTCATTTCTCATTTGCCTAAAAAGTTACAAGCTTTCACAGAAGCTGTAAATCTGGCTAGAAATGGCACTACATTTTTTTCTCTTTTAGACCATGCAATAGCGGTGCCTCCTTTCACCTAAATGTGTGATTCAGCCATTGTGTTTTCCTGAATTTGGAGCCATTTGGTACCGTACTAATTTATTTTCCTGACTATGAATCCCTGCTTCAGAGGAGCACGGATGGTGCTTTGGCTCAGAAGGGAGCTTGCATAGCAAGTGGAAAAGGGGTATCACTCTGAATGATTAATTGTAGTCCTCAGAAGGGTCTCAGAACATGATCATTCTTTATAGAAAATTGGATTAAAATTTGACACTTCTACAATTTTTTTTCTTTGTAGTGAAATTTTCATTTTTCATCTGTTGGCCAAATAATTCCATGTGCAGTCATCCCTAAATTAATCTTGAATTAATTTTTAAATCCACTGTCTTCTAATATATAATTCACCATAAGAAAACCCAGAGCAGTCAATCTTACATTAGACATGGGGTGAGAAAGGGTCAGCAGACACTCTTGCAGTACTAAAAATAAAGGCACCACATCTGGTATGGAATGATGTCTGGAATTGTAATGCATATGCATCCACTTACTTGTTCTGCTGAAAACACAAACTGCAGAGTGGCTGCATGTTGAAACATGAACCAGTGTAATAGGAGCTTAAACCCTGGAACAGACTCTTTGTATATGTAGTCAGTTTATTAGCAAAAGTGCAGGCCTGTAGAGTACAAGAACCATCGTTTCAAGCTGATCTGTCACACATTTAACAAGCTGTTTGTAATACAGTCCATTTCATGTATAAGAGAAAAATCTCTCCCACAGGTATAAGGAATATATGATACTTTTAGCATATGGTGAGCTCTGCTTTTGCAGGTATCCTACATTAGAAACTGCTGTAACACGTTGGGTTAACTTTCTGTTTGTTTCCAAAAATCCTCTTTTCCTTTGTTGAACACTCTACAATAAAGCATGTTATAGCAGATGTTAAAAATGAGAAGCTGTGCAAGATGTGTTCCTAATGTCAGACACATCCATGCTCACTGAGAATAAATCTAGCCCTATTGCAAACAGCTCACTCTAAGCCTACTTTATATACCACAGCAGGGCTGAATGGGTAGAAATCAATAGCAGAGAGGCCTCTACTACTCAAGCACAGCTGTGTCTCTGTGCCTTTCTATCAAGGAACAGCAAGATGCTGGGGTACTTCCCCAAAATGGTACCCACCAGCAGCAGCCAGTGGGGTGGTGGTGGGGGGGAATAAACACCTTGCAGTGCCTGCACTGTGCCTTAGCTTCTGGCAGGATTTGCAAATGCTGCATGGGATTCAGGGATTTCGCTTAGAGAAAGCTGCCAATGTGCCAGTGCTTCTGGATCTCATGTCCCCACTGGAGGGTCCAGACTGGCTCTGCCATAATGGCTCCAAGGCCAGGGACTGTGGCTGCTCACCCTGCAGGCTGCTGCTGCACTCTGAAAGCAGGGGACCTTCTCTGGAGAGGAAAAGCACAGAGTCCTGTCAGCGATGAAGAGGAGGGGAGGCTGCTTCTCCCATGCTGCCCAGCCTTGCATGGGCATGGAAGTCTCCCTCATGGCTGGGTGTCTGTGCCAGGAGGGGAGGGCAGCCTCTGGTGCTGTGGTTGTGCGTGCCTTCTTCCATAACTTGTGCTCCCTCATGGCTGGGTGTCTGTGCCAGGAGGGGAGGGCAGCCTCTGGTGCTGTGGTTGTGCGTGCCTTCTTCCATAACTTGTGCTCCCCCATGGGAGGAAGGGTGGTAAGGACATTTTTGATAGCCAAGTCTCCAGCTGACCACTGTCTCACCGTGTGGCTTTTGGGAGGAGGTAACAGCCGGCCTCTGCAGTGTCTGTACTCCAGCTTTTCCCAGGCAGTTGCTGAGCCTGCTTCAATGCAGTGACTTTATTTAAGCTTTTCTAGCTGTCATGGACAAATGCTTAACAGAGAGGACTGCAGCTTGCAGACTGCACCCAAGCTGGGTTATAATTTGAACCAGATTTGGTAATTGTGTTGCATTTCACCTCCAAGTCAGAAATTAAATCTAGCGCATGTCAGGTGCTAGTGATTACAGGCTGGCTTCCCCAGCCGGTGCCAGCCTCTCAGCAGGGTGCGAGGGGACCGCAGCTGCTGTGCATCACCCTGAGGACTTTGGTCCCCCAGGAGCAAAGGGAAACTCCTCATCCAAACTGGCAGAGCTCAAAGCACCAGCTGTACCCTGTTCCTTGCCTCTCTCCCTAGCAAAATCAGTGAAATCAGTTCAGCTTTAACCGCAAAGTCCACAGTAACTACTGGCCCTTGTCAACAGTCATAGAGAGGTAGCCAAAGGCTGCTCAGTATGACTACATTAGTGGGAATATTTTCATATATTTGAATGGATATTGTCTCAGACCAGGAATGAACAAGACAGTTCTGCTCCAAGTCTGCCTGTACAAGGACAGCAGGGCAGCTCCTGCTCCTGGCACTGTGAAGCTCCTCCTCTTCTCTGCAGTCATTCAGTTTGTTGGCAGATGTCCTCCTCCAGGTTCAGCCCTGCAAGGGAAAGAGATTTCTTTTCCCTGGTACTTCCCAGTTACTCCTCTTTTTCAGCCTGCCAGCATTATTAGCCCCATAGTTTTGCTGGCAGAGCAGTTGGGTTTAGTGTTCCTTAATCTATTTCAGACAAAATCAAAAGGTTGAACTTCCACAGCTTCCACGGGTGATCTGAACGAGCTCAGCTGATCTTACCTCACGCAAGGAGTAATCTCTACCACTTGTGTGTCTGGATCCAGAAGAGGATATCTGCTTCCACCAGACTCCAGATGATGCAGGTTTTGTTCCTTTGCTACGGTAATTCCAACCAGGTGAAAATAGGCAGGTACTCCAGTGAAAATTGCCAAGTGGTGGAAGTATTTAGAAAAACATGTTTGCATGATATCACGCTGAGTGATATCAACACAGATCATGTGAATTGACCCAGTAATCTGTTTCCATCTGCACGTCACACAACTTGAAGGCTTCTACAGCTTTGATTACAAAAATGTGCATTTTCTCCCATCATGGTGATTGAATGCAGAGGGAATGTTTTTTTCTTTAGGTTTGTTTATTTTTCTTTTTCAGGCATAATGGAGTTTTGAACAGTAAAATTGCTTTCTGCCTTCTCATAGCTATTTGGCTGTTTGAGAAAAAAAAAAAAAAAGACAAACCAGACAGTGCGGCACTGCTAAAGGAAGAGCTATAAACACAGTAAAAAGCAAGTTTAATGAACATGTTTTAATATTTAAGGAAAATGTGTTTCCACTTAAACTACCTGAAAACCCACAATGAACCCATTCAAGTTAGTGGCATTATTTACCATATGTTAAAGTGGAGAACATACTTCTGAAATGTCATTCTAATCTCGTACTTTAAAAACAAGAAAATAATAGCATTGTCCTGTGCTTCTTCAATAGATCTTTCACTGCTTGAAGATGTCCAATCATGAAAATTACCCTTTCTCTTAATACTGAAATCACACCATACTTGGGATAGATTTGAGGCACCCTCAGAATAATTTTTGCTGTTGATAAATTTCTTTCCATATTTTTCATATTTGCTTTGGGTAGACAACCTAACAAAATGAATTGAAGCAATCATGGAAGGAGAGCAACTGAGGCAGAGGACATTATAAATAAAGCTGGTTTTTAGGAGAGTTACCAAGGCGTTGGGAGGAGTCTGTATTCTTCGATTTGTTTATTTATATTAGTAGCCACAATTTGACACTTGGGAATTTTTTCTGTTCAACTTAGCAGCTCTAACAAGAACAGACTATCATTTGTAGTGAGGTTTTATTAATGGGAAAGTAAAACCATCCGTGTGTTTCTGAGACCCAGATACAGAAAAGGGGAAAAGTACTGGTGTAAGCAACTGAAAAGATCAGCTCGTGAGAGGTCTTGATCTTGCACTGAAAGCTCAGTAAACTTTGAGGTCCCATGAGACTGGATAGGCAGAAGGCTGGAGCCATAACAAAAACTAGAGTTTTCCATGGTGTCATCAGAAGGCTTTCTCTCTTTTCCTCTTTTTACTCACATAAGTAAATAATGGCTTTCTTTTTTTTTTTTTTTTTTTTTTTAGTTGCAGAGCTTTGGGGATGATGAAGAGGAACACTCTAATAGGGCAATTCATCTTATCTGCCTGTATGTTTAACTTGCTCAGATTTAAGTGCCAAGCAGCCATTATGTACAAGTCATAAAAAGGTCCTAGAAGGCATAACACCGCCTATTGCCAGTCTTGATTTTATCATCTGTGCTGAAAATGTTTAAAAACATATTACACTGCAAAAATATCTGCAAGTTCTGGCTCTTAAAAAAACAATGATTTCCATGGCATTTAGCATTTTTGGTGAGGGTGCCATTCACCATGTGATATCCTCCCAAAACTGCCACAACAGAATTGAATCCTTTTACACCACGGTCAAGTTTATCAGAGAGTGAGGGAAAATAAAGCAGCAGCCAAATAACACGTTACTTCTTGCTTTTGCTAATCTGACCAGAAAGCTAGAACAGACTGCAGAGGATAAGCTAAAGACTCTCGGTCTGGTTGAAACAATGATCATCTTGTTTTGCTTTGCCATGGCCCCATAACTGCATGGCAAATAAACAACAATGTAAGTACAGCCAATTCATTTTCTGTCTAGTTGTGATTTATGAAGGCAATAACTAAGTTAACAAGGGGATTCAAACCTTTTGGTTGCTTTTTAATTTTAGTTCCTTTCAGTTCTATTGTAAGTTTAATTTGAAATAGTTTGAGGAGGGGGGGAGAAGCAGCAGGGGAGGCCTCTTACGTCATCATAAGAAGTGTATACCTAGCTTTTATTTTTTGCCTTATGCAAGGAAGTTTATTTGCTTCTCCCTATTGCTTGATTAATACATTCTGCTAAACGTAAATATTCTCATTTGGATCTTTGTCTTTTAGATATCCAAAATATAGAAATTGAGGGACTGAGTTTTCAGACTGAGAACCCATGGCTCCCATTATATCTTATAGGAGCTATTTGTCCTCAGTGCTTGTGTAAATCAGCCTTATGACTGATCTGTGAAGCTAATTGCAGCTCTAAAATTCAAAACTACTTTGCTGTTTTTCAGAGGAGCCTTGGTAAACCCTGAACTCCTCAAGGAACTTCTTATGCTATTTTTCTGTTAATGGAAGGGCTTATAAAAAAAAAAAGAAAGAAAAGTTATTAAGATTGTCCAGTCAAACTAGCACCTGTGAGCATAGCAGGTGTGCATTGAAAGAGTGCAGGCCCTCAGTCTTGAGTGCTCATTTATATTACTACAGAATTTTAACTGCTATTAAAAGATAAAGAGGAGCATTCCTCATCCATCCTGTGCTGGTGTAAACAAGCACACAAGTTGTAAAGCAACAGAAAATGTGGCTCCATGTGTCCATGCAGTGCTTCAAATGATGTGGTATGACACTGATCTCAGCAAGAAGCAGGCTACCAAAGAGCTCAGAGGAACTGAGGAGGGAAGCATAACTGCCCCCCATGAAAGGTCTAGTGCTTGTAGTTGGTACAAGACTCTGTTAAATCCCTGAGTACCCACAAATTCCAGCTTTATGTCAGACTGAGCTGTTGGAGACCAGTATCTGCTGCTTCAAAGAGATGCCTTCAGTCAGCTGATCAACCTCATCTTCGGCTGTGGGACAACAACCAAGGGTTTCAGTTCCCTCCCAGTCCACTACCTAGAAATAAATGGGAGCCAGGTGACCCTGCCACTAGGGGACTGTCCTCCAGTACAAGGGAGTATCACAGCTCCTGCTGGTTTGGGAGCCCTGACTTTGATAGAAGCAAAATGCAATGAGTTTCAGCTTTGAGAAGCCACGTGTAAGGCAGGCTTGCCTGCTCCCAAGAATGAGAGAAATGGGACAGCAGCTGTGGTGGGCTAGCAACTAGTGTGTCTGCTTTGTTAAAAAACATGCCCCCAAAACCGTGTCTCTTTTGTTTTATCATCCCATTGTACTAACTGCAGCAGGCAATTTTCAAACAATCCCATTGCAAATAATTGCTGAATAATATCAATGGCATTAAAATTGTTTTTCTTAAATAACAACTATGGAGTGGGCAAAAATACGTATGAGAAAGATGTGGGTTTTAAAGAAAAATATGCCAAGGACTGTGCAACAGTAAGTGAACCTATTGATTTATAGGGTTAAATAAAAGTAGAATGTGGCAAATCATTGCACACCAAATCCATTTCCATGGAAGCAACTGATACAAACCTCATTCTATAAGAAATGATGCAAACCAACTTTTTGTAGAGAACGTTTTGTGGATTCCCAGCTCTTATGTGAAATTGAATGTACAGTTCAAACTCCATATATATTTATTGTAGGCACAAATAAAAAATATCAAAAGATTAAAATATGTTCAGACCCAGAATTTTTTTTACTGATAACATTATGTATCAATGCTGTAATTTCAAACATACAAAAAATGTTAACTGGGTCCCAAAACTTCTAAGACTGCTTTAAAACATTTTTCTTCTCTTTCAAGTTTTATCACCTTGTAGCATTTGATCACTTAAAGCATGCTTGTTCCAGCTTTTGACTTTGATAAAAACCCCTTATTTTCTTATAAATGTGCAGTATCAGATTCTTATGTAGAGCCCAAGTGGAAGCCCCCCTCCTCCTCCTATATTTGGCAATGTCATTTTATGTACAAGATATAGATATGCAATGTACTTAAGGTGTACTCATTTATGGCTGTGAACAGTGTAATGAAATCAGTTTTGTGCATGACCACAGGAGCCAGATTTTCATGAGGCCTCTGCTGACGCCCCATCAAGGCAGGCTGCACAGATGATTTCTGAGAAGTGTCTCATTTAGGGTAGCTGTGACTTAGTACAGACTCACTCCTAATCTATTTCAGGGGCTCAGTTCCTTGCTCAGCACAGGCCATTAATTTACAATCTAGCCTATTGTTGCTATTAAAGTCAACATCTATCAACAGTTATTACTTGTATCACAGTAACAGTTATTTTCTGTTCTCAATTGAATAAAACACCAGAACACCCAAAATCATAGAATCATAGAATCATAGAATAGTTAGGGTTGGAAAGGACCTTAAGATCATCTAGTTCCAACCACCCTGCCATGGGCAGGGACACCCCACACTAAACCATGTCACCCAAGGCTCTGTCCAACCTGGCCTTGAACACTGCCAAGGATGGAGCATTCACAGCCTCCCTGGGCAACCCATTCCAGTGCCTCACCACCCTCTCAGTAAAGAATTTCTTCCTTATATCCAATCTAAACTTCCCCTGTTTAAGTTTGAACCCGTTACCCCTTGTCCTGTCACTACAAATACCTTAGTGTGAATGAGTAAATGGAAATTGCTGTATCAATCAGTGAATTCAAGTTTCATGATTATGAAACTCAGACTGAGACCAGATCAAAATGATATAAGGAGCTGCGGCGCTCCACTGATAAATAGCAACCCCAATGGCAGCTTCTGCAGCCCTGAGTGAAAGCCTTGGCTCCTAGGCAACGCCTTAGAAAAATCAGGCACCTCAAAGCAAGACTCATAAAGCCAAAACTCAATCACTAGAATTTGTCTTTTCCCCTCAGCTTTCAAGCAAAAAATACACCTTTTCCTCTTAGAGTTCAGTCTGCCTTTACTATGGTTGACCATTTATTTCAGATGAAGTGTGGAGCTCACATTTTTCTTTCAGAGACGGATCCACCATCCTATACAGTAATGAACACACTTTCCAAATGTAGGAAACCAGTTCTGCCCTCTGCCTAAGGAGTGTCAAACTGCTGCCTTCCAAGTTAGGGCCAAACCCGTCAGCTGATCGGAGCTAGCACAGCTAGAGCTGGAGCCGGCACGCTGCAGAGACCACGAGGTTCAGCAAAGATTAGGAAAAGCAGAGGGGACAGCACAGAGACATCGCGATTCCCAACATCTCCCGATCCCCGAAGCCCCAGCAGCCCTTGCGAGAGAGTGGCTGGCGTGGCAGGGGGCGTTCCTGCAGTAACGACGACCGCCCCCCTGCCCCTTGCCTTGAAAGAGCCTTTGGGAGGGCAGCGTCGCTGCCCACCAGGCGCAGGGAGGAACAAGCAGGTCGTGTTGTGGACTCTGTTGCTGGTGTCCCAGACTGCTGACCAATATGGTCGCCTCCAGAAGGAGAGCTTGCAGTAAGGAGACTGTAGCAACTCAGACAGAGATCCCGTCCCAGACCGTGGCTGTTCAGGTCTCTGGCTGCAGGGAGTGCCAGAGCCTGCTGCTGCTGAGGGAGGGAGGCCAGCATTCCACCTGTGTGAGGTGTGAGCAGGTAGAAGATCTGCTTAGATTGGTGGCAGAACTTAAAGAGGAGGTCGAGACGCTGAGGACCATCAGGGAGTGTGAAAGGGAGATCGACTGGTGGAGTAACTCCCTGGCGTGCCAGCAGGAACGGTTCCAGGGAGATACCTCCCAAAAGGGGATGGACCCCCTGTCCTCTCAGACAGAGGGGGATGACCGGAGACAGCCCCTGCTCTGTAGCTGTCGCGCAGAGGTAAGGGACCAAAAAGACAATGAGGGCTGGAAGCGAGTTCCAGTTCGGAGTTGTGGGCAGCCCTCCTCCCTTCCTGCCCTGCTTCCCCAGGTGCCCCTCAGTAATAGGTTTGAGGCCCTGGATCTTGATGGAGAGGTAAGTGAGGATGTGGTGCAAGGCCAGACTACAAGGTCACATAGGAAAAGGCGGTCAACTTCGCACCTCAAGACTGCCTCTGATAAGAAAGAAAGGTCATTGTTGTAGGTGATTCCCTTCTGAGAGGAACAGAGGGCCCGATATGCAGAGTTGACCCTCATCATAGGGAAGTGTGTAGTCTGCCTGGAGCCCGGATCAGGGATATCACCAGGGCGCTCCCCAGCCTGGTGCACCCGGCAGACTACTACCCGCTGCTGGTCTTCCAGACAGGTGGAGGGGAAGCTGCTTCCTGCAGTCTGAGGGGGATGAAGAAAGACTACAGGGCCTTGGGGCGGATGGTGAAAGAGTCTGGGGCTCAAGTGATCTTCTCCTCAGTTCTTCCATCTTCCGGTGATGATGTGGGGCAGAATGGGAAAATTCAGTCTGTAAACGATTGGCTACGAGACTGGTGCTTTAGGCAGGGCTTTGGGTTCTTTGATAACAGCTGGTTTTATAAAGCTCCAGTCCGGATAATGGCACGTGGGAAAGGTTTATCTCACAGAGGCAAAAGGATGCTGGGGCATGAATTAACAGGGCTCATTTGGAGAGCTTTAAACTAGATTCGAAGGGGGATGGGGTTGTAACTGGGCTTGCCCCAGTGGGGCAGCACTCTAGGATTGATGAAGACTGGGGAGGCCTCCTATAATCCGAGGGTGAAATTGGTGAGCTCAGCTCCCTCCTTGAAATGCCTGTACACCAATGCGTGCAGCATGGGAAATAAGCAGGAGGAGTTGGAGACCTGTGTTAAGTCAGGAGATTATGATCTGGTGGCAATTACAGAGACGTGGTGGGACAGCTCACATGACTGGAATATACTCATGGAGGGCTATGTCCTTTTCAGGAAAGACAGGCCAGCAAGGCGGGGTGGTGGGGTTGCTCTTTATGTGCGAGAGCATCTACAATGTACTGAGTTCTGTCCAGGGACAGAGGACGAGCGAGTCAAGAGTCTGTGGGTGAGAATTAAGGGGCAGGCTGGCAGGGGTGATACTGTTGTGGGTGTCTGTTACAGGCCACCAGATCAGGGTGAGGAAGTTGACGAGGCCTTCTACAGGCAGCTGAGAGCGGCCTCACAGTCACAGGCCATGGTTGTCGTGGGGGATTTTAATTTCCCTGATGTTTGCTGGAAGGACTACTCAGCAACCCAGCCACAGTCCAGGAGGTTCCTCCAGTGTATGGATGATAACTTCCTCATGCAAATGGTGGATCAGCCAACCAGGAGAGGACTGCTGCTGGATCTCATCCTCACTAACAAGGAGGGGCTGGTAGAAGCAGTAAAGGTTGAGGGCTGCCTTGGTTGCAGCGACCACGAGATGGTGGAATTCAGGATCTTGTGTGGTAGGACCAGTACAATAGCAAGTAGAATTGCAACCCTGGACTTTAGCAGGGCAAACTTTGGCCTTTTCAAGCAATTGCTAGGGGAAATCCCATGGGCAAGGCTGCTTGAAGGTAAAGGGGCCCAAGATAGTTGGTTGACATTCAAGAATTGCTTATTCCAAGCTCAAGAGCAGAGCATCCCGACATGTAGGAAGTCAAGGAAGAGGGCCAGGAGACCTGCGTGGCTAAATAAGGAACTGCTGGGTATGCTCAAGTGGAAGAGCAGAGTTTATAGGTCATGGAAGGAGGGGCTGGCCACTTGGGAGGAATATAAGGCTGCTGCTAGAGGATGTAGGAAGGCAGCTAGGATGGCTAAGGCCTCCTTAGAATTAAATCTGGCCAGAGGGTTCAAGGACAGCAGAAAGAGCTTTTTCAAATACATAGCTGATAAAACTAACACCAGAGGCAAGGTTGGCCCACTGATGAACGGGATGGGTGCCCTGGTGACAGAAGATACAGAGATGGCAGAGTTATTGAATGCCTTCTTTGTCTCTGTCTACTCTGCCGGAGGCAGTTCTGAAGAGCCCTGTACTCCTGAGACCTCAGATGAAGTCAGGTCACTGGAACAGTTGGCCTTAGTCGATGAGGAATGGGTTAGGGACCAGTTGAGCAATCTGGACATCCATAAATCCATGGGTCCAGATGGGATGCACCTGCGGGTGCTGAGGGAACTGGCGGAAGTCATTGCTAGACCACTCTCCATCATCTTTACCAAGTCTTGGGAAACGGGAGAGGTGCCTGAGGACTGGAGGAAAGCAAATGTCACTCCAGTCTTCAAAAAGGGCAAGAAGGAGGACCTGGGTAACTATAGACCGGTCAGCCTCACCTCCATCCCTGGGAAAGTGATGGAACACCTTATCCTTGATGCCATCTTAAGGCATATCAAGGATAAGAGGGTTATGAGGGGCAGTCAACATGGCTTTACCAAGGGGAAGTCATGCTTGACCAACCTCATAGCCTTTTATGAGGAAATAACACGGTAGATGGATGATGGCAGAGCGGTGGACGTGGTCTACCTTGACTTCAGCAAAGCATTTGACACAGTCTCCCACAGCATCCTCATAGCTAAACTGAGGAAGTGTGGCCTGGATGATCAGGTAGTGAGGTGGACTGCAAACTGGCTGAAGGAGAGAAGCCACAGAGTTGTAGTCTATGGGGCGGAGTCTAGTTGGAGGCCTGTATCTAGTGGAGTGCCTCAAGGGTCAGTATTGGGACCAGTATTATTTAATATATTCATCAATGATTTAGATGAGGGAATTGAGTGTACTGTCAGCAAGTTTGCTGATGACACTAAGCTGGGAGGAGTGGCTGACACGCCAGAAGGCTGTGCTGCCATCCAGCGGGACCTGGACAGGCTGGAGAGTTGGGCAGGGAGAAACTTGATGAAATATAACAAGGGAAAGTGCAGAGTTCTGCATCTGGGCAGGAACAACCCCAGGTTCCAATATAGGTTGGGGAACAACCTATTAGAGAGTAGTGTAGGGGAGAGGGACCTGGGGGTCCTAGTGGATGGCAGGATGACCATGAGCCAGCACTGTGCCCTTGTGGCCAAGAAGGCCAATGGCATCCTGGGGTGTATTAGAAGGGGGGTGGTCAGTAGGTCGAGAGAGGTCCTCCTTCCCCTCTACTCTGCCCTGGTGAGACCGCATCTGGAATATTGTGTCCAGTTCTGGGCCCCTCAGTTCAAGAAGGACAGGGACCTGCTGGAGAGAGTCCAGCGCAGGGCAACTAAGATGATTAAGGGAGTGGAGCATCTCCCTTATGAGGAAAGGCTGAGGGAGCTGGGTCTCTATAGTTTGGAGAAGAGGAGACTGAGGGGGGACCTTATTAGTGTATATAAATATATAAAGGGGGAGTGTCATGAGGATGGAGCCAGGCTCTTCTCAATGGCAAACAATGATAGGACAAGGGGTAATGGGTATAAACTGGAACACAAGAGGTTCCACTTAAACTTGAGAAGAAACTTCTCAGTGAGGGTGACAGAACATTGGAACAGGCTGCCCAGGGAGGTTGTGGAGTCTCCTTCTCTGGAGACATTCAAAACCCGCCTGGACACATTCCTGTGTAACCTTATCTAGGTGTTCCTGCTCTGGCAGGGGGATTGGACTAGATGATCTTTTGAGGTCCCTTCCAATCTCTAACATACTGTGATACTGTGATACTGTGAAATCTGGGATCTTCTGGTGAGGATGAAAGCTGTGCTCCTCACACTGAAGCTGTTTACTTTGAATGGTGGATTTAAAGACTAATACTGTCAAAGAAAATGTGCACATGAGGGAAAGTGTGACTATAACCAGAAAACTTATGGAAGCAGGGAAGGTGCTTTGTAAGAACCATGTTTACAAACCGATTTATGTTTATTTCAACTAATGATTAAGAAGCTCAACCAGATGGAGTCCCTGAGAGAAGCTAGATGCTAGGTCTATGCTGGGTAGCACAGTGTTGGCAGAGTAGTCAAACCAGTCAGCCCTGCCGAATATGAGCACCCCAAAATGAGCAGCTTTTGAAGATACTCAGAAAAAGTAAATGTCAATGGAACCTTTCTGTTAACACTGATCTATTCTGCTGCTCCCAAAGACTATTCAGGCCATACCCACAGTGTATGCCGAGCAGAAGTCCTGCAGCAGTAACAGACAGCTTGCAAGCCCTTGCAGTGGCAAGGCAAGACTCTGCCTGTACCCCTTACCTATCCCGTGATCAGCCACCACATTGCCTTTCAGCACCAACTTTCTGCCAGGCTGTGAAACTAGTGGTCTGGAAAAAGCTAGAAAGCGATAGCTGGCTCCACTGGAACCAACTCGTATAATCACCAGCCACTTCTGAGAAAAAAAATGGGTTCCCACAGGCCATCTCCATTCATCCTAGACCTATTCTGCTTTGGTGCATACTACAAGTGACCATTGGTGAGGTCAGACTGTCCTTAGCATTGGGCCACTAGTTTCAGAATGACAAAAGATAACAATGTGGTAGATTCAGGCAGTGGTTCTCATGGGCAGTGTACCCATCTTTAGAGGTCATCTGAGCTGTCCTCTTGCCAGCACTGACATTGGTTGTACAGGACTGCACATACGCTGTCTGTGAGGTCTTTACTACTGCTGTTGCCACAGCACATGTGGCCTCATGCAACTGTGATGGCCTCCACAAAGAGTTCAGCCACATCCTCAGCTAAACCCCAGTGCCTGCCAGGAGTGTGTGTGTGGGAACTTCAGGCCCCATTGCTGCTGTAAGGTCATCTTGACACTATATGAGAAACATAATCAAGAGCACTTGTGTGTCTTGCTTCTAATGCGAGAAGAAGCAGCAGCTTGTCTGCTTCATTTGGCTGAGCAACATGAGGACATGGATTCCACAAGGAACAGGCCATTCCCAATGCTGTCTGAGCAAAACAGTCACTTCTTAACCATCATGGCCATTTTAACTTCCCAAATTTCTACCCCTTTCTGTTTTTGCATTCTGTGAATTCCTATAAGGTTTCTTTACCTTATCCATCAGAAATGTTTTCATATTGGGTAAAATAAAAAGCTTACATCATTAGAAAGCAGGAGGCTGGCATCTCCCACTACACATTCTGCCTTACTTCCAGATTAGTTTCAGTTTTCATATCTAAATATTGTAATTATTTGGGTATTTTGATGAAAATCATGAGAGATATTTCTTGTACTTCAGCAGCCAAACAAAGGGAGCTAGCACTAATCTGGCAGAGCTCATTATCTGTAACATCATATTAATGAAGTCTAAGACAGATTTGAAAGCTGAATATCCTTTTTTAATTTGCAGTTACAGATACGATAGAACTAAAAGTATTACAAATGTCAGGGCACCATTTTTCAAAGTGGGAATCTGTGTTCGGAATAGCCAAATCAGGTTGTAAGATCACATTTTAAACTTTAGAAATAATTTTCAATACTATTTATGATGAGCCTGTGGTCCAAAGTTAAATATGATTCTGAAATCATATATTTAGTCAGAATGCCTAAAACAGGCTCCTGGCTTACCCCTCATTTTCAGGAGGTGAGTGAAGCAATCCTTCTGAAGTGTCTAGTGTAGTGTATTGTATTATCAGTAGAAAGAGGTGGAAGCCCTGGAAGGCCTCTGTAAAAATGAAGATTCTTTAAAAAATCTAATTGTTTGACTTTGCTTTAACTTTGGCAGATAGAAGTCTTTGAAGACATACAAGAAGCCTCATTAACTACTAAGAATAACAGGCCTTAATTTAAAAGGTTTACTTTAATAGATGCTTAGTTTTAGGTGCCAGGCAGAAAAGATGATGAGCTAAATGATTCTTTGTTTGGTGACAGCTGAAATAATGGAAAACTACTTTCCAAGGGCTAAATGCAGGCAAGAACAGGCTATGTTATCCAAGTGATCTAACACTAAATAGACAAACAGTGGGTTCAAGTTGATTCCAGCTATGTATCTGTGTAGCCCAGAGAAAATCAAAGAAGACCAGACAGCATTTAGGAGATGCCTGTGGTATGACACTGAAGAATAGTTATGTGCCAGTTAGAAGTTTGATTACAGAAAATGTGTTCTGCTGTTTGATTCTTGCCATGTCTGAGGGAAAAGAGTCATTCTTAACATTATTTATAAATAAAAAGGAAGCTTTCTAAACAAAAGAAATGAGGGATTATTCAACTCCATCACCAGATTCTGATCTTGATTGACACAACTAAATCAAAATGGAATATTATCATGAACTGTAAAATGGCATATTTTCATTAAAAAAGAAGATTTGGAAGTACTTCAAGATGACCCCATCTTTCAGATCTCTTAGTTTTCTGTAAATAAATCTGTTTGTTGTTTTGTTGGGGTTTTTTTTGTCTCTTTATAGAAATTTATTCCATGTAATCATATCTAGAATGTGGATAGTTTTCTTTCAGCTTACTCCTTTCTCTGACAAAATGCATACATTGCAAAATCACATGAAATCAGGATGTGGTGAATTCCTTCCTGGTGTTACTTTTCCTTTCTCTTTTCTCCAAATATTCTGAATATCCTTTTTTTCTTTTTTTTTTTTTTTTTAAATAATAATATATAGGAGCTATAATAAAAAGTATATAGAGGACCAGAAAGGGAACATTACCTTTTTTTAACATGTTCACAGTAATTTGTTCTTATTGCCAGTCTGATCGCCAGGCTTGTAGTGCTGGTTCCATTCCTACTTATAGAGAGAAGCTGAGTAGGTGAGCCGAAAAAAAAAAAAAAAAATTACATTAGCATTACCTCAGTACAAAAATACTACAATATCAATAATAATAATAATGTATTACACTTCTACTGTCTTTCTCATCCAAAGATCAGTTGTGAGAAAAAAGAGAACCTGGGTGATATATGTTGCCTATGAAGACCCAATTTCTATGTCACAGGTTCAGGAAGTGCTTGCTAAATAACATAAACTAATGCAGGATTTCACCATATTCTGCACTGGTTCTGCTCCAGCCCTGGATCTATGTCAAGGTCAATAACCTCTTGTGCTGTGTAAATAATTGATTTTTCACTGTGTCTGTTGAATGAAAAAAAAGAAAATCAGATCAAACCAATTGTTGTTTTCTTAACTCCCCCTTCCCCTTGAAAATGCGTTCAAGTAAAATGTTCTAGACTACCTAAAACAGAGAGGATAGTTTGTTTCAGAAAAGCAAAATAAATAGCTTAAAATCATAAAAAGAAACAGAAAACAGAGAGCAGAAAACAGAAAAAAGAGATTGCTTCCCTGTGTTAACCTCAGAATACGAAAGATTCAGGCTAAATTTTTCGGTTGGCTCCTAGAGAAATATGAATATCCATCTCCCACTGCTGAGACTGTGCTCTATTCCGTGTCCTAAAGAGGGCTGCGCAATAGCAGAACACTGTCAGACTCCTTCCTCTATACATTACACTTAGTGTAAGCTCACAAATGCATGGACTGGCACCCAAGCAGCCCATGTGGAAGTGACATTCATTTCTTATGCTTAGTACATTCTGATGGTAATTTTGTCCTAGAGACCCTTTCAGTGGCTTATAAGAAGCAGAAAAGTTTCAGGGGAGGAAATTATTGCTGTAGCATGCGGTGGTTTAGAAGATGCTCCAAGGCACAGCCAGGGAATGAGACGACCTGAGCTCCCAACTCCTGCATGAGCTGAAACTTCTACTTCTGTAAGTGAGCTGGCCAAGCTTTGGCCAGCTGGAGTCATGCTGAGAGCTTGGCTCACAGGCATGGGAGACAATGAATTTTTGGCTGAATTTGCCTTTTTCTAAAAACGTTGCACAGTTCTTTAATATGCCAAAACCATACTTGTTTTGTTCACCCCATAGACTGGTTCTTGCTTCATGCTCCACTGTGAGAGATCTGGCTGCTACAGACTGAAAGCCATGCTGTTAAGGGGCTTCAGTGGGAGAATACTGTAGCAGCAAATCTTTGAAAGAGTCCAGCAGATAATTCTTAATGTAGATAGTGAACCTGCAAGAGTTCAGCTTAATATCACTGACTTTTTGAGGAAAAATATTGCACTTCTCCCTCTTTTCTGTCTGTATTCAGTTTTGAAATGCTTCAAAATTCTTCAAAATTATTCAAAAATTGATAAAGTAAATTAACTGCTGGTTTAACTCTAATATAACCACAGTATTAGCCCAAGTTTAAATTCATGTAATTTGGTAAGAATGAACATTGGCTGACCTGGAAGCTTCATCTAAGAATCTTGTTTAACAACGTATATCTTCAAAGCTGCTTTGCCAGTATTGAAAAAAAAAAAAAAAACTTAAATATGATGGATTCGCCACAGAATTCAGAATTAATCACATTGAATTTTATCAGCTTTGACCTATTGGTATACAGCCTGGATCTGATTCCTTAATACCTATGCTGCATGGATGTCCAGAACCTGTGGATACAATCCACTGAGTTATAAAAAAACATTTATGAACAAAGAGGAAAAACAACCTGGTCACATTTCCAGAGAAAGACAGCACAAGAAAAAAAAGCCCTCAAAAATTAGTGACTCCTGATGCTGTACTCAGATAACTGAACCGTGTCTTGGCTCAATTTCTCAGCAGGAAATCAGAGATCCTCTAAATTACTCTGTAGCTGAACGTGAACAAAATAATTTGTTAATGATATTCTTTTTTTTTTTTAATACTAAAAATTTATTCCTGTTAAATATACTGTGCTGTTATTAGCTGATATCCAAAAATAAACGGAGAAGAAAAAATATGGTTAAAATGCATTTCCTTGGTATGGAGACAAACAGTGTTTGTAAACAGAGTAAGATGTGTGCAGGGCGCTTTCCATATGTGTTGTGCATTAGCCTGGAGCCCTTAACTCTGAAGCCATTATGCTGACAAAGCTTCTTTCGTCTATAACAGAAGTTTTACCTTTCCACATGTGTGCTTAGTGTGTGCACATCTGCATCCAGCATGAATGATTCAATGTGCTTTGGGATTCATGTCACAAGTAGTAAATTATATTGAAATAAAAAGCTACCCCAAAAAGCATTCAATGTAAGTGTGTATATTCACAATATAGAACTGCAGCTTTTCTTTTCAGTGGTAGGCTTATCTTCTATCTGTGACTAGTTACATTAAAGCATGAACATTCATTCACATGAGATGCCTGATGCCATAAATCTCAAATTCTCTCCTTGCTTCCAGTCTTGCCTCCATTGTGCTGGCTATGCTAATGAAAAGCAGGTTTTTGGTTTCATATGTACGTGCATGTGTGCAAAAGAAGGGGTTTTGTCATATAGGCACTCACGCTGCTCAACACAAAGATAGAAGCCCACTGAAGGAGAAAAAGTATAATATATGCAATAAATCTGGAGAAAATCACCAGCATGTAGATGCTTTTTCTGGCCTCATAACTATTTTTATAAACACTTAGAAAACATCATTGAAAATAAAGTAGTGCATTGTGTTATATTTCATGGTGTTTACAGAGAAAAACAAGCTTTTTAACCACCTGGCAAGTATTTCAGGAAAAAAAAAAAAAAATAAATAAAAGAAAGAAACAGAAGGATTTGTAAAAGCAACGACAAGCATTATAAAGGGGGGGGAGGGGAAGCTGGGGACATCTCATTTGCACATGTAAAAATGCAAATTCGATCCAAGTCTTTCTTATCTAGTGGTAACAGACTTGGCTCATGGAGCACAATAGCACCTACAGTTCTGTGGCCAAAAATAATGAAGTTTAAAAGAATTGATTGGATTATGGAAACACTTTTATAAAGCCACGTGTTCATTAGCAGATGCCTGCCACCTACATAGGAACCGATGGCATGAAAAGCCTGAAAGTAGGGTGTAACCCCTTGATTCTGGGACACAGACACATTTAAGGGCAATAAGACTCCCTGTTGTGTAACCGCTAGCAAATGCAGAAAAGTGTGGGGACTTGGACAGTAGCTACCAATTTCCTGCTTCTCCTCCTATTATCATGTAGGTTGGCAGTCTCCTTTAGAGCAAAGCTCCTTCCTTTGGCTTGTGCCAGATTAGTTTACATCTCTGATAGCTGGCACCTAAATAATATTGACATAGCTACAGAGCTGGATCTGGTAGGTTCATTTTGCCTGAATGTCCATAAAACCCAAGCATGATATTAACAAATGAGATCAAATTCCTTTGAATTATCTGAAGTGGTTTTGTCTCCAAATTAGGAGTTTGCCTTGTGTAAGGGTTTTAAGAATTAGACTATTGCAACTGAGGGCTGCAGAATTTGAGGCTATGGTACATGGTCTCTCTGGTATGGATTCATCTGTCAAAACTTTTTCATTGCACAAGAAACAGTGGAGCTTTTATAAAACTGGGAAAATGTGTTTGCCTTTCCTGTCTCACAAGCAAGCATGTTGAGGAAAGCGAGGGTTGGAAGTGAGTATAAAATCAGAGTTGGGGGTGGAGATGACAGTGGGGAATATAAGCAGCTGTAGTTTTCTACAAAAGAGAAAAAACCCCAAGCTCGCTGCTCTTGCAGGGATAAATCTTCAGCTGGGTAGCAGAGCAAAGCACTCACAGAGTCTCCAAACCACTTGCAAGTAATTTGCTATCCCTCTACCCTTCCATATGAGCTGAAATCAGATACAAACCAATTACCGCAAAGGCAAACATGAGCGCGGCCGCTGCAGCAGCAAGCTGCCAGGTGCAGCCTCAGGCTTTGCCAGATGGGCACAGTGTGACTTCGTACCTCAAAGAGGGGCTGGGAGCCCGGCCGGGCTGGGGGAGGTAATTTGTAAAGAGCACAGCATATGCTGCCTGATATTTAGAAAGGTATGTATCTGTTGCAGTTTACCTGTCATTTTTGTCGGTCTTTGCACCACGTGGCCCGGTGCATCCATGCTGTGGGGATTTGGCAGTGGATCGGCTGCAAGAAACTCTGGTGCATCACATGCTTCCACATAATTATCCTTCCCATGTGCTCTTTTTTATACCCATTCAAGGAAACCACTCATTAGAAAAACACAGCCTGCTTCTCTGCCTGTGGCCAGCCTGCTCCACCAAGAAAGTTGTGACCATGATTTCAGCTTTTCCCCCCACCTACCCCAGTGCTCTCCAGGCTGCATGCTCACTGTCAGAGGGGATGTGATTACAGTTTACCCTCATGCAGAAGTGGGAATTCTTGCACTCACTATGCACTGAATCATGATGAAAGATATTTTTGACCTTACAACTGCAGAAAGTATGAGACAGGGGCAGCTCAAGGCTCTGTGGATGAAATGAAAATTCCCCTTGGTATGAGCAGAACTTCTCTTTGGGGATCACATAAGTAGATAATGGGGTCCACCACGCAGTTAACAGTGGGGCAAAAGGGGATGATTTTGTTCTAGTTTTGCCTTTCAAAACTTGAATAAACCCCATAGCTTTTAATGAACAGTCTTTTTTTTTTTTTTTTTTTATTCCTTTTTTCCTTCTTCAGACATTTTGGACTAAAATGTATGTGTTGCTAATCCCATCTTTTAAAAGGAGCTTTCCCTGTTCCCTCAACCAAATACTCTTCAACAAATCAAGTCTCCTACAAACTTGAAGATGACTGAGGTATTTCAGTGCTGTGATTACTTCTGAGTTTGTAGAACCAGACTGAAATCTTAGTGTAATGGAAAAGACTGCTGAAAACTTTGCTAAACAGATGATCACATTCCTCAGTTTGTTTTACTTAGTTAGCATTTTTGCCTGCTATGAGGTGTTTTCCTTGGATGGTTACCTACAAATACAGCACTGACCTCAGTGTACATGAAGCAGGCCAGCACAGACAAACAGAGCCAATTGGACATGCTCTATAAATCATCACCCACATCCTTCCAGCAGCAAAAATAAAAAGGAAAGGAGGAGGGGGTAAAACGACTGGTGAGTGTTCCACATGAGGAAATGGGGGCTATTTGGTGTCACCAGCTGGAAATACTCAGAATGCTAAAGAGAAAGGTACCGGCATGAGCTAGCTCTGTGCTAGATAAAGCACTAACATTATAAATAAACGCTATCATCTTACAGACATCTTGCATGGCAAAATAATAGGCCTAAAAATTCCTTCTGCTTTAACAGGCACCGATCTCAAAAGACAACCACAGAAATGCAATACTATGACTTACGAAAAAATTCTTAAGTCCAAGAGATTTAAGGGTGTCTCTTAGCATAATTCACTCTAATTCTTCAATTCCAAATGTGTCTGAGGTGTTTTTTATTTCTGTGCTGGGACAAACCCCTGGCAAGCACCAAAGTTATCTCCTCATTTCTCTATTATCCACAGAGGAAAACTCATCATGGAATGAGGCAGGTGAAGGACCTTTCTATCACATCTTCAGTCTTCATGAGCTGCAAAGCAGGACCTAGGCACACTCGACTGCACTGGCCAGCTTACATTTAGGCTAAGACACCTTGCATTGTCTGATTTAGATAGATTATTTTCTCAGAAAGAAAAAGCTTGAAGAAAACCAATTGTTTTCCCAGTGTGACAGTTGCCCTGACCCCTTTGTATGAGTGCATTTGAGGAGTGACTGAAATTTGGGTTTCTTGTGTACCTAGTGATTTTTCAGACTTCCAAGTTACAGCATCAAACTTATTCTGACTCCAGTTCAGTCAAAACTTTTTCATTATGTGTAAATGAGTATTAATAAATGACTGAGGTACTGATCTGAATTCTCAGTCTTCTTCCTGGTTCATCGGCTATTTTGAGTTAAATTGCTGTTTGAAAATATTCAGCATGACCCTTTGTAGGAAAAAATCTGTCCTAAGGGGCCTATCTCAGCAAGAGGGATCATAGCTGAAAATTCAAAGTGAAAACATGCACCTAATTACTTTTGGAGATCTGGCCCAGGACTTACTCTGCTCCTTAGCATGTCCTGCTATATAGCTCTAGGAGTTCTTTGATCATTCTCTTTGCTAACACTCCTTTTGCTTTGAAGAGAGGACCTTGCTGTTTTCACTTGGTGATAGAGCACATACAATTAAGGGTTGCAACACTTAAGTCATTTTGGCTACATCTGCAAATACAATGGGCCAGTGACTATTCTGCAGCCCCAAGGCCAGCTGCCATGTCATCCTTTGCTCACATCCATACAGTTAAATTGTCTTGTCTGTTCACCATCACCATCTTCATCCACAACATTCATTCACAACAGAGAGATTATGTTCAGATTGCCCATTGAAAGCAGTCCCTGGCATGTGCTATCCCCTGAACTGTGCTCAGGCGTTGGCTGGGACTGCTAGCTGGCCAAAGCCAAAACTATGTCACGGACAATTCTAAAAGGTAAACTACAGACAACTGGGTGCCAGGATATGGATTCATATCCTGGTTCATTTTAGTTCACTAATACAGATATGGTCTTTGTGGATTTAACCTTCTCAGTCTAAATATGTTAGATTCAGCTTCCCTGACTTTAGACTGTCTTTAGTTAAGTATAATTATGCTAGGCTCCCTATGCAATCAATGGAAAGACATTTCCAGAGCAGAATTCAAATCTCCTTATAAACACAACACACCCACTCATAGACACCAAGATAAACAAGCAAACACACCCAGCTAAACAAAAAATGTGTGATATGATGATTGGAAGGGACAGTAAAAATATCACAGACATCAAGAATCTGCCACACAAATATGGCATTTCTGCTTCAAAAAGAGGAAGGATACTCAAAATTTGCCTTTTTTTTTGTAGGGCTGAAATGGCTCCGGTGGGTAAGCATTTCTAACTCTGTTCTGGCCAGACCACATCATAGTTGAAAGGTGACTCTAAACTAGAGGAAAGATTACAGACTCGTTTTCTTCATAAATCACTACGTACAACATTCCAATGCATTCACCTCATCAGCTGGTACAAGCAGAATGTAAAGCTGTCCAAAGAATTTTGGTGCAGGTCATTGGCAAACTCCTCCTAAATACACATATATAAGTTGACTATGGAGAACTTGTAAAAACTGAAAATAATTCTTGTCCTTCAGCAAAAAACCTGATGTCCAGAAATGTCTTTCTTGGACTCATTTGTGCCTGTGCCTGGTTTGCAAATGACTTTGTTTTCACAAATCCATGACTACTGTCAAACTGGAGTGATTTACAGAGAGAGAATCCTACCGTATGTCTGCTGGCATGGTTGCAGGGAAGTGCTCTCACCAGAAGCCTCTAAGTTGGTATTCTGCAAGGTTCAGCCTAACAAGTATGCTGAAGGGAAAACTGCATTGGCTAACAACGATACAGTAACTTATTTCGTCATAGAAACTATGTCTTAAATCAAAATGTTTCAAAAATTTTAATTTCCAGCTTCAGAAGGAATGAGATTTCTTTGTCTTTTTTTTTTTTTTTTTTTCTTCCAAGAGAAGTAACAAGCAGGGAACAAGACCTAAAAAAAGTCTGTAAGCAAAATACTTATTTTATGTTTTCATTATTCTTTTTTTCTTACCCAAATTATGATTTTCCAGATAGTACTAGTTTAAGCATTTTCTGAGCAACATACTAAAACCAGTTCCATTCATTATTTAGCTACTGCAAAATCAAAATCAAAACCTTGCCTTGAAACCTGACATTTGCTATTTCAAAATCTAGCTTTTCTGCATTAATCTCTCAGATTCACTTCTGTTTTTCTCTTTCTTGAATCACCATCTGTATATTGTTTGCACGTCATGCTTGCACTAAATATTGGTACTGCATATTCTGCTAATAATGGTAATGATTTTGTCACATAACTCGTAAAATGAAGAAAGCGGTAGTTGATTTCACTAACCTAACTGACAATGAAAACTTAAAACTGATAAATTTACTGTCACTTTTACAACAAAAAGCCTGCCCAACTGGAAATATTATTGTGTTTATACATATATAAGTTTGCATACATATTTTATATGTATAACTCATACATAAGTATGGGTAAAATTGATATATGGTTTCAAAACTGATTAGGCATTAAACGAAAATGACAAATTATTTCAAATAAAGAGGAAACTAAGAAGTCAGGCATAGCTATTTTATGTTATGGACAATAAACATATGGAATAAATTAGAAGGAACGGCGACTGCAGCAAAGTGCAGAAATGATTTGAAGAGACACCTCTGCAGATTTTCTCATTTCTTTTTTCTTTATCTTTTTTATTTTCATAGAGGAGGAAAGGATTAAGAAGCATAGTGAAAAAGCAGGAAAGTAGGCTTAAGATGCACTAAAAAAAATGCATGCATACGAGGCCAGATGGCTTTTTCCTGTTCCTGAAAACATCTTATATTCTTGACATAGGCCTCATTTTTAAACTGAACTACAGGCCAGCAAAACCATTTTTTACTGGGGAAATTTTCCATGTCCTACTTGTAGACACAATGCCTTGTTCAGCTGAATCCCTGTCTTCAGGTAAAGCAGCCCTGTCTGGCAGCCTGGCTCATGCTCATTTTTTCCTTCCTCAAGCTCTTCCATGAGGCTTCATGAACAGCTCACAACCTGCACCCGAAACACAGAGCTATGTTGCATGGCAAAGTGCCTTGAAATGTTCACTGCGTGGGTGCTGTGCTGATTCCTTGAACTCCCACACTCCACTGCTCATTTATATCTTCTCTCTGTGCTGGGATTTATGAGCTTGTTCACAGATCTTTCCTGAGATGTCCCCATTTGTGACACCTCCCTCCCCAACAGAGTTCATGTGGGGTACGTTCTCATTTTGGTGCATCACTAAGTAAACTTATTTATTGGGTTCAGCACTGTGTGGAGCTGAAGGTTTCTGAAATGCATGAACAGAGCATCTCATTTCTCACAGGACTCTTCACATTTCATATATTGACCAAAAACCTTGTGGTAAATCTCAAAAGTATGTAGTCAGGGCAGGTTTGCCTGGCTCAGAGGGACAGGTTCTGTTGACTAAGCTGAGGTACCATATACTATTTAAGACAGTCTTCTATGTTTGCTTACTTGGGTGTTCCTGTAGGGATTTATGTAAATGAAACTGTCACTAACTGGTCTGCTGCTATTTTACTATCTAACATGCTATGCATGTTACAGCTGTCAACCATAGGATCAGGAATCTCCATGGCAAGAGATGTTCCCCATACACATTGGATTCCCAGCTATGAATAAATACGTTTGGCTAAATCACATAAAAGGATTGCAGTCTGAGTCACATTTTTTAAATAGCTGAAAGACTTTACCACAGGAGAATTTTCACTTCTGGTAAGTTATGAATAATGATATTAAAATACACACTGATATAATTGTCATCCCAGATAAAAAGATCTTGCCCATCACATGGCTGCTTCATTCAAGTCAATCTTCATTCCTTGGGAAATCTTAATATAGACAACACTGGAAATGTTTTGAAAGAGATTACAATGTCTCCAAACAGATTTAAAAAATGACACTAAAACCAAAAATTTAAGAGACCAAATTTTCAGCTGAAGTAAGCTAAGTCATTTAACATATACAGCAAGCAGAAAGTATATTTTAAGAAGTTCAGATACTCCAGAAAGGTTGGGGCACACCCACAGACCTTTGTGTAAAATGGTTCTATCCCAAATAGACTTTGAGATTTTCATTTAGAACGTCCTAACCTATGTAAGGGTCAGGAAGTAAAAGATGAAATGCCCTTTTTATTTGTTCTAGGTAAGATAATAATTGAAAACTCTAAGGTTTGTAAGCATAAGTAAAGATGGCAATACTGATTTTCTGGTAAGTAGTTTTAGGCGGAAGTATGTTCTGAGTGAAATTTGTCGGTGACATGGGCATTTGTCAGTGACATGGACAGTGGGATTGAGTGCGCCCTCAGCAAGTCTGCCAAGTTTGCTGATGACACCAAGCTGTGTGGTTTGATACGCCGGAGGGAAGGAATGCCATTCAGAGGGACCTTGACATGCTTATGAGGTGGGCTGATGCCAACCTGATGAAGTTTAACCACGCCAAGTGCAAGGTCCTACACCTGGGTCGGAGCAATCCCAGGCACAGCTACAGGTTGGGCAGAGAAGAGATTCAGAGCAGCCCTGCAGAGAAGGACTTGGGGGTGTTGGTCGATGAGAAAATGAACATGAGCCGGTCGCAGTGTGCGCTCGCAGCCCAGAAAGCCAACCGTATCCTGGGCTGCATCAAAAGGAACGTGACCAGCAGGTCAAAGGTGATCCTGCCTCTCTACTCTGCTCTCGTGAGACCTTATTTGGAGTATTGTGTGCAGTTCTGGTGTCCTCAACATTAAAAAGACATGGAACTGTTGGAACAAGTCCAGAGGAGGGCCACGAGGATGATCAGGGGACTGGAGCACCTCCTGTGTGAAGATAGGCTGAGAAAGTTGGGGCTGTTCAGCCTGGAGAAGAGAAGGCTGCGTGGAGACCTCATAGCAGCCTTCCAGTATCTGAAGGGGGCCTACAAGGATGCTGGGGAGGGACTATTAATCAGGGACTGTAGTGACAGGACAAGGGGCAATGGGTTCAAACTTGAACAGGGGAAGTTTAGATTGGATATAAGGAAGAAATTCTTTACTGAGAGGGTGGTGAGGCACTGGAATGGGTTGCCCAGGGAGGTTGTGAATGCTCCATCCCTGGTGGTGCTCAAGGCCAGGTTGGATGAGGCCTTGGGTGACATGGTTTAGTGTGGGGTGTCCCTGCCCATGGCAGGGGGGTTGGAACTGGATGATCTTAAGGTCCTTTCCAATCCTAACTATTCTATGATTCTATGATTCTATGAAATGTCTCCTTATTTCAGAGAGGTAGAGGTAGCACCTCAGTCTTTCAACAGCAATAATAAAAGGTTAACTTCATAGCCACACATTTAACTCCCAGCATCACTTAGTCAGTGGCTATAAGAAAACTAAAAATGAAAACTAAGGTAATGACAACCAATTGTAAATCCAGTCTGAAGAATTAAATTTATTCTGCTGAATATAAAACAGAGGAAAAAAAATCTTGTTCTCCAATTCTTTGTGACATTTACTAGTCTATCCCTCCTTTCCCTGATGCCTGTCACCTTCTCTGTCTTAAAAGTTTAATAAAATTAAATCATAAGCAGATTAACAAACAGCAGTTCCTAACCTGCACTTGAAGTTTGACATACCTTTTTCAGATCTAGAGAAGAGCTGCTGTGTCCCAAAGTTTGTCTCGTTTTCCAGCCACACATTGGTATAAAAATTATAAATTGCTACTCCCTACAAATTCTGCCTCAGGTGAATTTGTTTAATACAGGGTCCAATATGGTTCCTGCTGGAGTGAATAGAAAACTTGCCATTGCCTTCATTGCACCAGGACCAGGCCATTAAATTGTAAAGACAGCTGTTCCTAATGAACAAGATTATTGGTTACTCAGCAGCTTCATTTCTGAGTTGGGAATTAGGAAGTTGATAGAAAAGATTAAATGAAAAAATATTTGTGCATTCAAACCAGATTACCCTAATTATAAGATTAATGGTGACTCTAAGAGAAAACACGCAGCCCTAGAAAGTAAACAGATGACCACACAGAAGTAAAATGAGCTAAAATATTATTTACATTTTGATGCAATTGCTCAGTGGAATTTTAGCGGATGAAGTAATCCTATAAAAGGGGAAAGGGGAAGGTTTTCCTCCCTTCTCCCAGGACAGAAGACAGGAACCAGGTCTTTCATTTTTACATGACATCAGTGTGTTTTCATACAGGGACTAAAGATGAAGAAACAGAATCATAGAACAGTACAAAACAAGCCCAAAGTAAAACAAAACCCATCATCCCCCTCAAAACCCCAGTCAAAATGGAAACAGCCTACAAATAAACCCCCAAATTCAATGCATGGCTACCTGTGGGTTGTGATGTATAGACCTCCACTAGCTGACATATTTCCAAAGGCATTATAATGCTTTCTTCATTCCATGAGGTGAATGCTGCAGGATGGTGATGACATCGGTTCTTAATCTATCAGATGCATCATTTCACTTGTTTTACATACTGCAGTCCCATTTGAATGTAAGGTGCTACCTGTTGGGGTTTTAGTCTGTTTTATTATGTTGTTTTCACAACTGTAGGATAATGGTGGTCCTTAACTTGCATTTCTGTAGCTGACTACTTGACTTTGGTAAAGTATTTTGTACTAATCTTTAATGACTTTTATCCACATTTTCTCAGGCATGCTCTCTAGTTTACAGGGATCAGTCTGAATTCCGACACTATCCTGCTCTTTCTGTGACCCTGGCAAAGCAGTAACCAGCCTCTCTAATTTCCGTCATCCCATTACTAACGAAAGTACTATATACCAGACACAGGACACATCTTTACAAACGTTGTTTTGATACATCCTTTCAGTTTAATAAGAGACAATTGATAACTACTATTAAAGGATAGCTTTTCTAGCAGTCATACAACCACTTCAGAGTAGTTTTAGTCAAGAGTCAATGGGGTCTAGGGCACAATTTGTAACCTCCTTAAGTCAGTGTCTAAAACAGGCCAAATGAATCTCTCAATCAAGGTGCCAATTTCTTTCCACTGACTATTCAGGTATCCGTATCTGCTCTGTTAATGTCTAAAACTAGATAAGGTGAATTTCAGCTGTTTGCTTCATTTCAGTTTTCTGTAACCTCATCTACGTTGTATAAAATAGTCTCAAGCAGCCCACTATGATTTCATCAAGCATAAAGCAACCAACTTGTCTAGGTACTCTCCCATTAGTTTTTTATTCTGGCTTTCATTCTTACCCTTTCAGTGCAAATGAGGATGATGCTATCCAACTCAAGCAAAACTATTAAATATTTTTGCCTCTTTGGAACTGTCATTCCTGTCCACTTGAATAGTTTGCCCATTGTTTTCTTAATTTTCCACTTGCTGCTGATGTATTTATGAAATGTTTTATTGTTACACATTTTAATGCTTGTCAGTTTAACTCCATTCTGTGTCTGTCTTTTTTTTGAATTTCCTCATCTTTTCTAATATTTCAAGAACTAATGTTTGCTGCAAAGGTTGGTCTTTGCAAAACAGGCTCTAGTTGCTGAACTAGTACACATCAAAAGCTAGACTAGAAAAGGTCTGTAGGTTATAAAGCTGACAGTTAGCTGCTGCAGATTGGTTGGGGGAAAAAAAGTTTAGAAAATAAAGCATATTTTCCTGTAGTTACAAATTGCTGATATGTCACCGTCCCAAGTGCTGAGAACCTCTGGCTCCTGCAGAACACCATGGAGAACTGCATCATGAGAACTAATTCCACCACTTGCAGTAAGAGTGCGATCTGACAATGGAATATTTCCTGCAAGAAGTCAAGAGCAAAGAGCTTTTCAGCAGCTGATATAAGCATTTTCTTAAACTCCTGGAGCAAGCTGAAGTCTAAGCAATACTGTAGCGTAAGTAGCTAACTCTACTGATACCTCTCTCTAAGGGTTGTAAGGAAAGCATGTTGCTTTGGCAGACAGACACAAATACCAACCTGCATTGGATTGCTGAGAAGTAGAAAGGCAATTATCTAGGCAATGACTCTTAAACCAGCAATGGACAAATACTAATGACCTAACAGATCTTTTGCTTATAATAAGACCTATAAAAGCTTTTGTATTTGTAAAGATCATAGCTGCAGCCAACAAAAACCAAAACATCTGTTGCTTCAGTTTGACATTATCTAAAACAACTGTCAAGGTTCTCTCCTGGATAATGTAATAGTGCTGCTCCTAATTAATAACTGCAATTACTCTAAATCTGTCATAAAATGGCAGAATTTAACTAGACTATAAGGGGACATGTTATAACATTTAAAATATATTTTATGAGATATTTAATGCTAAACTATAACTGTGGGATTCTTACTATTCTGCTGTGTTTGCAATCACACTAAGATCAATATTGCATTTAATTATACACCTGAAAATGCAAAGAACCTGGAAGCATCCAAAGGGACTTCGATTAAGATAAAAGCAGAAGGACACTAAGATCTAGAAGTCAAGACAATAAAGCAAAAGTAATAGACAAGCAAAGGGAACAATTAACAGCACTCATCATAATTTTGTTAATTGTAGGTTACAAGTGCCTTTCTTTTGGGCAGTATTCAATGACCTTTTCATGTCACAGATCCCATCTTCCTCTAGTCAAATTTACCCTATATATAAAATTCAGTCACTTCTTTTTTACAAGTTTAGATCAGTAAATAAGTGCATTTGTTTCTATTCACAGATTTCCCTTAAGCAAATAAGCTTTCTAAACTAAGATATTATCTTGATTTGGAAACTCTTTGAATACATTATTAGGTGCTAGTAAACAATGTTGCAGCTCTTAGACTATTTACCAACGCAGACCAGTTACAATGTCAATAACGGTTGTTTTACTTTATGTGAGAAACTACCTATAGCAAATGGCATGATCCATTGATTTCAAATTGGATACATGTCAGAAAAAAAATCACAAAAAATCTTATGCTTTCTATCACAGAAGATAAGGCCAGATGAACTGGCATGGGTATAAAAGAAGTCTCGTCTTTTTTTCAAAGAAATCTGTGCAGTTCAGGATTTTTAGACAAAGTCACATAAAAAGACCTTGAGCTGCTAATACCAGCTAGTCTATTCTCTGTTGTCAAATGTACAGTCCATGAAACAAATAAGCATTTTTAATAATGTTTACCTCCCTTGAATGTGAATAAAGTAAAAATAAATCAAAACACAAAATCAATATTCAGTTTGCTTCTCCTGCTTTTATTAGTAGGTTTCCTTATGCTCCATTTGTTCTCCATGTGCTTTAGCATGTTTGTGAGCAGGTGCCTTTACTAGGACCAGTTACCTTTTACTGGTATTTATAACATAACTTGACTTTCTCACACTGAAAAATGGACATCTGCCTAAGGAAGTTACCATATTTCATCATTTGCTCCTTGATGCCTACTACATGTATCCTATTGATACACATTGAGGAGATGAATGTGCATTGATTTGCAAAGGTCTAGCAGTAAATATGGGAACAAATCCCAGTCTCAAAGCATTACAGTAAAGGGTTATGACTGAAGGAAGACTCAGAGATAGCTGGTGAGATGCGTGCTGAAGTGAGCAGTCATAGTATTCTAGGTGCTATATTTTTACATTGAAAATATACAGGGAATTGCTGCATGGGTGGGGACCATAGCAGTAGTCTTAGCAATGGTCTGAGTTCTGAAATGCTCTTCCTGGGAGTCAGCCTCGCTCTAAGAAGGTCAGCTCTTTCACGTGTGAGTGCTACCTCTTGCAGGAAAGGGTCATAGTATTTTTCCTCATGTATATCTCCAGGAGGCACTCACAGGCTCTGCAATGTTCATTTCAGTGTGCTGTGACAGTGGGGATGCTCACTCACAGTCTCCATCTCTTCTAACAAACAAAAACATGCAAAGCCATTCCCTGACTCAGCTAGCACAGCCTGGCCACTTCCATACTCTTAAATATTACAGTCCTGCAAATCAGGGTGGCCATACACAAATCTGATTACGTGTACGAGGTTTGCTGCCACAGGCTGAAAGCCTGCTAGAGATTCTTCTATCAATTTAGCAGTATAGGCAGTCGCTTTCCAGAGCCAGCACTACTGCACTGGTGCCAGCACAGACATTGCTGCAACACACAATACCAAGATCCTTGCAAAGCCAACAGAAGAAGGGGATTAACAGCTTTTAATATAAAAGCCTCTATCTGTTGTACTATGTAAATGATGTCTAAAGTGAATGTATAAGAATCAAGGCCTTCTTTTTTCTGTTTTCTCATTAAATACCAAATTCTCATTAAATACCAAAAATTGCTTTTGGTGAACACAAAATATATAATTCAGATCAGGGTCAATTCTGATGAAATGTCAGCAGAGCTCATGCATTTGACAAGGCAACACCTAAGAGAGACATGTGTTGCCTCCATTTCATTAAGATATTACCAAGGCTATGTTACAAAAAAAACACATGAAGGGTAGTAATCAGAGGACAAGAAAACAGGCAAGAAAAGGCAAAAGAAAAAAAAAAAAAGGAATTTAGTTTCCTGTAAAAGTCAAACCAAAATAAAGGTACCTTTCCAGGGAAAGAAGAGAAAGCATAAGGGGAAAGAGAATAAACAAAATAGAGATAAGATATCATGGATTAAGAGAAAATTATCAGGAAGGAGGAAATAAATGAGACTACACTTTGGGGAAAGAAAAAAGAAATATCATAAGAGAGTCTGCAGTTAGGCTTATGGAATTGATTTTACTTGCACACCTAACAGCGAAATATACAGTATTTCTCTGAAAAACTTTCATGAGTCAGTGTGGAATGAGAACACAGTGGAAGATGATAACTTTAAGTAATGAATGCTGATGTCATTTGAGAAAAATCTTTACATATTCCTCTGCACAAAATTCAGCCACTGGGCTATTGTGGTTAAAATAAAAATACTTTCCACTGGATTTTTTTTTTAAATAGTGAATTATAAACTTTATAGGAAAAAAGACCAAAGCCAGTGTCTCTTATGCAAGACTGTATGATGTGTGTTGCTCTACAACTGCTGTTGTGTTTTTAATTTGCTTGAGTTGATTTGTCTTTCTCTCCTTTTATATAATCTTTCAAAAACCTACTGACATCAGCCATGGGCTAACCAAAAACAGAGCCACTGTTATCAGCAGGGAAAATAGATTGTATAAAAAAAGCCTTTTACAAACAGAGAAAATATCATTGCAAAATATATGACCCAAAAGAGCTTACAGCTACCTTACAAAAGAGTACATTGATGGCCTAAATCAACCATATCCAAATCCATACTGTGGTAGAATTAAGAGATAATCTTTACAAAGTGAAGACTGACAGGGAATCACAGGATTTAGCAAATAATCCAACTTCTGGACCACAGCAGATACTCACAGATTTGAAGAACTCATAGAGGAAAAATCTCAAGAAGGGTGATGAAGGTTTCATCTCCAGCCTGCTTTTTGTGAACACTTGAACAGTGTCAAGGGCACTGTTCCCAACACAGTGAAACCTGCCATATGTTAGCACCCCCTAAATGTGTAAAGATATTCACCTCTGGCATGAAACATCTTGGGACAATGGGAAGTGTTACAATATCAACTCATCTTGAGTAAAGATGATTTTTTTGTGTTACCATCTGTATATAAAATGCAGTAGTGCTTCAGATTTGCAAAGAAGATGAAATAGTAATGGCATATATGGACCAGAAACAGCATAGGGCCCCACAGTGCCAGCTGTGTCCTTATACCGTTACAGTCTAGAATCAGTTCAAATGGTCAAAATTAGCTTTGTAGTGTATACAGACAGGGTACTCCTGGAGTGTCTGGATGCAATAGGAACAATGTATGCATATTTAAGGACCAAGATTAATTCCAGGGTGTAGTTCACAATATCTGAAAACAAGTATGATACAAGAGTTTCTGCCCTTGGTGTTTGATGCCAGTCATCATCAACTCAGTAGGAGAGTCTACATATTGCATGGCATGTCTACTCTTGAAAAACCTCGTAATAAATCTGAAAGCAGTGGCAGTGGGGCAAATTTACAGATGCTAATCTCCTGAATATGATTGGATATTTGTCAGTGTTCTCTGAATTAGGATTCCCAAGGGCTAGCTCCTAAGAGAGCCATATCTCACACACCAACCTAAGTAAGGTCCTCTCAGAGCCTGGCTTTGACTTCTTATTCAGCATCAGAAGACCTCTGCAGCTTGCCTAAATGAGAGCTGACTTGGAACTGCAGCAGCCTTTGTCCTTGTAAAGCAGTATTCAGAAGTATTTCATGTTAAGGAGCAGATTGGCTGTCTCAAGGAAAGACACAAGAAGCAGTAGGAGTGTCCCAAGAGCAAAGCTCCACCAGCCAACCTGAGCCCAGCTCACTACCTCCCCCACGTAGCTCAGCAGTTTGACCAAGTCATTCTCAGCCCAAACACTTTCTGTTTAACTTGCCCTTCCTTTTCCTGCTTCCCTGTGGTGACATTATTGAAATATCTGGATCTGTTCTTAGTTAAGGACAGGAAAGAGTGGAGTGAAGCTGCTGTTATTAGCCTTACACATCAGTGCCACGGAAGATCACAAAGAGTTTGCCTATATTTTTATGTTGTCAGTCTGCTTTTTCAATGTTTTCTGTCTCTTCCAGTTCCTGCAGATCCTCCAGCTGCAAATAAGTTCACAATAAAATGAGTTTTGTATCCCCTACAGAACTCTGAAACTTATAAAACTTCTCAGACTCTCCATTTCCACATGTTACAATAATTCTTGCTAAACTTTACATTTAAAATAACTGTACAGTGTATGTATATTTCCTTGAATTACGTAATAGGAAGAGAGATCTGGTATCTAACACAGGGCTGAGTGGGTTTTTTTCTTTCTTTCAGTGAGCTACAATAACTCCATATGCCAAAACATTAAAATAGCTCCAGTTTCTTGTAAGTGGGAATAAGGCATATGCAACTTTCTCTGTATGAATTTTTAACCTGCTATCTCCCAAATTCTTTTTAAGCAATGTGAAGATGTAAAACAGAAATTAATCTTAAGATGATCTCATGAATATTTACCAAAAATAGATGTTTTACTGATAACATATATCATACCACCATACTATCACATTTTAGTAGCAAGATACATGAACAAATCTTAATATGGGCAAATGTTAACTATGACTGGGTTGATTTAGATAACTGACAATACAATGATGTGTTTTGAAGTTCTATTTCCCTAAGTCCATATATCCAGCAAAGTAAGGATTTGCAACATTAACATACTCCTAGATAATTTGTTCAGTTATTAGATTTTTCCCCTTAACCTTGTGCTAGAATACCCCACATGGAAAATGCTGCAACTCTTTAGCCATCAACTCTTAATTCAGTTTACTTGAGGAAGCGTGCCTGCTTACAGTTACAATTGCTACAGTTGTTTTGGCAATAAACCACAATGGAAAGGCTGCTTATAATTTAGTAAGCATCATCCTCACCCACACGATCCCAGACTTCAAATGCCTTCTCTGATTCTCTGTCATTCTACCTACTGAGTTCCAAGTTCTTTGTTTTCCAAGTTAAGATTTTGTCCAGTTCCTTCCCTAGACAAATTTTGCTTCTCACCTCACCCACTTACACTCAGTATGTGAACCAACTGGGAAGTGTAGGGGTGACAAAACAGGTTATTAGGAAGAAACTGTGGAGCTGAGACTTGGAAGAAGAGCCAAACCAGAGATTTATGGTCCATAAGCCAGAAAAGAAGGATGAGGTGGAGGATAAAAGGGAGCAGCAACCTGCTGGAAAAGTGCACACAAATACTTCCCAGGGGAGAGGAAACCAAATTTTCTGAAAGACTTTTAGCAGTGGGCTTTACTGCCCTAGATGCACCTCTCTGTTAGTGTCCACATAGCTTCCTCCTTCCTCCACACTGGTTTCAGCAAAAAGTCAGTTCAAAACAGCAAATGACAGGAAAAAATATTTATAAAATATCATAATGGATCAGTAAAATATTCCCAGTCCAAAACTGAGTCACCACTGCAAGATGCAGCCAGATTGGCTTCCCACCTCTGCTCCTGGGCTTAATTTCCCATTGGCCAAGTGCCTTAGCAGCTCTGAGTCAGTTAACAAGAAAACACTGGAAGAAGAGATGCACACGGATGGAAGCAAATCTGGACAAGCTGTAGTTCCATTATGCTGTCTTCCTACTTCTTCACTCTTGGCTTTTCTTTGCCATTTGGTTAGCTTTTTGTTGTGTCACCTCTGCATACATTTTGGCTCCTGTGCTGCCATGAAAGGCTCTGCTGCCATAGCTGAAAATGCTAAGCCAGCCTCAGGGGTCTTGTGAAGAATGTTGTTCAATTGCTCCATACAATTTAGCTCAATGTTATTGCTTATAAAATAATCCTCTTTTAAATACAACCACCTCACAACCACTTTACAGCCTCCCATGACAATGAATTCCACATGCTCCTTAAGGACCATGTACTTAATTTTATTTACCACTCTCAATATTCTTTGTATAGCTGTTCTGGAACAGGCAAAGAGGGAGAGAGACACACACATTTATTTTAGTATTTTACTTTGTCTTCCACATTTTTAACTCCTTCAATCCCATACTTTTTACCAAAGATAAGGAATATTGCTGTTCCTGTTACTATTTTAAAATTAACGAGCAGCAGTCCTAAATCACATAATTAACATAAAATTTTTCCACAGCCTCCCTCAGAATGTTCATATGATATGTTATATATCTTATGCAGTTATGATAACTGCATTCACTGATTAAATCAAGACCCTGTGTTTCCCTTTACTGGCAGATTTAAATTACTGATTTATTTTCAACAATCCAATTTTGTCTTTTGAGAAATATATATTTGAATTAGTAGGGTGTGAAATGAATAGACAGATCACCAATCTCTAATAATGTGTGATAGTCCCTTCCCCATTGTATTTCACTTGCCTAGTGTGAATATGAAAACACTGTAATTCATTTTCTTGGGGATTTGTTCCACTAAGAATTCCATGAGAGTTTTTTTCTACCAGAAAATCCACCTTGACCTACCTAGCCAAGACACTTGTTGAGCTAATTTGAATAATTTGCTTCAACAGCTTGAGTTTCCATGAAGACAGTTGAAATAACTTCTAATTTGACAGAATGTATTTGCATTATTTATTTATTTAGGCTTACTCTGATCATGTCCGAGCTCTTCTTCATCTCCTTTACTTCAACACAACAACAACAAACAGCATAGGAGATCCACTAAGTGTGAAAACTGCCAAAATGAAAACTTCCAGTATTTGGCTCTTGCAGTTAAGCCACTTGGAGCTGTAACCTTTCTGCCAGAAGTCTCTGACTTGGCCTGTGGGCAGACACCTGACTATGCAACCATACTCACCAACAAGGTGGCCTGAGCATTGTAAACAGAAGGTGATAATTTAGACAGAGTCCTGTAGCAACAAGGATGTATGTGCACTAGGATGGCAACAAGAGGAAGTCATGGTCCTCTTAGCCGAGGCATTAAAAGTATTAAAGAACTGCTTTACAAGGGTTTGATTTAGGAACAGATCTTAAGTGAGAAATAGAACAATGAAAAAAGGGATCAAAATTATCATGTATGAAAAGTTGACTGTGATTTCTCTCTTTTAATATACCTTCATGCTACACCTAAAATCTCAAACACCTGATCATTTGCTTTATAATCTCCTGCTCTTCCCACAGATAAGTTTTCACTCACTGCTGTTTGGTGTTGATCTTTCTTTTAAGACTGATTACCTTTGACTCAATAGAAAAACATAGTTCCTTCACAGAAAGAAAATCATACGTTCTGTACCATACAGTGCAACTTCAGTTATAGCAGCAACAACAAAAGGCAATAGACAGCTCACAGTCACCCAGAGCACATTTTTTTCCTATTAAAAAGACATTAAAAATATTAATTCCTCACATTCTCAGTTTGGTTTCCAATGAAAAGTACAGTTGATTGAAATGTTAATGAGGGAGAAAGAAGAACAAGGAAAAGAAACTATGAATCTACAAAGATGGTTTTGCAAACACACAGAAACAGCTAATTATTAGAATGTCTGTCATCAGACATTATCATGCCTGTCATCTGGTGGTACCAGAAGGGCTCTGTGGTGACCTCCTGGTGTATACTAGAAATTGCTCACTTGCTTGTGTAAGAACTCATCTTAATTTCATAAAGATGAGTAAACTGCTATAAAGATGGAGGGATTTAATTTACTCTTCTTGAATTCTTGAATAGTAAAAAATTGGCTTTAAAGTATTTATTTAAAATCACACTGGTTTTAGGCTGTGGGAACTCTGTTAATATAAAATGTAAATACCCTGATCTTGTTATAATTTGAATTTTATACCTCTCTGAAGTCTTTTTGGTAGTAACAAGGATTCAGCAAGTTTTTTTTCGTGTCTATATTTGCAGGAGTGAGGTCCTGATAATATTACATGCAATTGTCCTAATGACAACCTAACCGAGCAACAAACCCTGCTGTTTCCTCTTAGCTCACCTCCTCCTTCTCCAGCTACCTTGAGTTAGGTAAAACAGAGTTTATCTATACTGGCAATGCAGCCATACAAAGAACCAGCCTTTTCTGAGATCTCAGTGGGAAATACAAAACAGAGGCCTTTACTCTGTAAATCTAATGGTCTATGAGCTAGAAGTATAATTTAGCAGAAGGCAAAATTAAATGTAGTAAGTGTGCAATTAGTGAACCACAGTTTTATTCAAATTTGTCTGAAAGACAACTGGAAGTGTTATTATTTGAAAACAAAATGATGGACTAAGCACCTACCACTTGCATTTGCTAAGACGGAGTAAAGAGTTTAAATTGAAGTATAAGCAAATCAAATTGATCTAACATGCCTCTGGGGAAAAAAAAAAAAAAAAAGAGCTATCTTTAATTTGACAAGTATGATATAATTTGGAAAAAAAAATCCACTCCCACTAATAAATATTAGATGTGAAATATATAGTGTGTTGCAGAACAGAATTAACATTTTCCTGGAGAGCTTAGTCTTGCAAAGTTATGTTTCTCTATGGTTCATGAGTTTTTGATTTAGAAAGCAAACATCCATAAGAAGAAGAAAATTTTCATTCAAGGAAAATCATTAAGAAACTTTTGCTGACTTCATAAATATTAGATCAAAACCTACACTGGTTGTGTATAACCATTTGATAGAATTGCATTCCAGTTTACATTAAGTAGTATGGTTCATCTGTCAAATTTAATAATGACCAGTCACCACTGACAAACTCCAGGGATCCTATAGTATTGATTAAGGTAGCAGAAAGTTGTGAACTTAGTAATAGTAGAGGCTTAAGAGTTAACTCTACACTGGACATGGACTTACATTTTCCCTGTAAAGGATTTGTGCTGTAACAGCCACTCCTGGGACAGAGGTAACTCTGATTCCCCACCATACAACAGTGGAAGATAAATTGTGACATGGTTTTTTTCCCCTCCGTGTGCAACTTGAGAAAAGCTTTAAACAGTTTAGAGGTAATAAAACACGAAACTCTGAAAACCACAACAGTTAACCTAAAATATGACAAAATGTACAAATGCAAGAGAAGGGCAAATGAAAGCTGATTTGCACACAGACAGTGTTAAGTAAAACTGATGCTAAGCCCAGTTTGAGGGACTTAATGTGTATATTTGCTTGCATTACAGCTTTCATGTCAGCTAATCATATCCTCATGTTTGCAGAGGTGGAATTTCTTATAATTAGTGGAAAATATAACAGCTTTATATAAAACAGGCTTGCAATAAATAGCGTTTTGACACTTCCACGTAGGTTACAATCCTGATAACTTTATATGGAAAAAATCCAAGCCTGATAAAGAAAAAAAATCCCACAAAAAAACCCCACAAACCTGCTTGATTTTTTTTTTTTTTTTGATCAATATTTAGAACCCTTTCTATAGCTTTTCATGAAATATGATTTTATAACCTTCTTCCAGCTGGTTCTCCACACACTTTAAGTATTGGCAAATGATGAATATATGAAGGTCAAAGTCACAATCAATCATACTTCATTCATACTTTTCAACCATACTTCATTTTTATATGCAATGGCTGTACATTAAAGTAACAAAAACAAAGTAGATTAGGCCCAAAGAAACAAGACTGCTCTTAGCCTCCCCAGAGAACCCTGTGTCCATCAGCCTCACAGGAGAGCCGTATAGACTATGCGAACTGAGCAACTTGCCCTAGGAGAGGTTTTTATTAAATACCAAGAGGTACACAGAGGTGTGGGGTTTTGACCTGTGTTCTTGTATATATTCAGTCCTGATTCTTACAGGGTCCTAGTTTCCTATTTGCAAATAAAAAATATTGCAAAACTTACAAACATAATTTGAACATTAATTAATGTCAACTCTGAGAGTGTTGTAATGGGTGTGTAACTATCCAAGCAAGCAGACCTGTAAATTAGAGGCATTCAACGAAATACAGGAAGCATTCATCACTTTCCAAGATCAGGGCTTTGATGTCTTTTTCTTTCATTGCTTTTACCTTGCACAAACAGCCTCTGAAAGCAGCCAGCCACTCCCTCCCTTTGGGTTGTTCAAATCTATCTAGAAGCAGTGCTCATGCATCTGGCTAAAAGTGGAAAACTATTTCCTCCAGCGGAAGCCTATCCCAAGGTGGGGAGGACATGCCTTGTCATCACACAGGCAGGACTGAAACTACAATCCCATTTGTACAGCAGGGATCCTGAATTACCATGGCCCCTTACCCGAGTAGCACTGGTACAGAATTCACTCAGAATGACTAAGGTGGAGTATGTCTTACTCCATAACAACAGACACTGCCTCAGCAGAGTTTGACATGGTCTTATAGCAATGTTAAGGTAGAATTTACATACATCTTTTTCCTTTAGAAATGGCCTTTCAAGAGAAAATTAGCTGCTAGATTTTCTACAACTCTTTTCAGCAGCATTTGCTTTCAAAATAATTAACAAAAACTTGGTTTACCACAAAGAATGTTCAGGGTAAGCAACAAATTTTGCAGACTACTTGTATAAAAATTTAAATTTAAAGAGTCACAAAGCAAAACACACCCCTCTATTTTCCACAACATACAAGACCAATAGGAAACCCTGTGCTTAAAAAAAATCCACTCGATAAGATATGGAATGATTTTCACCTGGTAGATATATGTATTTGGCCTTTTTGCAATAATGTCATTTCTCCTTTCCATCAGTGAAAATGGCACTAATTATATTTTCTTGCTTTCCACAGTAACTAAACTCTATGAATAAGGTGTATGAAAATAGACAGCTGAAACAGACAAATGTAGAAGTCACATTCAAACTCCCATTCACTTCACTAATTGCAGATGATTATTGTAAAAATGTGTTGGTGTTTACTATGACCTGCAAAGAGTAAAATAGTGAATCAATCAAGATTGCAATTATGCTTTGAGTGCCCTTTATAACTAGATTAAGATGGGCATTCAGCAGATAATTAACTTAAAACATAGAAGTTTGTGATGTTGTTTTTAAACAGACCCTACAGTAGTTTTCCATTCTGTAGTTCATCACCCTTGCATAAGCTTCCCTCAAGCATTTCTTCCGTAATGCAATGCCACCCCAGAGAAGCATGAAGCCAGTGAAGAGAACAGATTTTCCAGACATCTCCCCAAAGCATAGAAGTTAGTAGTGATTTGCTCATTTAAGCATGTTCTCTTCAAATAAGAGAGACAAGAAGTAACAACCTGTGAAGAGATACCCTTTGCAAAAGAGAGCAGGTAGTTGTGCAAAATGGCCAGCAATGACCTAGAAAATGCCCAGCAGCTTCGTCTTCTGAATAACCCTCATGAAGGCCCTAAAGCTAAATTTAAACCTGGCCTCATCAGTTAAACACCAAATTGTGTGATGTTTCATTGCGGTCAGCAAAACTATACTTGAATCAACATAATGGTATCTTCTGCAAGGGTGCTGAAGAACCGACTTTTGTGGATCTATACTGATGAATTTGCTTATTTTCACAAGTTGATTTCAAGCCAGAAGAAAGTTTAGATTGTCATACAAATTACCTTTATTTTTTTTTCCTTTTCACTTATTACTCCTAGGTTGCTGTCTAGGAACTCTATTCAATGTGTTCTTGTTAAGTTGTGGTTAGGTTGTCCCACCTCACTTATTTTTATTTCCTTTAACCACTCTTTGTTGTTCACAAGCTTCCTTTGCTTTCAAAATGTTATGGAAAAATAAAATCAAGCAAAAACCAAAACACTGCAAATTAGCCAAAATATCTTTCTACGTGTTAATGGAATTCTGAATAAAAATAGTTATTTTCACTTACTAATTTGTTTCTTCATGTTATACGCCACTGCAAGTTAAGAAAATTTTGAATAGCTGTTCAATAGCACAAAGAGAACAAAAAAAAAATTGGGGAAAATAACCCCAAACCTATGAAGGCCCTTTTCAGAAAGTGGCAGGCTTATTTCATATAAATAAATTCAATGCAAAAAGGGGAAAAAATAATAACAAAACAAACTAAAAACCAAATTTAAAAACACTTTCTGAAAAATGTTGAAAAAAGAAAAAATACAAAGTGTTATGATTTTTTTTCTTTCATATTTACATGTCAATGTTAATTTTTAAAATCATTGAAATTGGACAATTGTGAATTATTAATGGGCTATGTCACTAGAAACAGAATTAAAAATGACAAGCAGTGACATTATAGATAAATAGGTAAATAGAAGATGTGAAAACATAACTATGCACACATAAATGATCTATTTGGTTTTTGTTCTTTCTGTTTATACACCTAACACGCATGAAAATGAGCTAAGTTTTTAAAATTATCTCCTCTTTTGGGACAGTGTGAGGAAAAATTAATCCTGAAACTCATCTGTGCATAAATTGAATGAATCAGTGGCTCAATTCCTTCTCCAGTATGCAATGGCTAAAATCTCTGGTAGGTTCCCCAGTCAATGAGATGGGGCCCATATCTGTTCTCATTCAGGTGGAAGAATTTCCTATAATGCCTTAATTCCAGTTGTGCATGTCTCCTTTGCACACAGAGAAGGGGCAGACTTTCCCACATTCCATATACCTACAAATTTGGTAGGCACAGCAGGTGAGATTCATCTTGCTTAACTTCACAATTTACAGTGAATTTTACTTCCAGATGAACTTTGAGGATGCCCTTCTGTTATCAAAACCTTGCCACATGAACTTAATGCAACACTCAAGAAAGCATGTCACTTACTGGACACAAATCATCCAGTGTATTTTAGATATTTACTTTAGCACAAAAATGTCAGTGTTTGACGCCTAATAATCCCAGAAGCATCTACTTCTTTCTATTGATGATTAAAACCCCCTCAGTAATTATTCAGATGGAGACATTTGTACTGTGAATCTCTAAAATAATTGAAAGATATTCTCAGAAGTTAAGCACTTTTTATTGAAACTTTATTTTCTTGCCTCAACTAATTCATCCCTTTCCAATTGACTGTTCTTGATAGCCTACTCCTAGATGCTTTGTGATGCTTAATTATAAATGAGATTATAGAAGTTTAATCAGTTCAATTAAGGGACTATTTCACAGTCAGATTGGTATCATGTTAAGATTTGCCTTGTAATATCTGCACTAAATATTCACTGCTTGTTTCCCACACTGCTGGGAGCATTTTCTTTGTGTAGTTTGCACAGTTCCCTTCTTGAAGCTGCTGAGTGCTTTCAGGTCTCTGTGGACCAAAAGACCTCAAGAACTAAAAGCAAAGTTGTTAGTCTGTTTTTCTGTTTCGACGTAATTCAAAAATACACTAAAATTACTATTTAAAACTTCTTAGGAATGTAAGAACAGTGGCTCAGGAATTCAGGGAAACGAGTCAATTTGGAGCACTGTAACAAGAGTTACAAGTACTCCTGGAGCTTCAGTACCTTCATGAGGCATAAAACCAAGCCCCCGGTTTCTTGTGGCTGTTGAAGGCTCTAAAAGTGAAACTGCTAACAGCAGTTTTCTACAATTCTCCAGTAGAGCAATAGCATTCTGGTACAGCATGCATCTGGAACATCTAAAGTGACTATCAGGGTAAACAAAATAAGGGGTTGTGATTCTGTGTTTAAAATAGGATGGCAAAGAACTTGTGTCATAGCAGCAGCAGTTAGAAGATTCAAGTAAGGTGTATGGAGCTAAGTGATTTCTTTGATTGCCTATGGTTACATGTGCATCTATCATTCATCAGTCAACAAGCACTGTGCTCACACAAGCTTCTGTTCTTTCCATTCTTGCATTTAGGACAGTCTGGTGGTGGCTTTCTTTGCTGGAGAGGCATGATTTTGCAGTAGATTTTTTAAAGCTATGCATGTATGTAAAACTGCGTGCAGGCACTGCGTGAGAGACTCCATAGGGGAAAAAAAAAATCAATTAAGATTGATTTCAATTAGTTACCTTGGATTTATACTTCTAGAAAGTAAGATCTTTAGTTGAGACATGAAAATGTTATTTTGTACCTACATAGTGGAGTTAAGATATTTATGAACCTTGTTTATTTTTACTTACTTCAGTCACCATTAACTTTTTTGAGGAAAAGATTTGCAGACTAGGAATTATTTCTCTTACAATGAATCTTTATTCTGGATTATAGCATACTCTGAAGGACTGTCAATGATGTGACAATTTCTGCAGTGAATTAAATCTTTTTATATTTACTCCTTCAGTAGTAATTTGCTGTAACTGTAAAGATGTAAGAACAGTGACAATAAAAGGGTTGCATATAGAATTATAGAATCAAGAAGGTTGGAAATGACCTTCAAGATCATCAAGTCCAACCTTTAACCCAGGACAGCCAAGGCCACCACTAAACCATGTCACTGAGGGACTCATCTACACAGTTTTTGAACACTTCCAGAGATGGTGATTCCCTGGGCACCCTGTTCCAATGCCTGATCACCCTTTCAGTGAAGAAATGTTTCCTAATATCCAATATGAACCTCCCCTGGTACAGCTTGAGGCCATTACCTCTTGTCCTATAGCTTGTTACTTGGCAGAAGAGACCAATCCTCATCTCACTACAACCTCCTTTCAGGCAGTTGTAGAAAGCGATAAGGTCCCCTGAGCCTTTTCATCTCCAGATTAAACAACCAGACTTACCTCAGCTGTTCTTCATCAAACTTTTGCTCTAGGCCCTTCACCATATATATGTAACATCTTGCATTAGACCGGATGATACTAACACAGGTTTTCTGGCACACAACCTCTGAGAACTGCAGATGATGTGAATTGAACATTTAGTTGAATCATTTAGTTGAATCCTGAGAGTCAATATAATTTACACAGCTACACTGACTGCAGCATCTACAATGCCTGTTTTACGGCAAATCTGGGGGGCTTCTTTCCAGTAACAGCACTAGCCAGAGTAACTGTTGTGCAATACTTTATGCTACAATATCGATTTAGGAGAGTTTGTTGCAATTTCATCTGTGAACAATCTGTTTTGGATTACAGACTCTTTTTTTTTTTTTTTTTTTTTTCCTTTACTTGATGAATGATGTAAATATGACAATTATTCCAGAATAAATTATTTGCATTCTAAAACACGTTGCTTATGAAAGGAGGTATTCCACTGTAATTACTATTGACTAATTTATGCCATGAGCTATCCCAGTCCATTTCCTTGCAGAGACAAATTCAGAGACAGCAGAAATGACTTACAAATACTGTACCCAAATGTGTTAAATATATTTTAATACTTTAATCAAAATCTCCTTTCTGTTTTTATATTTTTACAATTAAAAAAAAAAAAAGAAACATACGACTAGGTACTAGTCTGGGGATCACTTCCTTTGGGCTAACAACTTATTATTAAATATTTCATGATGTTTCACAAGAGTTAGCATTAATGCCATTTTTTTTGCCAGATTCCAACTCCTGTAATTATATTCTATTTTTGTAAATTCCTCCCAAAGTTCAATTTTATGTCATCCATTTGTCTTCATTACTTTAAAGTACTGGTTGTTGTTTCTGTGTACCATCATACACCTGAAGTTACCTGCCCTGGATTCTAGGAGTGGGGGAGGTGGTTTTAATAAATACAACTTGTCTTAAAAAAGCAGTGTAAAGATTAATTAGGCTTTCACTTTAAAGTAATCAGATTAAAGACGCAATCATAGTACAAAATATAATCTGCTCCTATGCTGTTCTCTATCACACCTTTTCTACTTAAGCACAGCTCATTAAAGTTTGTCTCTTTCTTGAGAAAATGCCTTTCTGCCTAAAACGTTCCAAAAAATGTTACAGCAATAAGGTATGGAAAGAAAAGAGTCAGTATCATTCAGAATTTAACAGCTTTTCTTGCAGAAACATTTTTAAGGGAGAATCAGAGCTGCTGTAAGTTGTACTGATGACTGTAAATTGTATTGTGGCTGACTTTTTTAATCTGTCCTAGGCATTTCTGGACTAATACTTACAGGCAAAGAGAATCTTCCCTGTGAACACTAGGAATCTTCTCAACTGAAAAGTCAGATTTCTTTCATGTGAAACAGAGATGTATTCACCTGGGAAAGAAGAAATAGACTAGCTCAAGCATTTGCAAATCACAGTGCTCTTCTGCAGAGTTGGACTAGTGTTTTGTAAATAGATAATTTCAGTTTAGTCTTCCAAATTTGTTTCATCATCCTTTCCATGACATTTTTTTTTTTTTTATTGGTTAATATAGTAGCTGCAAAAGAAAATTGGAACTGGGTTTCTGGGTTTAAAACTATATCAGAAAGAAACTTGCAGTGGCACAATATGTTCTCCCTGTTGGTTGTCTCAATGTAATATAAGAACCAAAGGTGAAGTTTATTCCTCATAGAAGACTAGATATTTAAGTATCATTTAATTCTGTTTTGGTGTTTGAGCTCTCTTTGCACAACAGTGAATTTACCTTTAACTAAGCCAGAGACTAAACGGCTTGTTAGAGAGCCTTTGCAGAGCATAGTCAACTCTGCAGCCAGAAAGGGAAGAAACTCCAGTGATCAGCACTCTATCTCTTCTGGAAAGATGTTAGTCACAAACCTGTCAAGATGGCATCTTCCTCAAACACAAAATCCATTAACGAAAATAAGCTTCAGCCAGCAAATAATGTCTTCTGTGTGTGAATTACAATTGTAACTTGTGTTTCCTTTAGTTTTTATCTCATATCTGTGCCATCCAAGGGCAAGTAAACAGCCTCTTCTGAGAGTGATCAGCTGCTAGAGAGCCTTGCCTTAGCAAGGTGGGACTGAGTAAATTACCTCTGTGGTGTTTTCCATTCCAACAACAGCAGGGCAGAGATCCTGAATTCATTTCCACTCTTTAGGCTGCCCTTGGTTACTATGTAAGCAAAGCAGCAATGAAGAGAAGATTTTAATTCAAGATTAGGAATTTCATGAGTTAACATAATGGTTCTTAAATTTGCTGTTCAAAACACAAGTAAATGGAGAACTGAGAGAAAAACAAACCTTTAAATTAGGTCTCAAGAGGAAGAAAAATTTAATCCTTGCACACTGTAAATAAAGCAGTCTATTCCAAACACTATATTTGCTAAACAAAGAAAATGATAACACACACTTCATACACAACCAAATGAGAACATCACAACCGACTCTTCAGAGCAAATGCTTTGGGTCTGTGCACAGGCATTTGATGATTGATAAGGTTTTCTCCTTAGCTGTGGTACTGTTGAGTTTCATGAACTTGAATGATTTGGCAATAGTATCCCTCAGGTTTGCTTAGGACTGGAGGCAATTAAATCCTGCCCCTTATAAAAGTAATTTTGTACTGACTGTGAAGTTAGTAACCAGGATGTCTTCACTGTCCTGGTTCATTTTCTAATTACAGCTCAAGATGAGAGAATTTAAGAGAATTTGAACTACTTTTCAGAGAAGAGTGATATGAAAGCTGCTGATTTTAGTCTGTAAATTTTCTCTAACCAAAGTGTGAGAAAATTACAACAAATCGAAGCAGTTTATTTTGTATGGTTCAAATTACAATATCTATGCATATCTACGCATATCTACATTAAAATAATTTTGGGATTTCTTCTTGTTTGTGGCTTCCTGTTCATCTTTTTTTCTCCTTAAATTTTCATCATTGCTTGTAATTTCCTTGGCTTCATCATGACTCTTTCTGACAAACCTTCTGTTGCTGCAAGGTGCACAAACATGCATATGCAAGGACTGAGCAAGGAAGAGGCAAGTGGTTGTCAGAAGTATGCTAATTGCTCTACTTAAGGCATGCATGATCTGCTTTTACATTAAAAGAGCAGTGCCAATCATTTAAATTCGGTAATCAGTAAGATGGTGAGAAAAAAGTGAAGTAAACACCTGGTGAGATAGTCCATCGATTTTATTTTTTTTTTTTAATTGTTTTCCAAAACAAGAAGATGAAGGAGGGGAAACCCTTCCAGGTTACCAGCTAAGAAAGAGCTTATACAATTTGATGACAAAATCCACAAGAATAAAGATAAAACTCTTAAGTACACTAATTTTATTTCTTGGGCTCCCAGCCTTTTCCTTTTCTTGGATGTTGATCTCCTTCAGCTAATCCAACTACGTCAAACATATCCCAGTGCTGGCAGTTCAGGGGCTAGGTTTCCTTCCCAACTAAGTGAGTGAACGAATGGCAGTGAGTTTGTGACCCCTCCCCAATGGGAAAAAAGAGACCCTCGCATACCACATCCTGAATCAGTGGTGAATTGCTTACTGAAGCTCTGTTAATTATTCTGAACAAATAAGGAAGGAATATAATTTTCTTGACAAATTTGAATGGGATCAGTTACTGATGCTTTCTCAATCTTTCTTTCTCTCTCCTTCTCTGTATGTACATATGTATGCATGTTTATATAATTGCATGCCCTGAAGAGGGCTTCTTAAATACACAGTTCAAAACTTGAAAGACACAAATGAAAATCAGTCAAAACTTTTTCACAGCAATTTTTAACTTTGATAGGAATCTTGACAGCTACTTTCAAAAACCAAATTTTAAAAAAGGATTATCTAAGCAAAAGGTATCTTCCTTTTAGGAAAGGCAGCACAAATAGTTAAGTATTTCATTCAAGGTTTTGTTATTGCACATTTTAATTATAACCTATTTCAATTTATGCCTACTGAAAAATGTCTCAAACTTGGCAAAGTACTTTCTTCTATGCAGATATAATATACTTAGGTATAGTAGGGTTATATTTCTATAGAATTGGAGGGGGGAAGGAGGAAGGGAGAGGGAATTTGAGAAGAAAGAAATACAAAAATGAGATCTTTAAAATCATATACTAAACATGACTGTAACTTGACACAGATGTTTCATGTACTTCCATACTTCCAAGACAATCACACATTAAGATAATTTCTTTTAGTTCCCTCTGCAGAACAATTGACAAACATATATACTGAGCAAAAATATAACTTGGTGCTTACTTTTCATTTTCTCTTGTCTTGCACACACATGCCCTTTTCAATTGCTTGATTATTTTTACATTGTTGTTTTTAAACAGCCCTGATATAAAAAAGTCTCCATAGCGTTCTTTTACGTATACGCATATACAAACATGTACATATGTATATATGATAAACAAATCAGTGCTAGTATCTCATTATCCTCATCACAGCCACATAATAATACATATTCATTCAAAAGGAGAATGATGCATTTACAAAAAGCAAACAAGAAGAATCTCCAGTATACAATCTGAAGGGCTCACTTGCTCATTATAAAGAAAGGCAAGATTAAAACAAATATTACTATTGTGATAGCCTCTTTATATCTGCAAATGCCAGCAGTGGGCTTGGTCTCCAAATGATATTTCAGGATCTTACAGGTTTTGTATAAAACCGATGTACAAGAGGGTGTGTGCAATGGCATTTAACAGAAAGAGCATCCTAAATATGCAGCTGCCTACAGAATCAGGGTGGGACTCGACTGCCAGTATACATGAGAAAAATGTCATACATGGACAAAGCTGTTACGTGTTTTGGCCATGGGAAATGAATGGGATTTCATACTATGGCAAGGAAAAATCTAGTACCTTCTCTCAGCTGTGTGGAGCAGGATTTGCTCACTCTATCGCAACCTTATGAGAGTTTTGGAAGCAGACCAGATACAACTTATCCGGAAAGTTTGTAAAGGTCTAGAGAGATTGTTTCATCATAGATCAAATTCATATCATTGCAGAGCTGAGATTCTGGAATAGCTGATGGGACATCACCATCCATAATTAATTTGTTGTTTTCATACCCTGTAGAAACAACAATCTAACCTATCTGCCCACAGAATAGACTCCAAGAAAATAAAAGTTTAAACCCAGCCCAGCTCTGAAGCATTGACCATCCCTGAGAGGCCATGGCATTTGCCCCCACATATTTCAGTTCTGCTGGTTCTAGGCACAGGCTGTGCTGCCCACAGCAGCAGATGGGCATCTCTCCTACCCCATATCCTGGGCAAGGAGCCACACCTTCAATAACATCCCAGCAGCAGAGCAAAGCCCTTTTCCAGATCAAGCCAACATAGCTGGTAACTGGGAAGGTAACTAACTGATATGGCCAGTATGAGCACTGAAAAGCATCCTTTGGATTTCTGGGACGTGTTGAAGTGACTTTCCTCTGATTTATGCAGTGTGCATCTTTATCTGCCCTTCCTCTGACAGATGAGTACTTTTAAAACTAAACAAACACACAGTGTGTCCGAGTATGTCATCAAATGACCTCCTGCTACCATTATTGATGAGTTACACCTGTTTGCCAACAAATACACTCCTTATCACTGTCATGCGAGTAATCAGGTAAATGCTTGAGTAAACAAGTCTGCCCAGCTTGAGGCCCTGGCAGCTATCTCAGCTGGATGCAGGTGAAGACCTTCTACAGCTAACACAGAGGTAAGGCTCCCTAGAGACTAAAAGTGGCACAGAAATTCATCACTGGTAGTTTTACCGCATTTCCAAAGGGCTACAGTAAGGACTAAACTAAATTTAGAAACTAGACTTTACAGAACACGGTTATCTCAGGCTGTGGGCAGCTCAAACAGCAACCTGGCTTCAGAGCAATCTGGGGTGCCCCAAGCCCAGTCTATGAGTACTCTGTGCCAGCATAGATGTTGTTAGGGCAATGATAAATTAGCCTGCTTCCCCAGGGAAAAGGCTCTCATGCTTGATATTTACCCTTCTGTGAGGGTATCTGAGAGATGATTGTTTTACAGCTGTCAGGTCATTCCCTGGAAACACACAGTGACTGGAGACTGTAGTATTTGTTAAAGGACTGTCTTAGGTCATATTGGAACTAGACGGCTGACTAATGCTTGTATTTAGATGGTGTATGATTGCCATGAATGCACAGAATAAAGAAAGGACTTGAGGTTATTCAGCTTGGAGGAAGGCCTCAGGGACACCTTAAAGCAGTCTTCCAGTGCCTAAATGGGGCCTACAAGAAAGCTGGAGAGGGGCTTTTTACAAGGGTATGTGGGGATAGGATAAGGGAGAATTACTTTAAACTGAGAGAGGGTAGATTTAGGCTGGATATTAGGAAGAAACTCTTTACAGTGAGAGTGGTGAGGTACCGGCACAGGTTGCCCAGAGAAGCTGTGGATGCCCCATCCCTGGTAGTGTTCAAGGCCAGGCTGGACGGGGCTTGGAGCAACCTGGCCTAGTGGAAAGTGTCCTTGCCCATGGCAGGTGGTTGGAATTAGATGGTAAGGTTCTTCCAACTCAAACTATCCTGGGATTCTATGATGATTTGAGAGCCCAACTGAGTAAAGAGAGGAGTCAGGGTTTGGCACCTGTAAGGAAACATACTCAGAAAGAGGATGGGTAAGAAAAAGGAGTAGTGGGACTCCTTGCCCGCACATTCCAAAGCCTGTCAAGAGCACACAAAGGAGTAATCTCTGTCATTACAGGCACTTTGTATAGTCTTTTTCCAAATATTCCCAGAGGAAGTATGGCTCTGCCCTGACCCTGCTTTAGCCCCTGTCTAAATAACACCATTTAGCATAGTATAAGCAGAGTCAAGGTTGCTCTTTTCTTTCTTTCTCTCTGCAAATTATTGCTGAGTTCACTACTGAAAATGATAAAGCAAAATGTTTGTTCTGCTTACCTGCTCAAAGAGCAGGTAAAATATTATCTGAAGTTCATGACACAAATATATTTTGTTCTTATCTTTAGTAAACATTTAGTAATGGTGAAGCTCTCATTACCAACAAAAGCTGTGTACCTAAAACCCCTTCCCTCCCACCTCTGATGTCTTTTACTCCAGAGCTGATAAAATGCTTTCAATTACAGAGCTCTACTTACAAGAAAAGACATAGACACGTGAAAAACGTGTGTGGCAGAGACACTGTAGATTACATTGCTCATAATAAAAATTGGTATGAATGACTGGAATACCAGAATGAGAACAGCTTAGAGGCTAGTGTTCACTATTGCAGCACCTGTTAGTGCTATAAATAAAGGCTTCTAAACAATTCCATATTATGAACCCCTAATCCAGGAATTTATAACCCATATGTACAAAAAATCCCTCTCAGCTAATAGTTAGAAAAATACTAAATTTGGATAGAAATGCCTTTACTGAGTACATAGAATCATAGAATAGTTAGGGCTGGAAAGGATCTTAAGATCATCTAATTCCAACCCCCCTGCCATGGGCAGGGGCACCTCACACTAAACCATGTCATCCAAGGCTCTGTACAACCTGGCCTTTGAACACCGCCAGGGATGGAGCATTCACAGCCTCCCTGGGCAACCCATTCCAGTGCCTCACCACCCTCTCAGTAAAGAATTTCTTCCTTATATCCAATCTAAACTTCCCCCGTTTAAGTTTGAACCCGTTACCCCTTGTCCTGTCACTACAGTCCCTGATGAATAGTCCATCCCCAGCATCCTTGTAGGCCCCTTCAGATGCTGGAAGGCTGCTATGAGGTCTCCACGCAGTCTTCTCTTCTCCAAGCTGAGCAGTCCCAACTCTCTGAGCCTGTCTTCATACAGGAGGTGCTCCAGTCCCCTGATCATCCTCGTGGCCCTCCTCTGGACTTGCTCCAACAGTTCCATGTCCTTTTTATGTTAAGGACACCAGAACTGCACACAATACTCCAAGTGAGGTCTCATGAGAGCAGAGTAGAGGGGCAGGATCACCTCCTTCGACCTGCTGGTCGCGATCCTCTTGATGCAGCCCAGGATACGGTTGGCTTTCTGGGCTGCGAGCGCACACTGAAGCTGGCTCATGTTCATTTTCTCATCGACCAACACCCCCAAGTCCTTCTCCGCAGGGCTGCTCTGAATCTCTTCTCTGCCCAACCTGTAGCCATGCCTGGGATTGCTCCAACCCAGGTGTAGGACCTTGCACTACATAGATATATGTACAAAATCTCTTATCTATCAAAAATATAGGTCATGCTGGCTTCAAAAACTCTTTCTAATATCACAGAGAAGATACTTGAATTGTTAATACATGTTTTTAATAAGAAAATTCCGTATTGGAGATTTGTTTTTTTACATATTAAGGCATGGTTTCATATTTTAAAAAACCAAAACATTTTCTTGGACCTGACCACCTGGAACTCCTTGGTACTTGACTTGTAAGTCACAAGGGAAAAAGAGCCTGTCCACACTCTTTCTACATTAATGTTGGAAATGAGCTGCACAGTACATAACTGGGTGTTACCTTCCATGAAAGAGAGGTCTAGAGATTCATTGTTATGGAAAAAGTACAAAAATTTAAACCAGCTCATTTTTTTAAAAAAGCAGAGACATACTTCAGTCTCTGGATTTGTATATCTTTATCTGTTCCTTATCTATGTACTGACTGCACAGAAAGCCAAGGTCTGGCAGCCAGAACAGTGGCTGGGATGACCCTTTCATCCAGTCTCTTGCACAAGAGTAACATATCCTATGGAAGGTGGTGGAGAAACAGAGCATTCAACATCTGCTCAGATGTTGACCAAGAAGCCGTCAATCACTGTGTGGGTTGCAGTAAGATCTCATGAGAGCATAACACATCCACAGAGATCCCAGGAGATGGTAGCTACTTCTTCCTGCTTGTGTTCCTGTTTGTTTAACTGAATCCTTGCCACTGATTTCACAGGAGCTAGCATTTCACCCACTCTTACTACTTCCCTGTCAGCCTACTATCTGCACCCTGCTCAGTAAATTCAATTTAAATAGAATGGGAGGAAAAGGACATATTAAAAGGTCATTTAATGGCATTTTGATTTGCTAGGTGCAACAAAGGATGCAATGGATTATGTAATAATATGGTGCAAAAGGCAAACAGATCTTTGCAATTTTCTCTTCCCAACCGTAACGAGATTTTTCTCTGTTTCTGACTTGTCTTGACACTAGAATACAGAAACCGTGCAGAGCAAGTGTCTGTAGTTTGAATGACCTCACCCTTAGGAAGAGAATATCAGCAAATGTAGCTGAGAGTAATGAGTACTCTCTGTATAAGAGTAATTTCTGAAATCAACAGAGGAATACAGACAAAATGGAGTGAAATTTTATTTCAGGCAAAAGATACGACATTTCTTTGCTTGGAATTTTGTGTGTCATATTTTTAACATATCAATTATTCAGAACTATTATTTAATGCAAAATACATTTGGCTTCATGCAACTTTTTAATAAATAGCAAAATAGGAAAACATTCGAAGTAAAAGCTAAGAAAATAGAATAGGCTTAATAATTCTTTTTAGACTGTCAAATAGCAACAAATCAGTAGGTGAAAAAAAAATAGAGTGATATAGGAAAATTAAAAAAAGGAGCTATATCAATGCAACTTCACTGTTGAAATACATCTGGAAGCTAATGGGGTTCAGCTACTAGAATTAGAAGTATCCTTCAGATCCCATATGGAAGGAGATACCTGTGACCCATTCACATGTGAAGGTCAGGCTCTTTGGCTGCAAGTAAGGCCTGGTGAGCCAGCACAGGATGCACAAGGTCAAAAGAGAGAGACGTACTTAGCTCTGCACAGTGGCTTAAAGAGCTGCTTATAGAGGTGTTGATATAAATAGTCCCTCGCTTTTTACACACCATCTCCGTATCCTGCACCGGTGCTGGGAGTAGCAGAATGAATGATTTTGTGTGAGGGTTTTCCCTCAAATTTCCCACAAAGGGAAATTAAGCACGTTCAATTAAAATCTATCAAACAATGAAAAGATGCTTCACGCACACGCAAAATCTGCATATTTTACCCACAGACGTCCAACTGCAGCATTAGTCACGTAGTCAAGGAGTATAAAAACAGGTCAGTCGATCATCACAGAGACTCTGAAGAGTATGCAAGTCAATCAGGGATGCCATGTAAGCAAAAAGAGTTAGCAAATACTAAAAAATTGCAGATAAGTGGAATGTTTACTGACTGAATCACAAATTCCCCAAAAGCTAACATTTATCCCATTTTTGCTTCAGAAAATGATACTTCTTGACCAATTCTAGTTTTCATGCTTAGCTTTCAGAGTTTTAAAACACTTTTCAAATGACAGTTAGTTTCCTATACCCCTAGCATCGTCTATCCATGTTTTGAGCATATGTTTTTTTAGATAACACAGAAAAAACACCCTCAAAACACTCAAAGCACTGTATTTTCCAGAAAATAAGCTGCAGTGATTTTTCAGTAGGGGTTATGAGAGCTTCTTAGTTTCATAAGCAAAGAGGTACAGATCCTATGAAATATTTATTTTTGCTCCTTGTAAGTGCTGTTCATCTTCTAATAAAACAATTTGTAAGAGAAGGGTATTTGGTCCACTGATCATGAATTTTGTATCAAAATTACTAGTTTATAGCTTTAATGCTCAAAGAGTTGTTAGTGTTGTCAGATAATCGGAGAGATATTTTCTATTTAATTTAGAGAATTTGAGATTTCTATGACAGTCTCAGAATTATTCTTTTGAGAAATATGGCTCTTTTCTCACCCTTAAAGGTAAGGGAAACCCTGTAGCTCAGAAGCTACAGCAGCAATTTTAGGCTGGATAACACTCACATCAGTTGGTGTTTTCTGTGTGCTTTGCGACAGAGATTTCCTAAAAAAAAAAAAAAAACCCACAAAAGTAGTGTATGCTTATATGTACTTGACATGCAAATGGGAAATAAATTGGAAAAAAAATAAAAATATAAGGAAATTCAGAGTAAGGGTTTAAACTCCCTCTCCATCAAGTGCAGTAAAGTTACTACAAGCCTAGGTGAGCATTACTGAAAAAGAGCTAATGAAAGTGGCCCTGCCTTTGACATCTTTCTGTCATTGTGTCTCTGCAGCTTCTCTGTCATTGTGCAGGATGGGGCTCTACGACCATTCTGCGTATGCTCCAGCCTACACAGATAAGTCAGAGCATCCAGTACTGCCACCTTGTACCATCTTTATAACTCAAGCTGAATGGAGACATGAATTACAAAGGCACTTGGCTTGAGATTGTGTGAATAGGAAGCTCAGTCTGAACTGGTCACTCCTTCCTGCTTTGCTGGGCTTGCATATCTCTCTGGATATGCTGAGGAAGCCTGGGCCTGAGCAAGAACCTGAGATCAACCAACAGCTTGGCAGTCTGCACACACTCTGTGATAGTTTGGATTTGGCATCTGGCCATTTGGCTGGCAGAGTTAATGCTATTGCAAAATAGTGCAGTATGAAAAAAGGGGTGTGAAAATAGATGACTATTTGGTGAAGGAAAGAGAGCATATTGGTTAAATACATACTCTGGTATGTATACTTTTGTAATAACAATCATTACTTATCCCTTAGACATTTATGACTTCTTCAGAAATTTTATTGTTGTATAAATTCATACTTGGGCACCTTATAAAAGTAGAGTTTTGACAGTGTAATAGTCCATAAAGAAAACACAGTTTCAGGAACTGGACTACAGATTTTATGGTTTACCATCTTAATGCAGTGCCACACAAAGAATTCCAAAGCCTGGTTTTAAGACCTTGAATGGCCTTTCATGATATGAAACCAAGCCTTCTTCCTTCCCAATGATCCTCTTTGAAAGTGGATCATTAGTTTGATATCAGGTTAATCCAGCTGCTTTCTCTCTGTATATACATTCAATGAATTTGAAAGCCTTTCTAAAACATTACCAACAGAAAACGCACTGTGAAATTCCGAACATTTCCAGCACACAGAATTTCAGCTCCACAGTTTTTCCCCTCAAAATGCCACAGGAGAAAATGTATTAATCATTTGCCAAATTCCTATTTTCAAATCCAAGCTGTTTATTGTTTTTACTTAGTTGCATGAGGACAGAAAATGTCTTTTATCACTTTCTAGTATATTTCATACTTGTTTAAGATAAAAAGAAGATCAGGCCAAATGTTCAGCAAATTAGAGGAAAAACATTCACTTTCATGTTGTTTACAAGGTGAAGTTCAAACCTGCAAAAACATTTTAAGGTAAAAATACTGTCATTCCCTTATATCTAGTAAATAGTCCAGGAAGACTACTGTAACAAGACAGTTGCATATAATTTTGAATGACGCATTAATAAAGCCAGTTGTAAATTGCAACTGTGGCTGTGCAGGATAATTGTGAATCTTAGGCTTTACATAATAATTAATATTAAAAGAAAATGTGGCTCAAAAGATTTATTATTGTAGTTCTAATTTGTAGGTAGAGTCTATAACAAAATAATAACCTGAACTGAAAATCCACAACAGTCTTCAAATACTGCTACAGTAATTATCTTTGTCACAAAAAGTTAACTTCTTGGAAAAGCTGTTTAATGTTTATAAGTAAACATTATGAAGACAACTTCTTAACTACTAATTGTTGAGTTCTAAGTGAAACAAATATTGGATATTTACGGGAATTTCTTATACTTTTTCCATAGCACTCCAAAGTAGAATTGTTGCAGGTAAGATCCTATTAAGTTTATCTGAAATATACCTATGCCAGCAAAAAATTGTGTTTGTGAGTTTTTAGGTACATGCAGTTGTTGCATTAAGATCCTTGAAATTGTTCTTTTTTTTTTTTTTTTTTTTTTTGCCTATGCTCCACTTACTAAGGGGTAAATGGTTGAATTTGCTTCACTGAATTGAACTTATACAGCTTCCTGCTAGGTTCTGGGGAGCATTTATGGAACACCACCTGGAGGGCAGCTGCTCTTTTCTCCTAGCCCTGAATATCATTAACTTTCAGCAGCAACATGACACACTGTAGAAAATTTTGTTTTAAGGCTGCACTCTTCAGTGCTGTTATTGTCAAGAGCAGAGAGAAGTGTGTGTAGGGGGGTATTTCTGGAAAGAGAGAATGACAGATTTCATTCCTTGTCAGCAAGTGCCCACAACCAGGAAAAGCAGAAGGACTGGAAATACGAAAGGGACTCTTTTTTTTTTAAGACACATATTTCAAAACGGTGCCTTGTCTTTGTGTAAATATAAGTGCTTATGGCCTATGCTGAAGCATTCACAATTCAATTCATATTTGAGCTGCAGAATGTCTTCACTTAAAAAAGGAGAGCAATTGCTAACCTTATCTTGCATATGTGAGTGACATTGGAGCTGCCTTGAGAACTCATTTTCTTGTAACTATTTGCTTAAGCATTTCACTACCAGATTAAGCCTGAAGACAACATTGCAGTGAAATGCTGTAAAACCCGGCTTTATGCCTGTGCCTTGCAAAGGGACAAGTAGCTGTTGCTCAGACCCTCTATGGGTTTTACACATTTTGAACAGGGTTTTTTTAATTACAGTTAAGAAACTATTTGTATCAAGAGCAGAGGTAAGACAGGATCAGCTTGTGGCAGCTCACCTCTACTACTGTGCTTTCTGGCTTTTTTCCTCCTCTAGTTTCCAGCCTTTAAGTGACAAACCCAATGTGAAGAGAGGACTGCATTCCCCTGGGAATTACCACATATGGCTCAGCTATCTGTGTGCTACTCATATTCCCTGAAGCCTACATCAATCATCTTGCTGATGCTAACAAGAAGCTTGGCATGATGATCAGAAACAACAGTAAATAGAGTAAATGTTATCAATGTGATTTATCTTGTTATAAAAATTCAGTGTTTTTCAGTGGAATGTGACAATTAACTCTTATTTCTGCACATTTCCATCCATCTTTCTACGTTGCATCTTTTTTCCTCACCCTCTTTGCTATTTGCATCAGTTCCTGATTCCCCTCTTTTTCCTCCTCAGTTCATCATTAAAATGCTTAATAGCAACACCATAGTGTGGTCTCCGAAATGACCTGGATTGTTATGCAGTTCTCACAGCAAAATCCAGATAAATGTGATTTTGTCAAAATCATATTACTGAAAAGCATAATTTTCAATTGCAGTGAGAAATTACCGTTACAAATGACAAAATCTCAAGAAAAAAAATCTGAATAAACTTAAAATTCACATTTCTCATTGATTTAGTTTAAAAGGCTCTTTTGAATAGAACAGTTGACAAGCTATATCACTTTCAGATTGAAATATCTATGCCTTCATGATGACATTTCTAAAACAGAAGCTTTCACAATATTCTTTCAGCATTTAAATCAACAGTTCCAGTTTTGTCCTTGTACTCTTTCAGAATTCACAGTGACTACAAGTATTTGCACTCTTGGAACAACAAAGGACCCCTGTCCTGGACAAAGTATCCCTGTGTTAGGTATTACACCCAAAGTCAGAACCAGACAGAGTCACCGGGTCATAGATAAATATTTTGGGCTCCCTACAGAGCTAGAGAAGCAGCGACTTTACCTGACTTTGACTAGATGTCTTACACGTATATTAAGGACTGGTTTTCCCTTATGACCACTAGACCTGACTAATGCTAAACTTTATTACAGGCAGAAAGTTTTGTATTTGAAGCAACTTTAACTCTTGAGCATTAGTGGAAGGACCTGATCAGGATCAATGCTGGCAAAGCATCTCTTGTCATTGAGATTATACTAAGTAGGAGCTGCAGGACTAACACTTCCAGTTAATCCTAGATTTAAATACAAAATCATTTTGTATTCTTAATATTTACCATTTTGAAAGCCAGGAGGGGCCCAGGTAAGAAAGAAGTAGATTCCAAGAGGGAGGTGAGGATGCTAAACTGCTCTCTGAATTTTCCAGAATCAAGCCCAGATTTTCCAATCTCAGTGCTCAGAGAAACTAGGAAGGCTTTTTCTATATTACAAGAAAACTAATACTTAACGAAGCCATTGAGTTTGCCAATATTTCTTCTGCCCCAGCAATCTTGCTGAAAATAAAAACCTGCATATGATGAACACCAAATAATGGATTTTCAAACTAGCACTGAAATGAAAAAGATCTTTCTGGGTAAGACTGGTGTATAGATAAAATGTAAATTCAATCTCTCTGTGAATCAATTCTGAATAATCAGAAATGCATACAGTCACTAAAATACATTACAAAATAACAGAGAAATGGAACAACATGACAATTTTTATGATTTTTTTCCTGCTTAAAAATAGAAGTAGATAGTTTTCCCAAATAATTATCTGTTTTATGAGAAAGCTGTTCACATGCAAAAAAAGCATGCTTCCATTTCATATATCTTGCTCCTTGGGTTGGCTCCAATTCTGATCTTTAGCCTGACCCAAAATAGGAGCAATTGCACTGTACAAGATGACTTTTCAAATGTGACTTCTCAGCTTGCTTACATATTCATTTAGTCTCAAGACTGTGTGGTGCCTAGTCCACAGGACTGTAATGGGAAAGATTTCAGGACTATTCTTGTTTTGCCAGGCCCATTATGTAGCCTTAGGTAAATTAACTTAGTATTGGCTCAGATCTTCCTTTCCTACTTTGCTTTGTTTATGCCTAAATTGCCAGATGAAGAGCTTGGAGAGCACTCTGAATTTGTGTGTAGTTGGTCAGCTGCCCCCTTTCTTCTCTTGTAGTTTGGGAAGTGAAGTAGAAAGGAGATAAAAAGGTTTGTGGAAGAGGTTGAGCTGTTAATCTTATTCATAAGAGGTATAATTCTTTATAGTGAATTTACCCTGCAAGGTGAGAAATATAGTGGACTAAATTTGCACCTCCATGAAGGTTTTAGGCAAGTCTATACTTAAAAAATAGTTCTCTCCATACACTACTTAACTGGCAGTGCAGATTTTCTTCTGGGTTGCACAGCCAATCAGGTACATCAGGCCCTTCCAGGTAAAGCAGAAAATAAAAATCGGGAAGAGATTTCTAGCTCCCCAGACCATCCTTTTCTGACCAGTATTGATGGTGCAGGGAGAACCCCAAAACTGCAGCACCCTTCTGTAAATTGCAGATAATAATTCTTTATCTGAGACTTCACTTTGTCATGAGATATCAGCTGCTGTGCAAATTACAACTAATTATTAATTTCTGGTTTATTATTGATTGAGCATTCTATCAAACAAACTATATGATACGCTGTAATAAACTCTGTTGGCTGCTCTGACTTAAAATTCCTAGTGCAGCAGAACCGAAAAAAAATAACATCAAGTCTCAGCTGATTTAGAAAGATCATTAGTAACCATGTCTTGTATGCAAGAACTGGATTAGGGCCATGCTGACACAAGACAATCAGTTTTCTATACTTGCAGGATGCTGTAATGAAATGCCTGATTTGATGAAGTTAGAGGCGTTATGATATTTTCATCATTGTGTAATAAAGCATCAGGAATCCTTCAAGCCTCTAATGTTATTGAATATCTTGGTAGTGTTACTACTAGCAGTGTAGAGTTTGCAATGGAAGAGAAGGCTAAAGGAAGGAGGAGGGAGAAGGACTTTGCAGATTGGGGTTTTGGCTTAAGGTGAACAGTCTTTTCTAAATTAATGTGTTCTCCACCATCATTAAATGACTAGTAGTGTCAGGGTTTTGCATGCACCTGAAACCTCCTAACATATTCATAAATAAGAAATGGTGGGTAGAACAAGTAAATGTTTCTCATTTTTACTACAAACAAAGCTTATTAGACAGAACGATAGCTGGTATTTTTTTGCAGTTACCTACTTTTAGTGAATATTTAGTAATATTGCTAGATATTCGTTTAGGAACTGAAAAAATACAAGGTGATTTTCATAGAAATTAGTAATGTACTTTTATATGCATATGAGTTTGGAGTTCCATAGTGGCTTTTATTTATTATCCAAATTTACAACAAATTAATAAAAGTGGAAAATTAAAACCAGTAATAACTGAAGTGTTGCTTTTCCAGAGCCCTAGTCACACTTAGCATATTTAATTCATTCCTGTGAATTCAGTGGGGCTTTGTGTAGAAATAAGACAAACAGCATTTCTATGTGTCTTCATTGTTTAGCTACTGTACAATTTCTTGTGACTGCTGATATTATTTATACTAGGAGGTTGGTTTGTTTGTTTTCCATTTGAAAAAAAAAAAATAGGCAATGAAACATTTGTTAAATTTATTTCCTTTTGAAACAATGGTAATGGAAAGATTTACATGGGCATAACAAAACAAGGACATAAAGAGCTTTACAAAGATCTTCATATAACCTTTTTTCTCTAAATATACACAACCAATAGGAATATTATGTGGTTTGCTTCTTTGTTCAGTAATGAAGCTCTAATTTCCATTTCCACTGTACAGCTGTTGCACTTCTCTCAGATTTTGCCAGCACAAGCCCAAGCTGAGGATTGTCAGCAAGAAAAGTCTGCCTGGAGGGAGAAGTCAGGGCAGCCCAACGATCCCACAGGTTTTCCAAGCCAAGCTCTGCCAAAAGTGGGCAGAGGTAGCTCAGATGGGAACATAGCCAGGGCACCTGGTGGATGCGCTGACTCAATGCTACAAGTAGTTTCTGCCTAAGCTGTAAAGCTTCACAGCTATCTAGGAAGGAGATTACCTTGCATAAAGCAAGCAAGCACACCACTGAGCTCATCAGCTTGGGCTCCACTCATCACACACCGTGCTTTCACAGCTCACAAATGAGAAAGCACTGCTGAAGCAAACCTCTGAGTTGTTCCCTGGTGGGTGACTCCCGACTTATCTGATAGGACAGGTCACATAATGGGCATGCCCTCGGCTATCTTAAATTTTGTGATTAGGAAATGACATAGGACTATGTGGCATGTAGGGCAACCCTTCTTAACAAAGCCCCTGCAGAATTTTGCAGAATCCTGCTCACTGCATGAGTCCTGTAAATTAAAAATCTTTCAGGAAAATGCTGCCGAGCGGCTTTTCACTTGCTCTATAATAGTAATTATAATCAGGTGAGCACCTGGGACATAAGATTTGCTAAGTGTCTTTCCTGCAGGTCATGTTACTGCCTCCTTCAAGACACTGGAGCCAAAGAAAACACCCTGTGTACATTTTAGACGTTCAAATGCTATTTATTTATTTATTTAATTAATTAATTATTATTTATTTATTTATTTATAATGTTATTGCTGTGAGGGTGAGGCCGGCTGCAACCCTCCACTGTTCTTTATGAGAAAAGAAAAGGTAAATCATAAATTTGTGTGTCTGAATCTATTCAGCTGTGAACATGCTTTATATCTTACAGGTATATTGGTGTGATGTCTAATGCATGCATTCTGTTATGCATTTTGGTCATGTTCATGTTAAATTTTCATGTTGTAAGAAGTCTGTTGGACTAAATAGACTTTCTTTCTCCCTCTAAAAGTAATAAGCAAATCCAATGCAATAACTATGATTATCATGATAAAGAGAAGCTTAAGGCATATTGCATAAATTAAGTACATAATGTAACAAATCCTATATGAGTCATAAATAGTCTCCACCTAAGCAGGCTAACTGGCATACATATGAGTGTGAAATATTATTCAGTGAAACCTGTGTGTCCTAAAAGACTACCCTAAGGTACTGACAAATACTTTACAACATCAAATTACCCACATTACACAAACTAGTGCTGCAATTTAACCAGAAAAGATCTATAATTTGCTCAAGGTACAACAATTTTTCCTAAGAGACACTACGTATTTCAATGTCTATAAGCCAACAATATGAATGTAAAGTGTTATGAATATACTCTGTTACCTTGAATTGTTTTGAATTTTGTGGAAGAGCTCATATAAATAAAAATAAAACTTGTTAAAAAGAATTTCTTTATTTTTAATTTCATGTAACTGGCTACTATTAATTTAATATTTAATTAAAACCAAGATAAATTAAAATATTGTGTTAAATTCACTCACTGAATTTACATACTTCAAGTTTTCAGTCGAAACAAGTAAACATTTCCATTTAAACAAGCTTAGTAACAGTAATCTCTAGTATAAAATAACCACAATATAATCTCTTGTGGGATTCCCTTTGCTTTTTTTTAAGTACAATTTTCAGATACTTTTATTAAAAGACACATCTCTTTTAAATTGTTCTCCTGCCCTAAAAAGTGATTTGGTAAAATGAGGGCTCTGGATTCATTATCACACTGATTTTCCTACCCAAAGAACTCAGTTTGCGAGCAAATTTCTAACTGCCAGCTGCACAAACTCAGCCTGAGCCCTGGATCCCTTCCATCTCATGCATCATCACCAGTAATAAATGTCCTGTATGCCAGAATATGCCCTCCATGGCATCTGTGCAATCCCACTGCCATCCGTGAATTTGCACAGGTGTTGCTGGCGGCAGACGTTCAAATCAATAGGGTTACACACAAGTGGCTGAGAAAATTATCTGCCAAACAGAACTACTAGTACTACAGTGATCTGTGGGATGGAAGGGACCTCATCCAACTTGCAGAATCAGATTTTAGTCTTACAACTAGGAAGGAGAAAGTGTTCTGTCTTGCAACCAAAAACTCTGAGAGGGTTGCAATGTACATGGAATATCCCAAAACTAATTTTTTATCCTGTTTCTTAGAGCATAAAATGGTTTTTCAGTGTACATGATGCCCAAAGAACACATTCAAAAATTTTTTTAATAAGTTGCATTTTGCAAGTGATATGCATTGGTAACTTAAACCACCTCCTAGTGTAAGATCAGTATGTCCAGCTGAGAGGAAATGGCCCATCCATATTTGTCCCATTGAGACAGCGCTGTCTTATGGGAGGATGTCTTAGGGGATGATGGTGGTGCAACAACATGCTCCAGGATGGCAGACTTAGATACACAACAGACCTGCAGGAATAAGGTTATTTTCTGCTCTGTTTTTAACTCCTGGATTTTGTCAATGTACACAATCTCTGTCTCAAGATTTCTTTGCAGATCATGCTTTTATAAACAATGGTCAAATGATGTTTCTAGAGCTACCTACAGGCAGCAAGCAGTTCAAAGGCAGCACTTTGGTCAAATATTTGCTATATGACCAGGAATAGAGTCGTGCACTGGACAATGAATAAGTTGAATACTCAGCTCTGGCAGGAGGTGAGCTAGGAAGAGCTGCTCCTGCTTCCTCTGACAGCTTCTCTGGGCTCCAGCTGGACCCTCCTGCAACCCCTCCAGCAACAGAGGACCACACTGTCTGGAAAGACGCTACGCATCCAACAAACCACCTCCCACACTGGTCTCACCATAATTGTATCTGGTGCACACACTTCTGGCAAAATAAAGATTTCAGCACACAAATCAAAGTTAAACACATCTGGATTCTTTTGTTTATAGTTAATTTAAAATTAGATGCAAATTCAGTTTTTCTGGATTTTGGTTAAACTAGTCTGTCCTCTTGAAAGATTACTCTACTTCAGTCAAATGGGTACACTTCACCCCTCAATTTGAAATTCAGTTATTATGTGTGTCTGCTTCGGGTACCTACATACAAGAAGGCTGTGGAAACCACAGTCTTACGCAACTTCAACTCCAAGAGCATGCAGCAGCTAGCATACAGTAGCTGAAAAGACAGGAGAGGTTGCCATTTTCCTAGCCATGACAAGGAAGTTGAATTGTTCATGTGAATTAGCAGCTTAAGATAAAAACTCATGGGAAAGGCAGATTCACCAAATCTTAAAATGCACAGCTGGTGTGCCTTTTTACTGTTACACTGCATTAGCCAGCATAATGTAAGAGCGCAGCTTATTTTTACCTCATGAATGCAAGACTCAAGGAATTTATGTTTTTTTTTCCAGAAAAGATCACTAGGAAATGTGTCTGTGATCTAACTTCAGGTGTGACCCCTCTATTCATAATTCATCACATTTCCCATTAAGACAAAGTTCTCTTTACACTGTAATTCTTTCTCCCTCCATTTTGAATCTACAGCTTGTGATTGAAACCGCTTCCCACACCTTGCAGAAGGTGCGTAACACCAGTTTTCCCACACGTTCCCCATGCAAAGTCATTTTGGGCTCTCCAGACAAAAATCTGTAGCACAATTCAGAACAGGCATGAAATAAATAACCAAAAGAACACTGCACTTACTTTACTATTTCTCTTCAGAGCTAGACAGTAAAAATCTTGGCTTTCAGTTTACTTAAATGTAACACAGAGAACAGGCACTATAAAGAGGGGGAATAACCTCCACTTTTTCTAAACCACTGTTTCTTTAACAAACTTTTTTGCACAGATTTCATTTTGTATCTTGCATAAGGTCAGTTTCTTCAGAAGATGGTTCACCTTTTTCAGCACAGATGGGGGAGATGTAAACACACAGGGCCACATTCAGAGGGCCTATATTCCTATATGAAGCATTTTCTGCTGGCCAGCTTCAGACCTTTGGAGGCATCTCACCAGCTTCTTGACTCAGATGCCTCAGTGCTTTCACCAGCATTATATATTCATGCTTCACTGCACTCAGTATAACATGTCACGCCCAAACCAGAGCACTAGTAAGTCCAGTGCAGATGCAGATCAGCAAAAACAGCCTCTATGCAGAGGGGCAAGCATTAAGCTCTCTCTCACAAAATCTATTTTATCCTACTTTCTGGGGTAGCCCAGCCTTCCATTGACCTAGATAATGCAAAGATGATTATGCGTTTGAATTTCAAAGGAAAAAGTAGTGGGCTGTTAGCTTTAACTGCTGCACTCTAATAGGAATATACATGTACGCATACAATTATTGAGCTGCTTTTAGAACAGTAAATTATTTCATTTTAACAGTAATATCTACTTTTTCACATACATGTTTTAATCAGATTTCTAAAATCCTCAAGATAATTTTTTTCTTGAGTGTGGCTATTATTTATCAGTTTTCAGCTTCATTGTCTTCCTAGAACTACCCTTCAAAATAAAACAAACACCAACCAGAACATAACAATAACAAGCATGAGAAAACAGTAATGCTGTTTATATTTAAAAGATCACTTTGAGGAAAAATTGAAACATTGCCAAGACACTTCAGAAAAATGAGTTATGCCACAAAAATAGAAAAATGGGATTTATGAAATTTATGCAGTGCACAGAGTATTAGCATGCTTATTCACAGGGACAAATATGAAAGAGAAGAAATATCCCAGATTAAGTATGTTTTAATGATGGTGGCTTCAATCTATGCTAAAGCTTCATTAAAAATGATCTCTCCTGATCTTAATGTGTTCAAATGTCAGACTGTCATCCTGGTGGATACAGGCTTAATTATCGGAATGTTGATATTGATTATATGGTTTCCATTTCAATTAACAAAAAGTTTCCAAAATAGTTAATTGGTCTTTGAAAATTATGATTCATCAAAATATCAATATTTTATGAAAATTCATTGGTTTTAATAGAAAACTCAATTTTCATCATCTTGAATTTTATGCATTTGTATGACAATAAAATCTCCCCTAAAATTTGAAACAGTGACAACAAATTAAAACCCTTTGGCGTGTTTCATTTTGTAAAACTACAGCATTGTTTCTGTCTGGATTCAAAATGTATAGGAAAATGCCAGAATTTCTCACAGGGTTTTTTTTTTTATTATTATTTTATTTTATTTTATTTTATTTTATTTGGAACACTGATATTTAAAGAATAATGCTAAGGAATAGGATTAACTGAGACACTTGATATCCTGGTATCATCTTGGTAAAAGGAGTCCAGCAGCAGTAAAGCTGACTTCTCTGGAGGCAGCAAGCTTACGTGTCTCCTAAGACTCATGTCCATACTATCATTACAACAAACTGATGCAGTCTGAAAACCCTTGCGACAAAGATGGTGCTACAGAGCGCCCAATCTGAGCAATTCCTCATGGATGGAAAGTGACAAATTCACAGCCCTTTCGAAACGAATGTCCTGCCCTGCAGATAGCACTCCTCAGAGACCCCACAACTGAGGCATGAACTCAGGCACTCCTGAAGGCACTGCCTGCACCCTTTCCTCACATGGTTTATCTAAACTCCAGTGTTCTATGACTGGTCAAGTACCCTGTCAGGCAGCTTTCCATTTCACCCCATCTCTAAGGATAAGCATTATTATGGGGCTAGATGGTACCATCAGGAGATTGTGTCACAAGAGAGAAAGGTGGGGGGAAAAAAACTCTCTGCACTCATGGAGAGGCCGAGTGGTATTTTTCAAAATCTATCTTTACCATTAAGTAACAACCTTCTTAAGCTATGCCTTTTCCTTTCCCTCTACTCCATACACGCAGCTGGGGTCAGGTAGGGAAGCAATGTGACACTATGTATCTGCCTTCTGTCTACTTCTTCAAACTCTTCCTGACTGCTAACAAGGACAGCTGAGACCCAGTAACCTCAATGTATCCATAAAGCTGAAAGAGGTGAGTGATTGCTTTTCGTTTTCTGTAACTGCACTAGTCACTCTGCAGCCCTATGATATCATAGTCACATCATCCAAACACAGCAATTTTGCTGCGGTCTGAGGAAAATGAACCACTGTGCTAATTAGAGGATGATGTACTAGGGGACCTGCTGCTCCATTAGCACCAGTTCAATAGGATGCACTCTGACAGTGGAAAAGCTGTGCCAGGACTCATCCCTCTCACTGTCTCACATGTCTCCAGCCAGCCAGCAACCACCACAAAACTTATTAAACTTTTGCCTTGCTGATAATTGTAAATGGTACAAAAATGCAAAGAGACCCGCAGGACAGTATGTGAATATATTTTCAGCACACATTTTCCAAAGCAAAATGACCACAGATAAGTACAGAGTCATCTTTGGATTTCATAAATTCTTCGATGAAGACAAACATGGGATTATCCGGAACAGCAGGATCTGCTGCGGGCATTCTTTAACGATCTCGACACTGCTGAATAACTGGATGCTTTCTGAAAACGAACAAACAAAAAATCAGCACTGTTAGACGCTGCCTGTGAGCTTTCACTCGCTACTTCGAAGAAACCGCCTTTATCCTCAGCCTACATCACACGGGAAGCGCCTCCAGGTGGGTGCGATGACCTCCCTTTTTCGGCTTAAGTCCTGGCTGGCAGGGGGACCTCCCCACCGCCCCAGGCAGGCTGCCCTTGCTGGCCTGAAGGAGCAGCGGGCACGGCCGCCCAGCAGGCCAGATCCCGAGGCACCGTCCGCATCCACAGGCAACGGATTCCCCCTCAGCAAGAGCACGCCAGGCCCTGCTCTGTGGCCTTGCAGCCCCGCTCTTTACCGACAAGCCACCGAAACAAGCCCTGAGAGGCCTGGGAGGGCACGAAACAGAGGTGCCTGTCGTGTTCCTCCACGGGTCCACGACTCCGGCACCACTGCGGAGAGGAAAGCGGCCGTAGGCGGACGCGCGCCACCGACCACCGCAGCTCCTGCGCGGCCGGCGCTCTACCGCGGTGAGGGCCGTCCCGCACATCCGCGGCGGAGAAGCAATTAAAGGCGGCAGAGCCCAGTCTGGCGGGGAGGCAGCGAGGGAGAAGACACCACCAGCACCGGCCGGCCGGCCCTGCTCCCGCCGAAGGGGCTGTCGCGCCGCCGCTGAGGTGGCCGCGGAGCGCCAGCGCCCCCTACCGCCCGCCTCCCTGGCGGCTCGGAGCTCCGCAGCCTCATGAAGAGAGAGAACCACGGAGGCGCCGCTGCCGCTGCCACCGCCACCGCCCCCCTCCTTGCTCAGCTCCGCACCCAGCTGCGGCCCACGGCGGAGGCAAGCGGGAGAAGCCCCCCGCGGCGGTACCGCCGCAGTCTCCCGGGTAGAGGGATGAAGCCACCGAAAGCGAGATCGTCAGCCGACCCCCGCACAAGGGGTGTGTCAGCATGGGGCAGGCGGGGGGGGAGGCTGATAAAGTGGTGGGCGGGGCGGTGGGCGGGGCGGCGCGGCTCCATTGGCCGGCGGCGGGAGTGATGTCACCCATATGACCCGCTGATAACTAGTTGGGCGAGGAGCCGCGAGTTTCGCAGAAGGGGGAGCGCGCGCGGCAGGGCGGGCGGCGCGAGGCCGGGTGCAGGGGCAGAGCCGAGCTGCACGAGCCCGGCCCGGCCGCGGGGCTGTGGGCAGCAGCGCGCCCGCCCGCCAGTCGCCCCGCGGGCTGCGCCTCGCAGCACGGTGGAGGCTCGGCCCGGCCCGGCCCGGCTCGGCTCGGCGCGCCGCAGGGGCAAGGTGCGGCGGCTGAAGGGGGCGGTGGTTCAGCGGCTTTGTTGGCTCGGAGCGCGGCGGCGGGAAGAGCGGCGCCTCGGTGAGAGCCCACCATGGTGCAGCAAGCGGAGAGTACGGAGGCGGAGAGCAACCTGCCCCGGGAAGCAATGGACACAGAAGAGGGAGAGTTCATGGCTTGCAGCCCCGTCGCTTTGGACGAGAGCGATCCGGACTGGTGCAAAACGGCGTCAGGGCACATAAAGAGACCGATGAACGCGTTCATGGTGTGGTCTAAGATCGAGAGGAGAAAAATCATGGAGCAGTCCCCGGACATGCACAACGCGGAGATCTCCAAGCGCCTGGGCAAGCGGTGGAAAATGCTGAAGGACAGCGAGAAGATCCCATTCATCCGGGAGGCGGAAAGGCTGCGGCTCAAGCACATGGCCGATTACCCCGACTACAAATACCGGCCCAGGAAAAAGCCCAAAATGGACCCGTCGGCCAAGCCCAATGCCAGCCAAAGTCCGGAGAAAAACGCACCCACCAGCAGCGGCGGCAGCAAAAGCGCCAAGAGCTCCAGCAAGAAGTGTAGCAAGCTGAAAGGCTCCTCCGCCTCCTCGCCCCCCAAGCCGGGAGCCAAAGCCGCCCACCACGGGGATTACGCGGGGGACGAGTACGTCTTTGGCACCCTCAAAGTGAGCAGCAAGACGGTCAAGTGCGTCTTCATGGACGAGGAGGAAGACGAGGAGGAGGACGAAGACGAGTTGCAGCTGCGGATCAAGCAGGAGGCGGAGGACGAGGAGGAAGACGAGGAGCCGGGGCCGCAGCAGCTGCGGCGGTACAACGTGGCCAAAGTGCCGGCGAGTCCCACCTTGAGCTCCTCGGCGGAGTCTACCGAGGGGGCCAGCCTCTACGAGGAGGTGCGGGGCGGCGCCGCGGTTGCGGGCGGCGGCAGCAGACTCTACTACAGCTTCAAGAACATCACTAAGCAGGGCCCGCAGCCGCCGCAGCAGCCGCCCGGTCTCTCCCCGGCCTCCTCCCGGTCCATCTCCACCTCGTCGGCAGGCAGCGAGGAGGCGGACGACCTGCTCTTCGACCTCAGCCTCAATTTCTCTCAGCACGGCCACGCCGCCGCCGAGCTGGGAGCGGGTGCCGCCGCCGGGAATCTCTCCCTCTCGCTGGTGGACAAGGACCTGGACTCCTTCAGCGAGGGCAGCCTCGGCTCTCACTTCGAGTTCCCCGACTACTGCACCCCGGAGCTGAGCGAGATGATCGCGGGCGACTGGCTGGAGGCGAACTTCTCCGACCTGGTGTTCACGTACTGAGCGGCGGCGAGGAGCGGCGGAGCCGGAGCTGCGCGATGCCGGCGATGATGATACGATGATGATGCTGATGATGATAATTAAAAAAAAAAAAAAAAAAGTCTTGTTTTCTTTAAAAAAAAAAAAAAATAATCCTGAAGTTAGTTCCGAGCCCGGGAGTTGCGATTTTATTTTTTTGGTTTTTTTTACTTTTTTTTTTTTTTTTTTTAAATTGCATTTGGTGATCACAACAACAACAGCAAAGGCAAATGGGACTGGGGGAAAAAATGATACAGAAGGCGCTGTTTGAAGCTTGTCGGTCTCTGATTGAAGTCTGGAAGATGGTCTGCAAAGAAGTCTTGTGGCAGCACAACTGTTACTCAAGGGGGTTTGTGGATTTTTTTATTTTTTTTCCCGTGAGAGATCTTGAAGAACTGTTCTATTTTTTTTATTATTATTTTTCCGAAAGGGACCATTGCAACTTTTTTTGGAGGGAGAAAACTGATGTCTTCTATGCATCCGATTCTTAACAAAGCTGCAGGGAGCTTGAAAAAATGCAGACTGTACAAACGCTTACAAATAACTGAACTGACTTAAGATCAGAGTTTACTTTTCAGATCAAATTGTTTATGGTTTTACAAATGTGATTTCTACTTGCCAACTTTTTTTTTTTTTGTAACTTGTTCCCTTATACCTCCTTGATTGAATACCAGACAGCCTAGACCTCAGTACAAAAAGGTATTGAAACATTTTTGATACATAACAGACCTCAGTCTTTTTTAAAAATTAATATATTTTCAGGCGTATTTTTGTACAGTGAAAAGGGAACATTCTTGCTGTGTTTTTTCAGTAAGACTTTTCAGGCACTTCTTCCCTTTTATTTTCTTTTTTTTTTCTCTGTTTTTAGCATGCAAGTTTGTTGGTACGTTACGTCCTGGTTTTAAAAGGATTAAATTTTAAAAAAAATAATCCTTGCATCTAAAGGCCTTGTGGTTTTAAAAAGAAAAAAGAAACAAACACTTTTTTGTACAGCTATAGTTCAGATTTGTTCAATATTTGTAGGTAAAGATTTATTGAAAATGGTGATATAGACCTCAGAGCTGTTATCTTAGTTTAAAAGATTGTATATGTACTGTACTATAGTAGGACTTTATGTATCTCATACGCTGTGATATGTGGATGGGGCCCCAGATGGAAGGTATGAAACTGGATTCTCGATTTTAGCAAAAAAAAAAAAAAAAAAAGAAAAGAAAAAAGGCACATAGTTAAAAGTTTCTCATGTTGTGCAATATAATCTAAAGTACAGACCATCTGCATATTTTGTAGCAAATGATGGCAAAAGCAGACTTGTGCACTGTCAACATCATAGCCTGTTTTTTTTTTTTTTTTTTTTTTTTTTTTAAATGCTGAAAGTCTGTATCTTGACAATTTTAATAAATCAGCTGGAACTGATAGAAACTCGTATCGCTATTAGTGTCTGTAGAAGGAACGCTGGAGATGCCGTGTTGTCACCCTTCGCCTGCGGAGGAGCGGTAGCTGTAGGCTATTGTGCATGACCGTAGCTAGGGGGGAAGGAGAGTAAGGGCTGCTTCTTTTCTTTGCCTTTTGTTTTTCCGCCTCCCCTCGCCTTTCCCTCCCACCCCCGTTTTGCTCCGCGGGGCCCGGTGGGTGCCGGCCCGCAGCGGTGTGGTCTCCATCAGGCGGGGCCGGGGCGGGCTTGCTGGGGGCCTGGCCGACCGGTGGCAGGTTGGCTCGTCCCGAGTGTTTCCTGCTCTTCCGCCTCCCCTCCAGTCCGGTGGACGAGCCCGGCTCCCCGGGGGCCGCCCCGCCGGTCTCCTGCGTCCGGTTTCTGGGGAGGTGGGCGCGGCGGGGTGGGGGCTCGGCTCCCCCCCTTCCACCCGCCCTGGTCTCCCCGCTGCGCTTTTTGTCCTCCCCCTCTCCCCTTTTTGATGAATAGCCTGGGCGAGACCCGAGGCGGAGATGCTCGGCGCAGTGGGGCTGCATCTCTTCAGCCCCCCTGCAGCGCTCGGCGCGGCGGGGCGGCCCCGGCCCTTCTTCGATGAGCCGCCTCGGGGGACAAGGGCAGGAGAGGGGTACGAGCTTCTGCTGTAGGTGAGCAGACTTTTTCAGGGTGCTTTTTTTTTTTTTTTCTGACTTTTTTTTCTTTTTTTTTAACCGTAGAACCCATCAGATCTCAGTTGTGCGCTCTGAAACAACTGCTGATGGCAATAAACAGACTCACAAGGTGGAAGTTTCTCAAGAGTTTACTTTTTATCTGATAGGCTTTGGTAAATTATTGTTTGGTTTTGGTTTTGTTTTTTGGTTGGGTTTTTTTTGTTTGTTTGTTTGTTTGTTTTTGTTTTGTCTCCACTATTTAATGATCCAGCTGTTTACAGGGACAATTCACTGTGCTGGTATTTTGGTGGCAACCACTGCTACAGGCTTTCAGACTTGCTGAAATGAAAATCCTGCATACACATTTGTAAGGCATAATAAAAACATAACATTAAAACCTGCATGCATGTTATGTTTAATCAAAGACAACTCTTAGGCATTTAAGTGGTGAGATATCTTACTTTAGGTTAGTTAAACTGGTAGTAAAATGATTAATATAATCTGATCTCTTTCTAATAATAATAATAATAATAATAAAACACTCATGATTCTAAATAAAAGTTGTTTGGCCTAAATTTTTGCTATCAGAAAAGAGATATAGCATATCTGGGAACTCAAATTTATGTCTTGCATTGTGATAATTCTTTATGAGAAACTGTGTTTTAAAACAAACTTAATTACAGTATACAAGATATCCTTGGCGATGGATAGTCCTCAATAAAACAGAGTTTCTTGAATTTTCAGTTTTTGGTCTCAAATGATTAGTGTGTTCTCCATGTAATAACTTAGAAATCAGATTGAAAACAAATGACATTTATCTCTTCTAAGGCAAAAGATTGAAAGAAAATAGATACACTGAAGTGCTCTAGCCTAGCCGTTCACTTTCCTGCTGTCGAAAATCCGGTTTTGGGCTAGGGTGATGGAGTAAGTTGATCAGGTTCTAAATCTTAAAACTGAGCCAAAATTCTCTTAGTAATTCTTGAAGCTATCATGAGAGTAGAGGGACTTGTTCTTCCAGTCCCTTTCTTCTGATATGCATCCTTGTTTAGTAAAGTGATAATAGGCAGTGTCATTAAACATTTGTGCTTTACAGATGTTCAATGAGTTATGAGCGATTATGATCAAATATAGGCTGCATTTAGTTTGCATTGTAATAAGGTCCGTGTCCCAGCCTATGGAAGTTTTGACTTGTATATGGTTTTGGGAGCTGTTTTTAAAATTACCATTTAAAATATTAGTCAAGGATAAGTGATGTAAAGGATCCAAGTATAAAGCAGTCAGGCAAATTTTAAAAGAGCAACAGGTCTACTTTAATCAATCAATATAATACCCACTCAGAAGTATATCTTCTTCTAGATGGGAATTATACAGTACTGTTTCAGAAGAATTATTCTGAGTGAAGGTATATGGTGCAGGGAAACAATTTTTTGTCCAGACAGTTGAGTTTCTTTTATTTCAGAGTTTATTGTTGCGTATTGCTCAAGGAAAAATTAGGTAGTGTTCTGTTTAAGCCACTACATTGTTAGGGCTGAAGTTTGATGCTGTTGAATGTCTAAGCCCCTGCTGATCTCAGCGAGAGCAAAAAACCAATCTTCTTATAATGAAAAATAGCATCTGTTAAGGTAGTCTCTCTTTATTTTTCTTCTTTTGTCATATCTGATAATATTCATGCCTTCTGTTTCTCTTTTATGTTCCTGCATTCACAGGAATTCTTGTTGACATGCTAGAACAGTCCTGTTGCAAGCTTAGTATCTCTTGTGGCCTTTTATTCCACGTTTTTAGCATTTGCCTCTGTACAATACTACTCTTAAGTGTAATGGGATTCAGTGATGGAAGGGGGAAAAATTAGTTTTTTAATGTGGAAAGACAATTTACTTGCTAACACTGAGGATGTCAACTCAATGTAAGATCTAACCAAACATTCTGATTTGTTTTCAGTTTTGAAGTGAATATTTTTGTAAACTTACCATTTTTACCCTTCTGTTGTTTTTATTATGTTTTTCCTCTCCTCCTTTTAAAAGAACCACAACTAAGAAATATTTTCTTCCTGTAAGTGCAGTTTTTTTCAAATGTGGTAGAAAGACTCATTCCAAGCATCCTTTGAGTGCTACATGCTCTTTAGGCACTCGTTGTCATTCAGATGAAACTTCTTTGAGTCTACTGAATGTGATTTGCATGCACGCAGTCTGATCCTTCACTCATGCCTGTTTGAGGAAAATGCAACTCTGTTGTTACACTGAGGTAAAACTAGTGTGGGGTCAAAGTCAGGGCCATAAAATTTTTAGGTGTTTGATACTCAATACAGCTCAAGAAGTTCCTTTTTACATCTTCACAATTGTTACCTAGTAAGGCCTTAAACCTGCACTGGTTAAAAAAACAAAAAAAATTCTCATTGATTTTAATGGGAGTTTTTGCCACAAGGGCTGCTGGCAGGGTAGGTGTCTTAGTTCATCCTAACCTTCATTTGTAAGCGTGGCCAAGAAAACAAAACAAACAACAAAAACTTAACACTATGAGTTGCCTTACATTTACCCTACTACACAGTTGTATTCCTTTGGTTTATTTCCTTTCCTCTCACCCACATTGAAGGCTGTGATTGTTTTTGTTTTTCTTAATTTTTTTGCACACTACCTATACCAATTAACTGCCTAATTAGTTTTATCTTCTCTACATGGATGCAGTGAATTTGTAAGAGAATTTCACAAGCAAGTAGTTTTTTAGTGAGTTTAAAGTAAATAGAGTTTTAAAGACCTATTTTTATATTCAATATAAAGCACAAACGTGCAGAAAGTGTAGAATGACTTACAAAAAGGGAAACAAAAGTTCGTAATATTTCATGTATAAAAGTAATACCTTCTTTGGGTTGAGATTCTCTTAGAAAACCCAATACTTATGCCAGTGCAAAGATAGGATTATTTTAAAAACTCCTAGAAAATTGTGATTGACAGCAATTTCAAAGGAATGACTTCTGTAGATACAAGGAAACCCCTAAAGCAATATGGATAAGAAGGGGTGAATGGTTTTCAATGATGAACAACCTGGAAGTGTGAGAATGGAGGTTTCAATCCTTATTAATTAATCAAATTTCTTCTTTTGTGGTGAGTTATAACATCTGGATTTTCTGTGAAGTGGAATCTTAAAGGATGAAAAAGTGCAAGGGCGCCAAACTTCTAAGCCTTGCAAATACTCAGAAGCAGGTTTGGTTTAGGATTATCTGTTGTTAATTAGGGCTTCAGATTTTGGTAATTCCCACTTCCAAGAAAATCAAGACACCAATTTACCGCTTGAAGAAATTTGATTGAATAATAATGATTAATCCAGGAACTCCCATTGTCGCAATTTGTTTTTGTTTCCATCGTCCTGCTTATCTCCAAAACCAACTTGCCTCAACTCCTGGTGAAGCCAGGGAGAAGAGTTATATGCCATTGTTAGTTCATTTACGATTTGTATCTGGTTTTGCTCTTGTACATATGTTGGCATTTTGGAGTCTTTACATAAATACTGTGATATTTTTTTCCTCTTTCCTTTAATTTTTTTGGTGGGCTGTTTTAAAATGGAGGCCTGTTTTCCAGTGTGGGACTTTCGATGGTTACAACATTTCAATGATGTTGCATGATGGCCGCAGGTGGGGGAAATTGAATGTTTTAGAGCAGTTTTTCAAGCATGACACTTTTAAAATATGTAATTTCAAAGACTTTTCAAGGCCACATGAAATTAGTTTTCATAGCCACTCCAGGTCTTGGGGGGAAAAGCTGAAAAGTACTTTTGTTTAGAAGTCTGAGTGATGTTGGGGGGGAAACCTTTTCTTGAGGTTTTTGCATGTCAGTGCACGGCCTATTGCTGTGAGAGAAGGAAGATGGTAAGGCTGCTTGAGGCAATGCACTGGAGGACAAAGTGTTTTCTAGCACTAGAAAAAGAAAATGCATGGCAAAGTTTCGTCTTCTAGTAGACTATATAGCATGCAGAGTTTAGTATGTGTCAAAACAGTGTATGACATTGCTGTATCAAAGTTGTAAAATTAAGCATTATTTATTGAAAACTATGTATTTTTTTTGTAAAAACCTGATCACCTAGAGGATTAATATCAGTGACTTGTGCTAGTGCTACAAACTTAACCAGCTTCTTTACTACAGTACTTGATATGCAGTGTTAATGCTCAGGGTTGAAACCAGTCCACTCCAATGTCTTTTTTTGCAAGAGTTTTTAAATAAAGGAACAACATAATGCAATTGTTCAAAAGACTCTAATAAAATTGTGTGATCAATCTTCCTACGTGTTTTTATGTGGATTTTTTTTTTTTTTTTTTTTTACCAGTGTTGCATTTACTAAATGCAGTTTAGCTATTATAGTAAATCAACTCTTCAGTCTGTGGGCACCCAAATCTTAAAGTCAATGGGAATATTGTGTCTTTCAAAAAAACCCTCAGTGAATAGTTATGGTTAAGGTAGGATGTACAGAGGATGAGTGCTGTTCTGGCACACCTGACAGACACTGAAACAGAGAACTGCCAATTAACTTCCTCTTTTTTTTCTGGTTAAGACTCTGGATGAAACAGTGAAGTATTTTCTGATAAATATTTTAGATATTGCTTTGAAGTTGATCATGAAAGAATGAAATAAGGTGGATCACATGCCAGCAAACACCATTTCTCTCTGTATCTTTTTCTACAAACAATTTACCATCTAAATGTATTTTGGCATAGAAAAAAAATCATTCTGTATTAAGATTCTAGTTATGAAAATGTTTTTATGAGAACCCTGTAATCAATTCTTTGAACTATAAAAAGGTGTTTTTAATGTGCTTATGTGGTGAAAGTTTGTTGTATATTAAATATTGTTTTATAGAAATGATGGAGTTATATTGTTACAAATTCAAAATTTGTAATTAACACAAGCCATCTATTGCTGAAATTAACCTTCTAGAGCTCCTGTCAGTAGGCATATCCCCATATTTCAAAAAGTATACAAGGACCATCTCTCCCTTGCTTGTATTTAGTGTCTATACTTTTGCAAATTTACATGGGGATTAAAGTATCATCTGATGATACCTTCCTTCCCATTGGAGGTTACTGGTTACTCCTAATACCCAGGAAATAATAAAAAAATTCTAATCAGCTTCAACTGTAGCCAATATGAGCCTTTAGACCTGGGAGGAATCAATTCACCAAATAAAGGGTTCCAGGTAATTTTGTATGACTGTTGAGCACAGTTCTTTCCATTGCTCCTCTTCTTTCCTTATCCAAACAGTTATCTGAATAGATCCTTTCTCCAAAGAAACACTTCTTGGATAACAAGTAATGACTTCAGTTTAGCTTATCAAACCTATTGAGAACAGTAAACCCAATTCTATATAACTTCAAAAGTCTGTTATAGCAGTAATTTTTTTTGTGTGAATGGAGAAGTGTAACTGATGTGAAATAAGGGTTTGAATGTGCCTTGTCATAGTAAAAATAGGAAATTTAAGCTGGTCATTGTAAATCAGTGAAATAAAATCTTTATATACAGCTATCATATCACTATCCTTTCTGTACATATAAAAAATAGTTTCAAAAAGCATTTTTAAGGTATTTCAGGAGGTTTTGAACCAATTAACTGAGAGTAATCCACAGTATTTTGTTTTGGTTTTAATTCCCATAGAGTTTGTTTCTTCAAGTCCCATTGTATATAACCAAGGACTAAAAATCTTCTAGAACAGATTAAGGCCATCTCCATATTATCTCAAACGTCTCTAGCTGAAGTCTTCTGTTTGTTTCCTCCTGAGTGAGAAGTGCCATTACTGCGCTGGAAAGCTGAGTTTCAGTTCCACTATGTCAGGTCTTATTGACAGAGTGAATTCCTGCATGACACACTAGAAGTCTTTCCTACTCAGTATTTGAAAGTGGTGTTGGATTTGTAAGCCACAAGTAATCACATCTTAAAGCTCTCATTGTGGAGATATTGTGTGGCCTGGGTGTTGGCTCAGTTTTATATCAAAGAAAGGGTAGAATCACGTGTATGGAAGAAAGAAGAAAAACATTTACTTGGCATTTCAGTTTTGATTAATATGTTCTCAACTTTGAATGTTAGGTCTAACCTTAGAAGAAATGCATGAAAATATAGCATGTAGGTACCATATATGCACATAGATATCCAAACACAATTGCATCATTACAGAGCTAACACAAGCACATACGTATGCAGTTGTGTTTTCATTAAAATGCTTGTTGGCTGGATCACTAAATATCTTGAATATAGTGTCCATTAAAATCTATACTTCCATGTCCTGAGAACTTCAGAATATTTTAGTCTGTTGGATGTGAACAGTTATCCCTGGAGTTTCATAAATCTTTAGATAATATCTTCATAGCCTAGTAAAATTTTGGTAGAATACTGAAAAAAGAAAAAACAAACAAAAAAACCCCAACCTAACAAAAAAAAAAAAACACACCCAAACAAAAAAACCCCACACCAAAACCCCCACAAATATCTCCAGCTCTAAAAATGAAAATTCCCATCATAGTCACAGTAAAAGGATCTTAGCCTTTTCCCTGGAAATATGACATTTACATTTATTGGCATTCCTTTGACATTTACGTAAGCTAAAGTGTCTATGATAGATAATTTTTTCTAGAACTCTGTAAATTCAATTAAAGGATTATTATTATCTCCAATCAAAATTGACTCAGGTGTATACTTTAAAATACAAATCTTACTTTCTCAAATTATAATGTTAACAGATACTGAAGGGTACATGGGGAATGAGGCAGGATTCATCTGCACACAAACACAAGGCAGTCCAAGAAATGCATAGCAAAATAGACAATGTAGATCTCAGTTATAATTGTTCCATTAAATTGCATATTAATGTGATCTTTTGGCATTTCATATTCATAACACCAAATACGCGTCAAGTTAAAACTCAGCAATAAATTTGTATTCAGATTGCTTTTTCAAGTCAGTACTATAACTAAGAGCTTCTTTTCTGTGTCTAATTGTTTGTAAAGTATCTTACACTTCCACCTAGCCTTTACTTCATGAGACTTAATTTTCCTGCATAATCTTATTGTAATAATATTCCTTAAATCTTTGTAAACCCTGCCTTTCATTCTCCTAATTTCATTCACCTTGTTCATTCAATTTTAGCTTTCATACTCTAGAGATCAGAATCAAACTGCTCCCTCGACAGTGGCACTGCTGTGCATTGCCTTTCATTCTCTTCTTAAGGCTAGAAAAAGGGTAGAAAATCACCGAGAACATTCCACCTTCCACTCATTTTTGTCCTTGGAAACTTCTGGCACTCCCTACTTTTTAGACTATCAACAGCCATAGTCTGAAACCAGCTTTGCTTTCCTTGGCTACGTGCGGCCATTCATCAGCTGAGGGTTATCAAAGCCAATAGTTCTGCAGGCAGGCAGATTCATCTGAAGTCAACTAAAACTGTTAAAACTATCCATTCTGATTTTGCCTGAAGTTGATGTGAATTGCTCCACAAACAGAATAGTGGGGTACTAGTGTCTGTAAAAGGGAAAATAGCAACAGCAACAATAACTCCCCCAGATAACTGCCTGCTTGAAATGTGAACCTTGACGTAGCCTGATGATGTGAGACTTCTCCAGCCCCTGAAAGCAGCTTTTGTGATGAGATATTTTTGCATATTTTCACTGTATTAGTCAGTGAGACGCAAAATATTGCATTTTTCCTCAAACATATTTTGCATTTGGGAGACAAACAAAGATACATAAAATATAACATACAAATAGCAAACATTTACAATAATACCAAGGACATTTGAGAAGACTGTGGCGATAGATTTTAAAAATTACTTATCTTTGCTTTCCCTATGTCAATCTCTTGTACACATGTTCTCCCTCCATCCTTTTCCTGAGCACGGATTTTATATGTAAGTGGACAGATATAAAACCAGAAATATATCACAGCCTTACATGAGCAAATACAATTAAACAAACATTACTACAGCAGCTGTATCAGTCATGAAAAGCTAAGAAACAAGGTAGGAAAAAATGCATTTGCAGCCTTATTCAAACCCTTTTTAATAAAAATACTGATGCGAGACCATGTGTACCAAGTGATACAGCACTTAGAAGTCAGGCACGTGGGATCAGCTGGCCAGATTTCTGAACTCAGCCTTCATGCTGAGTGAGAAGCCGTCTACAGCTTGACTGTAAATATGGGATGTGTTTGGTGTCTCCAACACCTGACTCAGGATTTCACATTAGACATCTCTGTCCACTCAAGATACCAAGCAAGTTCACAGTTTTATTTTGACAACAGATGACAAACTCTTTCCATTGATATGGTAAAGGAGGTAGAGATGTGCTCAGGAAATAGTATAGGGAAGAGATAGAAAGCACATCTAGACTAAGAAAATAAAACAGAGTCAGCACAAAGTCCAGGCTCTGGAACTCAGCTGTCTCTGTACTCTTAAATTGTTAGAAAAATATCCCTGACACGGTTTTGGCTGGTGAATGTTAGCACTCTTCCAAAAAATCACGGGAACAATTTGGAAATTAGCATGGACCGAAGATCATTCCCAATAGACAGTTTGGATTCAGCCACTCTGTTTTGGAAAGTAGAAGAGTTTAATAGTATAGATGTGGCCAGATCACGCCAGCTGGCCTCACATCCAGGGAACAGATCCTGGTTTAATTTACTAGCATAGATGTAGCTACAGGTTATAAACCCTACTTCTGAAGGACTTTGACCACAAAACCCCTATAATTTTGGAGAATACCTTAGCCTCAAGCTATGGAATAGCCTCAGAGAGAGGCTGTCACTGCTGTCTGTAACTGCAATGCAAAAGCCATGAGGCCAAAGGCAAAACAAAAGGAATTTGCTCTAAAAACTTTTCAGTATTACTGACCCATACTGTCTCTTGTTACACACAGTGTCAATTCTACAACTGTTACATTCCTGTTTAACTGGCAGCTCATCTTTAACAGGGGACCACAGAATGGCACTGTGGACACAAATATTTTAAAACTGGGAAGTTGCTTATAGAATTTGGGGAGGGTGTGCTCCGTCTCATAAAAATGATAACAATTTACACTGCAGTGCCTTCAGTCTCAAGAATCCAAAAGCACTTTACAAATACTGTTGGCCAATTTTGTTCTCCCCTTGTAGTTAAAACACCTACTGAAATCAATTGTAGAATCACTTATATTGAATCTCCTCCAACTGCAGAGCTTAGTGAGAATTTTATATGTTGAACAGCTATAGAACTGGAGCTTTGAAATTGCTATTTAAATTATACATAAGAATCATACAGTGTATGTTCTTCTAACACTCTCACAATTAGTTTAGACAATATTTTCATAAACTGCACTCTTAGGAAAAGAAATAAATCCATCTGGAATAGATAAGAGGGAATCATTAAGTATTTTTCCTGCTTAAATATTAACATATTTTAGTAAAATCGGTTTAGTGTCCTGAGAAAGGAATGCTCCCTTGATCAGCACATCAGTGTTACAGTCTAAACATGGCTACTGAATCATAAAGTCCCTTCTCCAAACGTGAATGATTTTTTTCTATTTTTATTTTAGATGCTAAGGATAAGAGGTGAATCTAAAGCTAGAAAAGCCTAAAGAAGGATACAAATTTCAGGCTCATTTGGGTTCTACTAGTACTGAAACAGTATATCTGCAGTGCAACAGCTCACGCTTTTTCTAATGTTCAGTGTTTTCTTGCTCTATGCATATTCTGCTGGTGTTAACTGTGTTAATCACAAAATAAATGCCATTTAAGTTTGAACTTAGACACAGACACTTCTATGGATAGCAGGTAAAACAGAGTGCAGTAGGCTTGACTTGGGAAAAAAGGAATAAAGCCAACAAAGTTAAAAAAGAAAGGCAATGCAGACTGCTTGCCTACAGAGTTACATACTGAGCATCATACTTTCTGGGTTTTAGCACCTATATTAGGTATATTTAGCACCTATGTCTCTACGGAATAATTTCCAAAGTGCCCGGAACACTGATGAGCTCCCTCTGCTACTGGTTCCATCAGCACCAGTCCTAGTTAAATGATTTTTGAGAAATGGATGAGCCCAGGGCATCAGCCAGCAAGATGTGCTCTGACTGCTTGGTGTCATCCCTGACTTTATATAGGGCACATGGCACCTCCAGTCTCCACCAGTCTCTCACGGTGAAACACTTGACCCCAAATGGAGGACATCAAGTGGAAGTTAAAACTTGGATTTAGAAAAGATGAGGGCAGATATATGCAATCCCACATCCATGCTGTCATTGACAGGTAGCTCCTCTCTTAAACTACTGGAGGTGCTTGGAGGGCTGTGTCTCCACACTGCACTTGTGGGGAATGAGATTTTGAGCTGAGGGATATTTCTCCCAATAGACGCCAGCTTGTGTCTTATTAGACAGTTCAAGAGAAAACTCAGTTATGAAAACTGATTAAAAATAAGTGTGACATATATTTTTTTTGCTGCATCTTGATACAGCTGTTTGATTCCCTCTAGTCAGTTAACCAGCAAAAAAGTTAGAGCACCAGCAGATTTCTTCCATTGTATACTAAAGAATTCAATTAATGTGAAAATACCTTTCTCCAATCATACCCAGAAAGTCACTTTGTATGAAATTGGAGACAATATTCTATTGAATAATGACCCGATATTGAATGAAGATTCCCACTAGTGTAGGATTAGTAGGCTTAACCATTAGCAAGTTTCACAAAATGCTAATAAAATATTTATTTGCCTATTACTTTTCTTGACCTATCAGTTGAGTTCACTAATGGATTCAGGCTTCCCAGACAGAAACTTAGACATTTATCTGAAGCTTAGCTAGCCATTTTCCTCAGTGATGAGACATGCATTTTTCTGTCACATATTTTTACTTTATAAAATTAGAAATGTATCTATAAATATATATATGCATATATATATAATGTTATGAATATTTAAGGAGTAAAACAGTAATCAATTGTAACTCAGATATTTTCAGGTATAGAAGATTTAAAAGATATATTCATCAATTTGTCCAACAACCATTTGTTTAGAGTATTGTATTAAAAATCAGAAACTACTTACTGTATACCTTATAATAGCATACTGTCTAGCCAGATCTGTACTCAGTGAATAATTCCATGATTTTTTTTCTTTGTCTGAAATTCTTCTCTAAGAATCTTTTAATGCATCTTGGTTCTAAGAGCGTTTCCTCTGTACAAATCGTTCTCATTCATATTAATGTCATATTTGCATGTAAAAGAACTGGGATGTTGGAGGTGATATATATCAGAAAGGATTTTTGAGAAAAGATTTCCAGAATTCAGAATTCTTGTCCTTTGTGGGAAACACAAAGCAGCTACTTGAGGTGCCACGTATAATAATATATTATTATACAAGTTATTTTCAATTTATATGAACTGTGTTTCAAAGCTGCTTTAAAAAAAAGTTTGAGTCCATCATAAGTTTTGACAAGCCTTGTAACAGAGATTCTGTTACAAGTACTGGTGGGGATTGGCAGGGTGGCAATGAAATAAGAAATATTTTCTCCAAGGGAAACCATGATTTATCTGCTAAGGACCAGGCATAAATTCCCAGCTCACAAAAGTTAGCAGGTACTGGAAATTCTCCTTGTCTCCTGAGAGGTGCTTGTAACCTGCTCAGCTGGGGGTTTAACACATGGGATGGATTTCCCAGCACACTGTAGAGAAATAAATTGCCTCTAAAATGCAGAAAGTTATTCTAATTGCTTTGTCTTCCTCCTTTTTGATAACTTTGCAAAGTGATTTAAAGATTTACATGTTTCATATATGTAATAAATGGAATCAAAAGCGAATAAAGTAACCTCAAAAATGGAACCTTTGACCTCTTACTAAGAAAACCAGGCAGATATTTAGCAACAATCCTTTCTCCTTTTTTCTTTTTTTTTTTCCTTTGGGAAAGTGGCAGCAGGAGAAGCTATAGGTTGGGGGGTTTTGTGGCTGTTTGTCTTCTCCACACTTTTTTGCTACTAGCTTTATTTCATGCTATCACCTTTTTGCCTTGGATTGATTAACCTCTCCAAAGCTAAGTGTTAGCCATCAGACATGTAAAGTACTATGGGAATATATTGCAAATAAGGACACAAACAGAGTAGTTTTCTGCTATCTGTAATGTCATTAATAGAGAAAACAAACTTGAACAGGCATCTGTAATTTTCCTCTTTTTTTCTATAAATATATATTTCAGTGGCAGCTGAAATATGTACATAAGCTATATGCACTATCTAAAAGGAATGAGAAATAGTAGAAGGTGAGACACATTGCTGCCTTTTTCCCTGGGGTGTAGCATGTGTAATACATGAGAAAGATGACATCACCCACAGAAAGTACTGGATTCACAGGCATAATATAAATAAATCATTCAACAAAATGAAGAACCAGCAAAAGGGACAGCCAGAGTTATATTCTTAAACATGCATTATTTACCCAATAATCTGAATCATCTCTTACAGTCTTTCTAGTTTCACATGTAAACACAATAAGCATTTTCATCTGAAAAACCAAAAAAAAAAAAACCAATCTTACTTGTATTTCTTCCTTTATATTTACATCTAATGTACAGAATGAAGTCAAATAAATCCCACTCTATACAATCACTTTCATATATCATTTTTATAGAATCATACATGACTATGACTTGGTTTGGTTTTGTTTGTTTGTTTGTTTTTTAAATACAAGATGAAATTATTCCCCTGGTCCCAGCAGGTATAGAATAACTTGTGGGCTGTAAGGACTCAGTGCACAGAGACTGAGTATGGCTGGACTCCAGCAGCCTAAAAGGGAGTTTTCTGTACAAGGTCATCACTTCTAACCCTCAGGCCACAGGGTGATCCCTGGGAAAGCAGCCTTCCTGACTTGTCAACACTCTCCTGAGGCCAGTCTCAAAAATAATTTAGATGCCTGCGTCTCTTGGACTTTCCAGATTTAGGGCAGATTTCAGACTATCTGCATCCACCTAGGTCCCTGCTGAGGAGCTTAAGTGTTTTTGGAGACAGGCAATTCAGCCATGACTAATCGCTGCAGCTGATTAAAATCCTGTGCTGGGACAGCAGGTTCCCCAACACCAATGCAAGGGCCAGATAATGTGCTCAGCTTTGGTCAAGGGAGCACGGTGCAAAGCAGGCATCTGGGTTTTCAAGCAATTCAGAAAGGTTAAAAAGAGGGGTCCCAGTCAGCCTATCAATGTGGTCACTATGTTTGGCACAGTTGCATCATTTATATAGTTCCTTCCTGGTAAGATTGCTTTTTCTATGAGAGATCTGTTTCCAATGCCTTTCTGAAGCTGCAGATCTCGAGCAAAGACTCTGGATATGCTCTATGCCCAGGACTGGGGCAGATCCCTTTCCCTGATATGGACCATCAGCACTGAGCACAAGATTCATAGGTGCAGACAAAGGAAAAAACACATGCAGCAATATTTTCTGTCCTACAGTTATTTGTATAAATCATGGCCCCATCAAAGAAATGTGTCTTCCTCTTGGGGTAGAGGGTGATGAGATTCCTGTTTAAATTTAGTGCCTGGGAAGTGCGTTCACAGCCAAGGCCTCTGAGAATGCTCTGTCTCCTTTGCAAACGAACTTCACTGCTATTTACAGCCTCCGACCAAGTGCCAGAGACTGCAAGCTGGTAAATGCAAAGATAAATTTGGATATACATTTCTGTGAACTGGGACCTTGTAGACTGTTTTCCAGTTGGTTAATAGATCCCAGTCCTAGGGGAGACTGAAGTTGTTGAGAAAAATACATGAATAATTAAATAAGTGGAAAATTAATTTCCTTTTTTTTTTTTCCTTTATTTTATAGAGCACAAAATGATGCAATTTTCCTTACATAGCTTCAGGTTTGACTTTTCATTCTTTTTTTGCTCTATATTTTCCCCCCTTCAGCTTTCCCTTTCTACAAGACATGCATTAGAAATTATGACCTTTATTTCATATATTTTTCTTCTTTTTTTTTATTTTTTCCCCACCTTTGTAAATTTAAAAACCTTGTTAGCTCTGGAAAAGTGTAAAGCAATAGAAAACTGAAATTCTATAAAGCTGTCTTTCTGGTTACATTTTAAAAACTTTTTTCACCTTTTTGAAAAGTTATAGAGTGACAAAGTTGCTGAGTTTTATTTTAATTTTATTTTTTTTTTACTTTTTGTTTTCTCTTTACTTTTCCCAAAGTTGAGGAAGTTTTGAAAAGTTACAGAGTGTCAGAAGGAAAACGGAAAAAGTGAGAAAATACCCCAGATCCCTTTAGTTCATTCATTCACCCAGCAGAAAAATTAAATAACGAAAAATTAAATAAAACATGGAAAAGAGGAAAACAAAAGATGTGCTGCAAAGTGTCTGGACAAATAAGGGCATTATAACTGCAAAAATTTATTTTAAGAATAAGTAGGGTTTTTTCACTGCAAAAAGTTTAGATGAAAATATTTGTTAAGTTTTAACCGGTCTCTATAGTTCTAGGCAATGTCCATAAAGTAATACAGATGTGATCCTTCTTGCAAAAAAATACTATCTTTTGTATTTTAAAGATATTAATATCTTTATCAATGATCTGGATGAGGGGATTGAGTGCACCCTCAGTAAATTTGCAAGCAAGCAACTTCAAGTCATGCAGGAGTGTTGATCTGCTGGAGGGTAGGAAGGCTCTTCAGATGGATCTGGACAGGGTGGATCAATAGACCAAGGCCAATTACATGAGGTTCAATAAGTGCCTGGTTCTGCACTTGGGCCACAACAACTCCATGCAAAGCTTCAGGCTTGGGGAAGAGCTGCCAGTGGAAAAGGACCTGGGGGTGCTGATTGACTACTGCTGAACATGATCCAGCTTGTGCCCAGGCAGCCAAGAAGGGCAACAGCATCCTGGCCTGTATCAGCAATAGTGCGGCCAGCAGGGCCAGGGCAGTGATCATCCCCCTGTACTTGGCACTGATGAGGCTGCACCTTGAACACTGTGCTCAGTTCTGGACCCCTCACTACAAGAAAAACATTGAGGTGCTGGAGCGGGTACAGAGAAGGGCAACAAAGCTTGGTGAAGGGTCTGGAGCACAAGTGTGATGAAGAACAGCTGAGAGAAATGGGGTTGTTTAGTTTGGAGAAGAGAAGACTCAGGGGAACCTTTAGAGAAGGCTCTCTAAAACTACCTGACAGGAGAATGAAAAGAGGAGATGGCTGGTCTCTTCTCACAAGTAACAGGTGATAGGATAAGAGGAAGTGGACTCAGGCTATGCCAGGGGAGGGCTAAAATGGCTATTAGGAAAAATTTCTTCACAGAAAGTGTGATCAGGCATTGGAACAGGCTGCCCAGGGAAGTGGTGGAATCACCACCTCTGGAGGGATTTAAAAGAGCTGCCCAGCACAGGCTGGGGTTTGGTGGGGAACAGAGAACCATGAGAACTTCCTGTTCATGGCAGTGCTCCTCTGAGTTTTGGAAGGCATGGTACATATCTGTTAGACCAACGATTCTTAAGCTCCCCACCCTCCCTACTGCCTATCACATTTCTGTGGGGCTCATGAACCTGCTAATCCTAATTGCTCGCAGCTGTGACCTATAGTTTGAGAATCAGTGACTTGGACAGGCAAAACATTTTTCTTGTATAATATTAAAGAAAATTACCTTATCTACCTATAAGTTTTTGAACCAGGATAAAATTTATTTCTTTCCCATGATTGTTTTTACAATACATATCTCGTTCATATACATTACAGACAAACGGTTCTCATTCTACATGACCTACGAACAATTTTTGGATCTCTCTATTAGGTATGCCATTAATAAAAACTGTAAACCCTTGGGCAAAATTAAATGTAATGATATTGACAAATTGTAAATATTTCAGAAAAATATAGAGGAAAAAGAAACTGGAAAAATTGCTTTACAAGGAAAGAGGTGAAGAAATCTAGATATATTTAGGCTGACCAAATGAGACTTAAGATGGGTAGGGTAACAGATCACAATTATTTGCAAAACGGAAATACCATGACTGAAAGGAATGGTTTATTTTGGCACAAGGATTCTAAGTAAGCATGACAGGATGAAATTTAATACCAGACCTGTCAACCTACTAGATGAAGGCAGCTCCACAACCACTTCTATTAAAAGCTGGGTTTGACAGAGAATTATTCTAGGAGAACATTCTTTGCTGGCATGAGCCATGTCCAAATACATCTCTCTCTGCTTTAATTTCAAAAGTGCAAGTTGAAAAAATGTTAACACATTTGTGCAATACTGTGTGTGTTAATACAGTACTGTATAATAGCATGAATGAGATTGAATGGTCTGTTTAAGAATTTTATATGACTACTTTTACTCTGAGATCTAGCAAACTGAAGAGGGGTAATGAACGTGTCAAGGTTGTCAGAAAGACAGAGAAACATTTTTATCATTTTTTTTAGATCAGGGGAAGAGGTGCTGGGAGTTAGCAAGATTGTTAGTGGAATTCCCTGTAGTCTCCAGTGATCTCACAGTAATGTGTGAGCAGTATTTAAATCCTAAATGAAGTACTGGTGGATGTGAGTGGGAATGGGAAGTTCATGCTGTGCTCCAGCTTCCTGAGTTCTTCACAATGTGAGCTGATGAAACCACACTATTGCTGTCAAAGGCCAGGTTAACATTTAATAGCTCTGTAAAACTTTAAACATACTTTCACAAAGTCTTAAAACATTGTTACAGCTTAGATTAAAAAGTGGAACTATTAGGTTTAACCACTACCTTTAATTTAAGATAACTTTCATTAACCTCTGTTATAGAAGAAGGAAGCAGAAATAATAGAAATCTTCAAGAACAAAACATAGACACAAAACTCAGCCCAAGCTGGAAGCAAATGCAAGGCAGATCAGGAATCTGCTTTATCTGGATACATGTGTTTGGATTTTGAAAAGCAAGGAGAAGTGCTCAGACAGAGGCAAGAAAGAGAGCTTGGCACAGCTTAAATGGTCATTGCTCTGTGGCCCTAGGGCCCACACTTCCATTGATAGGATGTAGGATAAGGGGATTTAGTAGAAAGCTGGCTAAAAACCATAATGACTGTGAATAATGAATTTTGTGTTTTGGTTCTTCGTGCTTGAGGAAACAGTATTATGTATGTTTTTTGCAACTAATATTGTTTTCATTATTAATTTCTCTTTCTAGGTAAACCAAACCGTAAGATACAAAATTTCATCTAGTGAATAAACACACTAATAGTGATGACAATTTGATATTTCTTCCTTACTTTTAATAATTCTGTGCTTCTGTTTTAGCTGAGAATTAATTTGCTCCAAATCAGACTGTGCCCAGATAAAAAAAAAAATAATTAAAATTATTTCAATAAATACCCATAAACTACATGCAATAATTATAGGTGTGCTTCAGACTTCTGACTAGGTGGCAACAATTTCTGCTTTTTCAAGGAAAAAAAGAAAGGAAAAAACAATTTTTCCTTTCTTTCCTGGGACACAAATCTGCTGGTACAAAACTCCTGACACATTTGGATGAGAAAGACAAAATTTTTAATATTCACTTTGATATTTTCACTAAAATTAATCTGCAGTATGAATTTCCTCATCAGTAGGAATGATTTCCCTAGCCATAATAGCAAAATGGTTTTTTATAGGTGCTGAGTGTTCCACAGTGTTCTATGGAGACCCACCACAACAGGGTTCTGCTCACACTACTTTTAATTCTTCTATTCAAGGCTTCTCAGGAAAACAGGCCTTGAATATGCAGTATTTCCAGGACTTCCTTGTATGACAGCTGGAAATCTCTGGGAATTCAAGACAAGGACAAAGTACCTTTGTGGATCTACTTGCAACTGTTAAAATGTTGATCTGGCTGCTTGTTACTGCTCCTTACCTGAAGATTACTATACCCACTACAACAATATTGCCAAAAATCATTTAAGTATTCCTGGTCTTTTCTAGCAAAAAACCAGCTAAATACATTTAATTTTTCACTGAAAGAGATCTTCCATCCGAAAGAATAGACAAATATATCATAGTGATTGACATTTTTCAGCCTCTCAGCTTGCAGTATTGAACACCATGAAAGTAATTTTATTACCTGTGAAGCATACAAATCTGTTTTTGGAGCTAAAAAAAGAAAAAAAAAAACCAATATGCATAGTACATTTATTTATGTACCTCATACTAAACCACTGTGGGCTCACGGGGCATCATTTGCATTCTTTTTACTCCCCCTAATTAAATTCCAAATCAAGTCCAACATGAAGCTTTATGTCGTCTACTAACACCCACTGTAAAAGCTTATACTTTTCTCTCACTTACTCACAGTAACGCAGTGTTCAGTATAATTTCTGTCTGTTTTTAATATCATGAAAGTACCTTTATTTACAGATGAAGGGCACATGAAAGCTATTAGGCTCTGGGAGGTCTCGGTCCTTATCACTGCTAATTTCACCATGCAGCCCAAATTCCACATTCATTAGAAACTGTTGTTGTCAAAAAGGGACCAAAAAATTGATTCCAAGATAGTGTAATGTATTGAACAGTCACATTCCTCGTCATTTCTGGTGTTATTATCAGGAAAGATGAGGAGTGTGTGGTGGCCTTCTACAAGTGGTATATAGCATATAGAACCTGCACTGATTTCATATAGAGGCTCAGGGTGACCCTCTGTCTCCAGTGAGGATGGAAGTAAAACTCCCATTGGTTTGGAAGGTACCAGTATTTTTTTTGTCTTTATTCTTTAAACCGCTCTAATGAGTTCTTTTTGTAGAGGTCACCTCATCTTTGCCTTCAGAAGATGAAGGGGTTGCCCCTGTGGGTAGCATTCATCTCACTTTAGCTATTTAAAAGTTAGGAGTCTATCAGAGTGCATCATTCAGGTTGCTTCACGTGAGAAAATGACACCTAAAGTAGAATGTCTAAATTGTCCTCCAGAGAGTGATAATGAATTCTGAAGTGACATGAGTGGATGTCTAGAAATTAGATCATTAAAAAAGGTGAGATGAATTCAGTCTTATATATATCATGCTTAGCTCACAATTAATATTAAATCCAAGAAAAATAGAGTGAGCAATGAGATCTTTATTGTGAAATATCCAACCAAGGCTGACAAATAACTAACAATATATTAATCAAAGGAAAACGTTAGAGCTTACCTTCTCAATTCAAACTCACTGATTAATCCAATTAGGTAGAAATTTGTTAAGACTATACCCTTTATTTTGTGGAAATTTCCTTATCACTACTCTGTACAATGACTTCTCTTTGTTGAAGACTGTCTCTGACACACATCTTGCCATTGCATGATAAGGCAGCAGTCAATTATGCTTGTGTCTTAATGCTGGTGTCTAAATAATATGCAAAGTGTATTTCTAAAACAATCTAATGGCTCAACTGAATTAAAGCAAGCTTGCAATGTAACACATGGGAATCTGACGGCTGTCCTAATTTGTTGGACACGAGATATTTCAATAAAAATATTTTACATTTGTAAAAAGGAGAAGTGATTCAGAGTAGCCCTGCAGAAAAGGACTTGGTGGTGTTGGTTGATAAGACACTGAACGTGAACATGAGCTGGCAGTATGCTCTCACAGCCCAGAAAGCCAACCCTATCCTGGGCTGCATCAAAAGGAGTATGAGCAGCAGATCAACGGAGGTGATCCTGCCCCTCTACTCTGCTCTTGTGAGACCTCACTTGGAGTATTGTGTGCAGTTCTGGTGTCCTCAACATAAAAAGGACATGGAACTGTTGGAACAAGTCCAGAGGAGGGCCACGAGGATGATCAGGGGACTGGAGCACCTCCCGTATGAAGAGAGGCTGAGAAAGTTGAGGCTGTTCAGCCTGGAGAAGAGAAGGCTGTGTGGAGACCTCATAGCAGCCTTCCAGTGTCTGAAGGGGGCCTACAAGGATGCCAGAGAGGGACTCTTATCAGGAACTGCAGCAATAGGACAAGGGATAATGGGGTTGAAATTAAAACAGGGAAAGTTCAGGTTAGATATAAGGAAGAAGTTCTTTACTGTAAGGGTGGTGAGGCACTGGAGCAGGTTGCCCAAAGAAGTGGTAAATGCTCCATTCCTGTCAGTGTTCAAGGCCAGGTTGGACAGAGACTTGGTCTAGTGTGAGACATCCATGCCCATGGCAGGGGGGTTGGAAGCTGATTATCTTAAGGTTCTTTCAAACCCAAACCATTCTGTGATTCTATGATTCTATATTTTCTATATTTTCAAAACACAGTACTACACGTTGGGTGAAAATCTGAAAATATCTATGTGTGGTAGGTACAACACATGAGTGCAATGGTCATCGGTAAACTTTGGTAGCTACTACTTAAACAGGAAATGTGTCTTTGGCTTTTCTACACTTTAGTTATTTGTGAACGATTTGCATAATGTTTTCAAGTTTGGTTCTATGAGCTTGGATTATTTCTTCATCTCTAAATAATATTTCTGGTTGCTACAGAAAATGGAATATAGGCACAAGTGAGAGAGAGAGATGCACACATACAGTTATATATATATATATAAATGGCATATCCATATAAATGATACTGCTTCCTGAACTTTCATTAAGTTGCAAGCTGATTTTGCCACCTTTTGTATGGTAATTAATTTCATTTATTGCCCTATGACATCTATTTGGCTTCATGAACCATACAACTTTAGAAATATGAAGTCTCATAATAAGTAGATTTTTTTCCTCGTGTTTCAACAAGGGAAAATATACACGGTAACTAATGGTATTGTAAAATTCATCTCACAATAGGGATGTAGAGGTAAGCAACTACATTTGCAGTATATAATCTCCTCTGCAAGATTTCTAATTATTGTTATGCTTGTGTAGTCAGGAAATCATGGTCTATAAAGCAAGCCTAATTTCCTGTGGCTTGCACCTGAACACGATAAAAGCTCTTGATCTCCTTTCCTTCTCCAGAGGCAAATCACAAAACTGTGACATGGCTGTTTAATCCTACAGTGAGTGCATACTTCCACCCATGTAATCCTGAAAGTGTTACCTTGATGAATGCTTGACCAGGGTCTCTCTGGACTTTTTGTTACTGCTTTAGTACTTCTTTACAATAAAATGAAGACATGCTACATTGATTTTTTTTTTTTTGTAATCTCAGTAATTGCATGAGTTTGGCAAAGGACACCGATTAGTTTAGGCAAAACTGTTTTTCCTCTTCTTCTCCTCACTTTTATGCCATCTAGAGAATGTGCTTGTGTTGGACAGAATGTTAATTACTGCTGCTTCTTATAACAAAAAGAAGACTATATTGATTAGATGTAGCTGTGAAAACATTTATGAAAAAACAAAGCTCCAGTTTTGTCCTATGTAACGTGAGCTTTAGTGCTTGTGACAGGTGCCAGATTTACAGCACAAGAGACTAAAATCCTCTCTACCCAAGGCAGGTACAGTTTTTCCCAGCCTGTCACTCAGCCATGCTCCAGTGGGAGAAGCACCAGATGTGCAAAAGCACTTCACTGCTGTTTAATCCTTTGGTGCTGACTTAGTGGGATTGAATCAGGGGCATCAACTTATTTCACACAGGCCAACAAATAACACTGACTTTGTAGCCTCAGCCCAACAAAGCTGTTAAACACATACAGAACTTTGAGATCAGCCATAGCCCCAACTCCATCAGTTCCAGCACTTTAGTTCCTTATTCACTTCTGCTCTGGAGAGGATTTGAACTAGTGACTTACAGCTAAAATGTTTCATATCCTTTTGCTAATCCCCCCTAGTCACTTCCTAACAAACTGCCTTACACTGAACCATACCTTACACTGAATGCCTTGGCAGTACATTCATGTTTCACAGCATCTGGCATCTAACATTATACTTTATCAGAGGAATCATTTTTATTTTGCTGATGTTTGTCAAACTTCACATCATGACTTCAAGATTAAAAGCTTCACCTATTCTGAACAGTACATCCTTATACATTTAATTCCATGAAAATTCACATCTTACTCAAGCAAATTAGGTCTGCATACTCATACCTTACCTAGAATGAATGCTTGTAATTTAAAAAACAAAAAAAAATTAGTTTCTCCAGCAATGCATTCAATCTTCTATACTGACAACTTTTCAGTTGACCTACTTGTGCTAAAAATTTAAATATATATATCAATAAATATGAAGAAGGAATGGAAACATGAAACACTGAAAGCAGCACTAAAGTGTTGCTCTGAGAGAATTATGACCAGAGACCAGGATTACATTAATATACAGTCATAATTGTTTTGATGCTATAAATTACTTGAAAACTGAGTACATACGTAAGACAGCCAGCAGAGAGGTCTGATTCACACCTTGGCAAGCACTTTGAGGAAGTGAACATTTATTTTCAGCTGTGGGGGAACTCTCTGCATCTGCATCCCATGTGCAGAGGATTCCTCCTGCCTTAGGACCTTTCCCTCCCTTTCGCAGCAGGAGTCTGTGCCTCTGTGGCACTGAGCCTTCTGGCTGCAGCTGCCACAGACGACTCATAGGTTTGCCATGGGAGAGTGCTGGGCACAGAGCCATAGAGGTCTGCATCATGTGGCACCAACACTGCTTCTCAGTGTGCCCAGTCTCAGAACCACAGAAAGGGAAGGCAGCTACTGCAGGTCTCATGAGGACTGCAGAAAAAGAAACCCTTCCGAGCTGAAGGCTAGAAAAGACTTGCTGGGCTATCAAGTCCTGGTTTCTTGTATTACAAATGACTTATATATACATATTACATAAGTCTTTCCATTATTTGGTCAAATTCCATCTCAGCAGATCCTGCTACTGACAGAAATTGTTTGAACGCTTCACTGCTCTACTGATTTTAAGTACATTTAAACTTAAAGTTATGTGTGCTACTGCTTTTTTGTTTTGGCACTGTCTTTGAGCTACAGCCAGTTCTCTACTGTGTGAACCTCCTCACTCTTCCCCTTGGAAATAGCCATGAGATGTCTCCCCCTACCACAGCCTCTTTGTGCCCAAGGTTTAGTTATAGCTTACCTCTCAGAGTTGATCAGATGTGTATGCAGTATTCCCAGCTCAAAACTGACCATACCATATTTTTTCAATCCCACTGATTTTTCGTATCCACTCCTGTTAACATTGGCCTTTTTGCAATGGCATTACCTTGATAGTTAATAGTTATCCTGTGACTTGCTAATATACCTAGATTTTTCTCTTCCTCAGTCATTTCTAACAAATGAGCTCTTAGCCTGTAGCAGAGGCTTTTGTTATTAGTTTGTAAGCGCATGACCTTGCATTTTGCAGTATTGAATTTCAATTACTACAGCCTACAACGTCATGCAGTTCTTCTGTGCGCTTCTTCACATCCATTCTTTAGAGTCATATTCCCTCCCAACACTGTATCGCTAGGAAATATCAGCACCACACTGACTCTTTTTTACCAAGGGCATTAAAAACCACACACAAAATCAGTGACAAGAATCCATGCCTGGGAAGAGCAGTAGGAACCTCCCTGCAGCAAAATACTTCTACTTTTCACTGCAGTAAACTACTTTCAACCCATTTCTTAGTTCTTATGGCAGCACTAAAATTTGGCTGGCCTCCTTTTATGTGCTTGTGCTGTTAGTGATCACTGTTTTCTCAGGTTTAAACAAAAATTTCTCTTGTTAACACAGTATCACACAGTTACAGCATCACATTGTTAACACCAGAACAAGACAAAGTAGCTGTGCCACATACGTTTTTCTAAGGAGAAAGCCACCTTTCCAAAGAAAGGTTACATCCATTAAATTAACAGTTATATAGATCTAAGTGTATGCATCTATCGATCTAGCAAGCATGTATCTCTACATGGCTATATAGATTTTTTTCCCTTTTTTCTTCAATGCTTGTTTTCTGAAACCCTGCATATCGGGGGACTAACAAGTCTTGTAGCCACATCACTTTTTCCTCTTTCTTAATACAATACTATTTATATGGCACCACTTACTGAAATGACTGTGATATTTTTGTGCCTGTGGTCTCTGTGTATCCAGCAGTCTTCCAGAATTGCTCATTTCCTTCAGTGGGACAGTCCTGTTTTCTGCAAGGACGGGAACTGCCTGTGTCCTTACAGACCGCCCATTTCACTTATTGTCTTCATAAACGCTTGTCACTGCACTGTTAGTCCCAGCTACAAAGAATGGTCAGATAAATTCACCGAAACATTTGGCAGATCAGGGGATGCTTCCTCATGACACACAAGCTGGAACAACCTTAATAGAGCAGAGTAACAGTTTTGCTCCCAGAATTCACTTTAGGCTGGTGTCTGTACTTTGCTTATGTAATTATAGGCAGGATTATGTGAGTTTCTACAGGTCTGCACTTTTAATGTAAAAGTGACAACCAGATGTCTAAGCCTCTTTAGGAATGTAAAAGTCCTTTATTTCTAAAACAGAATTGGCACCTAAAAACCTAAAAATACATTTGTTACAGTTATGGATACTGTACCTCCCTAACCTTTGCATGTGTGTGTATCTAGTTTTTGCTGAAAAACTGTCCAGATGGTATACAACAAGGGAAAAATCCAGTTCAACTTTCCCTACCTAGCCTTGCCTCCGTGGGCTGTGTTACAGCACCATACCCAGTTTGGTATATGCCACAAATGAAGTAATGCTTATTTTTCCTACTTCTTTAGGATAGACCCGTGTCACAAGACAGCTGCCTGGAGCCCTCTTTCATGAACATGCATACATTGAGCACTGGTTCAGACACATACCTGGGAAAGCAGGCTGAAAAGTGTAACCTGAAAAGCTAAGCCTTGAGCAGGTGCACAGAGGTTATCTATGCTGCCAAACTGGATGTACTTAAGAGGAATGAGCAGGTGAAGGAGTCTCCACATTTCAAGGAGTGCTTGAGAAACAGTTCAATAGTTCAAGAAAAACTTTTTTTTCCTATTTTTTTCTTTTTTCTTTTTTTTCCTATTTTTTTTTTTTTTACATTTTACTCACAGCAAAACGACATTTTAAGATGTGTAAGCATGTTTTCTTACTCTATGCAAACCAGTTCTTACTCAGGATTTAATGGTTCAGATTAAGCCCTTTTAAAGACAGAAGAGATGACACATAGGCTATGGCATATATTGTTACAGATCTGTGGTCCCAGCTTTGAATTTTCATTGTCTCTACCTAATTAGATCAACTGGCAGCTTTATAACAAGGAAAAGGTTATAATTGACTTATTTGAGCAGGAAATGCTTATATTGCCTACTTTTACTGATGCTCACCAACATACTTGCCAACTCAGTTATGACCTCTCAGCAGCAATCATCTTCTAAATATCACTGTGTCTGAACAGTGCTTGGAGAAGACCTTTAACCCAAGTCTAACTTTAAATAATTCTCTAGACAATTCCTTCTTTCAGTCATGAGCACTCAGGCACTTGAGCATGGATCACTTTGCTGGATTTCATTGTTCTCTTTCTGAAGAGAGGCTGCATTTACATGGTGGCTGGGATCACCTCTGAAGAAAATAAATGGGTGGAAGGTGTGCTTTGGGACTTAACCAGGACTGGTGTTCTGAGGGCAGCTGGCATGACCGGTTTCTGAGACAACCCTGTTGCATGTGAACTTTATTGTGATGCAGAGCATATGCAATGAACGGTCCAGGCAGGAGAATGACAACTGGGTGCAGCGTCCAAGGCAGAAGCCATGTAAAGAACCAAGCAGGCAGCGTTTAATTGGGGAGAGAGCTCATATTTGGCAAAGGTCTAAAAACACTTGGGGAAAAAATTCTGAGAGGCTTGTATTTGCACTTTATGTTCCTTCCTTGTTGTTTTAATGGGTCTCCAAAGCATTTTTTGGCTTTCAGGTTTTCTAATTTCTTCCTTATTTTTCCTTGGAATTGCAATTGGCAAACTGAGAGAAAAGATTTAAAAGAAAAAAAAAAAAAAAAAAGCTTGTTTATATTGAAATGACTTAATTTATATTTACAAATTTTACTAAGGAACATCCACGGAGTTAAAGTATTTGTATCCAAGCATGTCCTAAGAGGTGAGTGGGACGGCCATAGCATGCTTATTTCATATTCGTTTCAAACAACACATGGTAAATAACATGACAAAATAACACGTGAAAGTTATGCAGTTTCCTTTAGATTTAGTTCTGTTTCAAAGGAACCATAAAATTCCTGTAAATATTTTTTTAATATTTCAAATCTAAATCCAGGGTATTAAAATAAAAAAATTAAATTTATCCATCTTCAACCATAAAAATGTATGTGCAGATTCAGACCTACAGAGTGAAAAATATAATTCAGTGATGTCAGAAAAGGCGTAAGAGACAAATCCTCGGAGTTCCATTCCTGATGGGGAACTGTTTTGTTTCTGTGATTTGGTCAAGTTATCTCAGTTTGGTCAGACTTAGTTCCTATAAAAATGTGGATAATTAATCTTCTTTATAAGACTGATTTCTTATTTTAGTTTTTTTTTTACTAATTTAGTTAATATTTTCAAAACTGCTTAAAGGATGAGAACTGCTAAGTATCAGGGTGCCCTACAACAGGAGGGGATCACAGTGAGTATTAGCATGCACTCTAGCTCTGAGACTGAAGCAGGACCAAATTATTAATCTGGAGAGGGAATACTATTGACAGATTTTCAAAGAAGCTTTGGACATTTTTTTTCTTGTTCAAAGAAAGATGATGTTTAAAGTAATATTTTTGTGAAGAAATTTAGTAAGAGAAATGATGGGTTCTTTGTTTCTTGAGGACTCCTTGGCATATAATGCAACAAAGCAAAAAAGGCCAAGCACTTATAAGCATCCTTATCCTGTATCCTAAACATGTACATGCCTCCGCATCATGCTAAACTTCTAACATTCAAGGCCTTCTGTTTTTCAGTTTGATCTGGGTTTTCATATTTCCTCTATCTACTTTGATTTCTTCAGCCTCTTTTATTTCCTTCTTCACAGAGGTAAGATTATCCATACCGTCTGCTCCTGAAAACTGGCATGCTTCCTTTGAAGTCAGTGAAACTGTGCCAATTTACACCACTGCAGACTTGTTCAATATTGTGTTGTAACTACAGATGGGTCCCAGCTGCAAATCTTGGTTTGGATCCAAGCTCACCCCAAACTAGGGAGTGCTTGGATTCATGGCTGTGGTTCAGAACCCTCCATGAAGGGCTGTGTGATAACAGAATGAGAAAAATAACTTTCTGAACAGGGTGGAGGGCCACCACCTGTCAGTGAGGCTCCTGTGTTACAGTTAATCTGCATGAACCTGAAAGGCGGTTTTTGTGGAAGCCTCCTGTATAGCAGAGCTGTCAAAGAAGTCAAATTTGTGTCTGATCTAATGCAATCTCAAAATAAAGCTCAACAGTCTTGAATCATTGGCTTACTGAATGAGGTTATATGCTGCGTATCACTGTCCAGTTCAAGAAGCAAATAAAGAAAATCCTTATTAAAGTCCAGAACAGCAATAAAAAATACACAAAAGCTCAGAGAAATTAGCATATATTTAATTCTAACAAAGGAACAATGTTAAATCTCACATTGTATTAGCTTTTCTCTGCTGCTAAGACAGAAATGATGTTTTTTTTTCATTTAGCAGATCTAACTAATTTAAATAAATTCATAATATCTAATTCATGCTTGTTGAAGCTTTGTTCTACTTCAGTTTTGACCTTGGAAGCTGATTAAAAGTATGTGGGATGTTGTTGCCAGTAAAGCAGAGAATTCCTGGAAAGAAACCTTGATTCTAGAGATGAACAGGGGAAAGGGGACTTCATTATAAAGTTGGAACAATTTCGAGGTGTTTAAAATATGTTTTCTTTTGACAGTTCAACCACCTTCACCTTGACTAGTATTGTGTATGACCATCACTGTCAAAAAATCAGATGAAATATCATCAAGGATCAAAGAAAAATTTCAGATCAAATCTTCGGAAGAGTTGCCCAGTTGACATGCCTGATAGGTCAAGGTCCTCTAAGATGAGAAAGATGGCAGACTTTGCTATATTATCTTCCCGATATGTTTCTGCTCTGATGAAAGATGACCAGTAAGAGGGTTTGAGGAATTCATGTCTATTCAACTTGTTGCTACTATGCCAAACATATTAACTTCAGTTGCGAAGGAATGTCAGTTTCCTAACATGGGGAATGTGGAGTCAGAGCTCAGACTCTTATGTAAGCCACTGTTATCTAACACATTCAAGTACTGTACCTTAAACCTTTTTTCTCTAAATAGCAAGTCTTTGCTCCCAAACTTCACAATCTGTTAACCACCAGTTTCAGCAGACAGCAGAGGTACTGACTTGGTGAAGGTAAGATAGGTAAGCTTTGAAGTGGCACATACACTGTATGGCCTGTGACAGAGCATCAGACAAACAGTCCTTCCTCTCATTGACATTCAAGCTGCATTCACCCCTGTGGGAAGGAAGGGTCATCATTGCATATCTGGATGGAGTCTGAAGCAATAAATTTTACACACTGTACTCTATAAGTACATAGATCTTTACAGTACATATGTATTTTTGGTAGTTGTAAAGGTACAAACCTTTACAACAGCACATTGAAGCTAGTGAATAATTTGCAATCCTGAAAATGAAATATTCTGTGTTCTGGTCCTCTTTTTGATTTTCTGTATATATGCAATTTTTTTGCTTCACTGTCACAGAAATTAAAATTTTATTAATAAATAAAAAATAGGATTATCATGAGGTGTTACTTTTCTAAGGTCCAGACCCCTCCAGTGCTCTTTGCTTTCATGACACTATTCTACTATAAAGAATAAGCATTATGATTTGTGCCAGGTATGCTTGCATTGTTAACTCTTCATGAGCAAGTAGAGTAAACAGGGAATCCTATGAGTCCAAAGCACACTGAAGAAATTTGTCTTGAAACAAATGACTACATATAACTTAATATACACTTATGTTTTATAAGAAAATTACAGTCAATGTTTGTTTAAATTTATCTTCCTAAACTTTAAGAAAAATAACTTCCTTTGCAATAGTGACTTTTTTTCTAAAAATAAGTGCTATTTCCATAAGGTACTGCAATGGCACTCCTGTCTCTTAATTTATGCATTATTAGTAAACCATCACTCCCTCAACTGAAAGAAAGCAGTTTAAATATTTTACAGAAGATGCCATTTTGTCTAAAAGTTGAACAAACTAAGAGGGAATATCTGGCAAGGTGTTAATACTATTTTTCTTCAGCAATCATTCAAACCTCAAAGCTATTTCTTCTATATTTTTCATGTCACAGGCCTTCCCTCCAAGAAAGCATGATATTCATACCTCAGGTGGAGACATCCTCCTGATGGAAGAAATGGATAGCTTCATGGATGGCTTGTACTGCCCACTGTCTAAGATTTAGTATCAAAGGCAATCACCCAAGCTTTCTCTGTATAAAACAGCCTTTTGCAGATTGCATTAAAGAAATAAATACATAAAAGAACAGTTTGCCAGAAGCTCAAAGACCCTGTTCCACAGGGGCTAGATCTGAAACCGGAGATTTAATTGTCCCTTCCATTATTTATGCAGATTTACACAGTGTTGCCTGTAGATGCAATTCCCAAAACATACACAGCTGATGGCTGGGGATACCTGACATGACTAAATGTTTGGGCATGGCACTAAATCAATCTATTGTGTCATGAATATCTCTTAGGAGCCTATGTAGATCAACTCTGTGGTATATCAGACTTACTGGCAACTGTATATCATATGCACAAGGAGTCCAGTGCAGTCTCACTGCACCTAGAGTGTGGAAGTGATCTGGGACTGTTTGCTCAGGAGCTCAGAAAAGGCTGCCAGATCTTCAAAAATAGTTAGAAAACATGAAGCAAAACCTGTAAGGTTGTAGATAATTGATAAATTTGTAATTTACTGCCAAAACAGACATCATAGGATAGTCTGCATATAGGACTAAGATTTAACCTGATATTAGCCTAACAAATTTTTTTACCCAGACAACTTTAAATTATTAATCAAAGTACTTTTTGCACATTTTTCCTTCATTTTAATATCTCCATGTCTAGCTTCTTCCTCTGAGTGCTCAAATACATTTTCTTTTGTGTCTGTGGAATATTTAGTGGTAACATAGACAGATGTATTCACTTAGGGATAGATTCTCCAGTCTTACTGACCTTTGAATCATGTAGATCCTGTCTCAGCATTGTACAAAGCAAGAAGTCAAAGGTGCTTGGCACAGTAAAGCCCCTATACACCTCTACCCTGAGCTGCATAGCTGTCAATGTGCTAAAAGACACAAGTCTGGTCCTGAAAATATGGTTCACATGAGAAAAATGTATTCACAAGGGGCCTGACATGGCAAGGACCCAAGCAACTCTGGCATCTATCCAAAAAAGCACTTACGCATATGCTTAGAGCTACAATTCAGCTGTAAGTATGTGAGCAGTAGTATTGCCTTTGATTGACACTGAATCAACAAGATGTGAGAGGTGATTAACAAATTTATCAAGTGACGACAATATTTGGCCCAGGACTGGACTTCTGTTGTTCAGTTGCTGAATAAGGAAAAAGAAACTGTTTGTAGGGGCTGCATAGAATTTCCATGAAGGAGAGATTTTTTTTCAGGCAGGCACAGTGACAGTAGACACAAAAGTATCAGAGATTTCCTAATGTTTGAATAAAACAGAAATGTGCTGAATAGATATGTTAACACTAATAAATAAATCTAGGAGCTCTGTTAACTGACTGCTATAGAAGAAGTCTTAATGAAGCAAACCAAACATGTTCTGTTTACTTGTGCAATGCCATTCCCCTACATGGATAAATTTAGCAGAATCTGGCTTTTCTTAAGCAACACTCACTTTTAATGTACACTCTTTTATAACTGACACATAGGAAGACCAAGATAGAAGACTTTTTCCAAGATTTAAATAAAACACAACCTCCCAAGTCTTTATTCAGATTCATAAGCAAGACATGCCTCTACTAATTTATGGATGAAATATGCTGAACCTGTTGGAAAATGAACCCATTTATTTAGAAATTACATTTTCTGCTTTAGAGTACATGGTTAGTGCATAATTTTGTTCACAGTTCTGGAAGCAGAAAAGTGTGTAAGGGTAGTAATAATCAGGAAGGAAGGTGTCAGAGGGGGAGTTTATTTTGGAGTGGAGGCATGGAGAAAGTGTTTGTGACACACTAGCCCACAAGGCAGGTTTTCAAAGGCTGAAAAAGAAGCTAGTGTGGTCTAAGTACTTGTACCTATCTTTCCCCATTTTCTGGGTTTCTGAGCCATCCTTTTGTTCTTCATCCAATTGTTCTTGCCAACAATTTGGAGTTCAGCTGCCATTAAAAGGCAGTGGAATATAATTTTCTGTTGTGTTCTTTAAAAACTTTTATTAAATTAGGATTAAGCAACTTTAGATTCCTATTCTTTGAGGACAGGAGAGAATTGTCAAGATGTAAACATATTTAAAAGCACTGCTTCTGCCCCAGAAAAAATATATAACCCCGAAACTTCCAGATTCCACGGGCTATCAATAGTTTATACTATCATCGGCCTTTTATTTTCTTTACCCAGTTTACTGTTTTTAGGGTTTTAAGTTATTATATTGAGCATGCATTTGAGGTTTCAAAGAAATATTTAGTCTATTGGGTAATCAGTTCTTTAGGTTTACATCCAAGCCACAAACTATGTATTTGTGTCAAATTTTGCCTTGCTATGAGAAGCAATTTGAAAATCTGCTTGAAATGCAGTTGGCCAGGATTGCTGCTAAATTATATACATTAACCCTCATCTTTTCATGAATAGTTTGGGTTCAGCATTTCATTGTCTTGAGCATCAACTTGGACTTTATAGACATCTATTTGCAGAAGAAAGTACATTTAATTCCACAACAGTTAACATTGATAGAGAGCATATTGTAGGTACAGGTGTCAATAATAACCCTGTGTTTTATATAGTTTCTGCCCTAGTTTAACAGCACAGTTTATTGTTAACCAGTTTCCTCTTTATCCCTTCTAGCTGCAGATTTATTAGCAGAAACATGTTGTGCAAATGATGATTTATGATGGAATCATGTTGCCTGAGAAAATCTATTGATTTGGAATGAAGTTGCAGTCCTTACTACAAAGGCAGAATGAAGGAGATGAGAGGGATCCGACTTGAGATAAATTTCTCTGACTGCCCTAACATGCATTTTCTTTCTTTTGTGAGATTTTACATGAAAGGTTACAGTAGGCTTTTTTTTTTTTTTTAATTCAGTTCTTGTGATCTGCATTCCTCAACATGCCACAATTACTATGATTCGTCTTTGTTCAATTCTTTCATCAGTTCAAAGCAGTTTGGCATTTACCTTAGTAGCATTTAAAATGAACTGATCAATAGCTAGATGTTTCCTATTAAGAATGATGAAGAAAGGTTGAGTGGGAGGCAAACAAGGTTATCTACTTTTAATATATTGCCTAATTCTTTTCTGTGTTGGAAGGCATACCTTCATTTAATTGATTCTAAGACACATACATGCAGTTTAATGTGAATGACCAACAGTGGACATTACAAATGCTGTTCATTTTTTACTGCTTTCTTTTTGTTTTTTAAGTGCCATGCCTCCTCTGAAGAAAATTCTTTGCTGTAATTGTTGAAACTGAGCATTTAAAACAGATTTTAAAGACAGCCAGGCAGCTTTAGCATATAAAAAGTGGGGAGGGAGGAAGTGAATGTTTATTAACAAGGCTTAGAAAAGTTATCTTACTGTTGAAAGAGCTAGCTTACTTTTGATGCAGCATTTTTAGACATCTGTGAGTGGTTTTATCTTTTACGTTCTCTTGCAGTTTCTGTGTAGGATTCATTTTACTTGATGCTTCTATTGCAGCACAAATTTCAAAGTGCTTTCTGAGATCCCAGAAAGCCTGAGTTTTTTCAGAAATATTTTGGGCCATCTTATTCTATTAATTTTTCATGAAAGGATCCCTCTCCTATTACTTCTTCCTTTTATATTAAGCTGTTCCTCTGGTACCAAACCAGGACCCTTATGCCTGAGTTTTCAACGTTATCAAAACTAGAGTACTATCAATAGCCAAGGCTCTGGGTTTTGTCAGAGTCCTTTATGAAGGACCATCTCCTGAGCTCCATCCATCTTCTTTTCCATCCACAAAACCACATCCTTTGACTGCCTCCGGCTTGTCCAGAAACCACGCTCCCTGCCCTCAGGCTCTCTTCTGTTTGTGAACCTCCACAGCTTTCAGAGGCTCCTCCATCTCCTTAGATGCCAAAATGAATTCTGAGCATCTCTGAAATGACAGGCTGCATGCAACAGCAATAACATCCTGAAACAGCATCTGGGGAGCAAATTGACAGATGGGTGCCCTCAAATTACAAAGTGACAAGGAAACATTAAGTATGCACATGATGGGAGCTGCAAATGAAGGGGGAAATTTGGTACTAATAACACCCTGCTATCCACCCCAGCCTGATCCAGTTTTCATTGGTTCGTGATACCTTTAATAGAAGCTGAATTGAGATCAAAGAGGAAGAAAATAACACAGTATACAATGTGGGAGAATGACCCCAAACCAGCATTTGAAACAATAAAAGTTCGTTTTTTTCTTGCTGTTGATATTGCTGTAATGTATTTTTTTTTACATGAAACCCAGTCCAATATATACCTTGAATAGTAGGCAATGCCCTTGTCTTCCCCTTTGTCAACACTTGTGATCATGACAGGAAGTGTGTTCTACTTTTATTTCTGAAGCCAAATCTTGTTCTACCTTCAGTTGCAGTTAAAAAGCTCTTCTGACTTTTCTTAAAGAGTATTCCCTTTCCTTTTGTCTTCTCTAAACAATATTTTGGTCAGCATTACGCAATTATTAACATTACATTTTCATTGTCAGCCATATCTTTGCTGATATATCAAACTTGCTGGCAAAAATGTTACCCAGCTGATTCAGAAGTAGTTAAAAAACCACTCTATAAACAGAAATATTTTTCTGTCCCTCATATGTTGCCAAGAGATAGCATACTGATATGCTGGTCAGTCACTTGGTACATTTTCATTGTTCAATATCAAGGTCACACATGACAGAAAGAACAGATTTATTTTTCGTATTCTTGCCAAGATGCAATGATTCTGTAGTAACTTTGTTCAATGTTCATATCACAACAGGAGCTGCTGGGAGTGTTTTGATAAGATTGGAGCTCTAATTCAATCTACAGCAGTTATAGTAACAAGGGTGGTAAAGAAGGGCATATTTCAAATGTCAACTTCTCTTTGAATTAGATTCCTGAAAAGCAAATATCACTAAATAAAATAATACAAATGAAATTTCAGTTCATTTATCTAACAGAGTGACATCAAATTCAACTGTAATTTGGGCTGTAATGTGTAAAGATAATGTTCCAAGATTTGGTATGTGACTCAAGATTGAATGAAGTATTTCATGGCCTTAAGTATTTATAAGTGGATGTATCCATTCCTAGCTGCTAAATTCCTTAGTGATTACTGCACTTCAAATTTCTGACATCAGCATGAACAGTGAAAAGCCAGTTCCATTTATTATCCAAAATTGTAACATTCTTTATCATCTACAGATAATCCTCACGTTGGTATGGAACAACTATATTTTATCAGCAATAAATAATAAATGAAAGAAAGGCACAACTCATTTTAGTCTCAGAGGTATATGCTTCTAATTAGGTTTGCTTCTGCTTATTATAAGAGAGGATTAATTAAATGTGTTATTAATTTAATTACAAATATTGAGTAATATGCACATTATACATATATATCTCTAAATATATATGTATATATGATCTTAGCTGTCCTTAAAGGTTAAGGAGGTGTCACATCAGACCTTACCTAAGGTAACTTTGGGCAGAATCCAGAAACAGAAATCTGACACTGTTATTCTAGAGCTCTTTTCCACAGTCCTGGTGAAGCTAAGCTCCTGGAGTCAACTTAGCATCTAAATGATGTAGGCTTTATCACCACGAATCAGTAGGGTTCTTGAATATCTGTGCTCCTAAGCATTTGAATGCTTAGAACTAATGAGCTTAAAAGTAGGTGAGGCCTTAAGTGCTCTCTTAAATCTGTCACTAAACTTCCTAATTCACATAGGATTCAACCCTAATGTATATAGATGAAGACACAAGGCTTACGATGAAAGCAAAAGCAAATCAGCAGTAGTTGATAACAGCAAATCAGAAAGCACCAGGTAATCTGAATGAGGAACTGGCTGTTAAGCACTGGCCTGGGACAGGGTAACTGCTTCCTAGTTAAAGAACATGAAGGCAAGAGTAAAAGACACACATACAAAACCACTTAAGTAACACTGTTTGTTGTGGATTACAGGATAGAAAATCAATGCAGTGTATTCAAAGGAAAAACTTTGGCATTAAGAGGTCCCTTAATGTAAAATTGTTTCAGAATTTTGTTTTCTAAGATGACTCTGTTGTCCATTTCTGAATATTGCACCATTTGATATATTTAATAGTTCCTTGCTATGGTGCATATACACATTTTTTACATTGAAAGATTAATGACCAATCGTCCTTTTTCTATGCTTCTCCCTTTTTGAGCTGAAGCAAGTCATGGAAGGGACAGTTACGAAAGAGGAACTTACTTTGGAGTTTGTTAAGTAGCTGCGGCATTAGATGAGATTAGTGAGTGCATTTGAAAAGTCATAAGGCTCTTGTTAAACTCTTTTGGAGATAAGAATATGTAGGAAAAGAAAGAACTATTACCACAAAAGTGTTAATTTTATGCACAAGCCTCAAAATGGCAAATATGTTCCCTAGACTTCTTCCTATGTGCTTTTGAAGAATCACTAAAGGTTGAAAAGAAACAATGGTTTGTTAGCAGTAATCATTATTTCACAAAGCAATATCTAAGCAGCATAAAGATATCATCCTGAAGCCAGTATCATCTTTTGGGACTTTATTTTCCTTTGGAAATCTGACTGTAACGGTATCTGAAACTGTACTTACTATCTTAACTCCCTGACTTGTTTACTCAGAGACAAAATGCTTTCTGCAGCAAACCTCAAAGACATGCAAGGATATTTATTAGTGAGTTTGTATATGGACATGCAGAGACTAACATTTCCCATAAAGAATATGAAATTATAGAACACTTGTGGCTTGCAGTGCATATAGCACTAACTCTTTGGAAAATACTAGCTGAAATACTGAAATTCAGCAAACTGAGTGTAGAATTGCTGGCACATTCAGCAATAAAGAAGTTGCTTTATATATCAGCACCTTATAAAACTGAAAAGCTTTTATCAACAGGGTGGAAAACAGACTGTGTAACTGCAATGAACAATTAATTGCTGTCAAACTCCTCTCTCAGTCTGACAGTGGTCCTCAGTGTTAGAACCCAAGTGGTGGCATCCCATAAAACTATGCAAAGGATTAAAAGGTGTTTAAGAACCCTCTGCCTTTGTCTTGATGGTCATAGAATCATGGAATGGTTTGGGTTGGAAGGGATCTTAAAGCTCATCTAGTTCCAACCCGCTGTCACAGGCAGGGGTACCTTCCACTAGGTCAGGTTGCTATAAGCTCCATCCAAACTGGCCTTGAAAACTTCCAAGAATGGACAGCCACAACTCTGAGGAACCTGTTCTGAAGAATTTCTTCACTTAGCACATAATCACTTAATTAAATCTTGTAAACCACTGGAAATAGTTTTCCACTGAGTAAAGTGCCTAGAAACATATTTAGGATATGAAAGTAACTATTGGGAATATAAACTTTTTTATGTGTTTTTTTTTTATTTTTGTTAATGGAAAATGTTTCATAACAGGGCATCTCAAAAGCAGACTTTCAGTTGGGGCTAGATAAAGATTTTTCACTTTTGAAAATCTTTCTTTGAATCCACAAGGAGAATTTCACTTCTATGTTGCCATGGACAAAAGTGCTGCCTCCTGGAGTTCCCAGCCCAAGTTTGAAACTCTAGTTCCTAATCTAAGAGTATGCCCCCAGTAAGGAACTGACAACCCAGGTTTAATCCACCTGGGAGAACTGGCCGTGTCAGAAAGATAAGAGAGAGCTCAGACATGGAGGAAGGATTACTGGGCTTGAATACCTTGACATTAAGCTATGGTATTATGCACCAGGCAGCATCACAGAATCATCACACCCAATACAGGGAGAAAAAACTTGAACTCAACATGCACCAAATCTAGTCAACTGCTTTCACAACTTTGCAGCAGATGCAAACTTTCTCTATTTTTCTGTCTTAGCCCTGACTCTCACATTTCAGGCTGCATAATGAACGGATAATAGAATCAATAATAGAAAGCTTGAAAGGTCCCATCCAGTCAGAAGGGACCTTTCAAGATCACCTCTTCCAACCCTCCCCTCCATGGGCAGGAACATCTAGGATGTCATGGACTTCATAAAGCAGAAATTATCACTGCCTTGCTCTGAATTATACGTGTATAATTACAGTAGTCTGGAAAGTGAGCTTGAACACTGTGCACCTAGATCAGGCATAGAATACACCTGCACACTGGTGGGATTCTCTCCCAGCCAGATTATCAGATGTAAGTAATGCTCACTCTGATACCTAACTATATATATATATGTGTATATATAAGTACATGTACATCTGTATCTATAAGCTACTTTAATGCGAAAATTCCGATGTTGCTACAAGCCATCAGAACTAAGCCATGCACTTTCCCAGCTGTGACAGTCTGTAATATTCCAGAAGTAGACAGACAGCTTTAATAATGTCTGGGGATTTTTGTAATTTTAACCTTCTTACCATTAAAACAAATCTGAGAAATACTGGATGACTCTGAGCAACAGGGAAATAGTCTGCTGTCTTTTTGGTTTCAGAGCTTTTGGCAACAGGTAGCTAAACCCCATTATTTATGTTCAGCACCATCAGAAGATGGGACTCGCTCCCCCAGCTACAGAGTTTAAATCACCCACCTGGAGATTCACATTCGAGTCTCCTGTAGAGCAATGATTTTAAGCTGTATTTTTATTGTTTTCTAAGAGACTGCTGTCATTACTAGGCTATGAGAGAAATCTTTTTCAGTTTTATTTTGTGTCAAACAATAGCAAATTCAGGGAATGTGCAAGTAACTGAGAACTTCTCTAGTACTTGGATTTGTTAGGGAGGCTTAGATTATAAACCTTGCTGATAACACCACCACCATAATAATAACAACCACAAAGATAATTGCAACCACCGTGTTAAAGAGCAGATTTAGATGGACTACTTCAGTAATCTACCATGAGACACAGTAGTCACCAGGAAAGAAAATAAATACTGATAATTTAATCTTTAAATTTTCTTGGTTTTTTGTTTGTTTTGTTGTTTTTTATTCTTTTTTTCTTTTTTTAGTAAGGGTCCGTATTTTGAATAATATCTTCCATGTTTAAAGCCTACAACAGCCCTTGAACTCATGTTACATTGATTGCACTTCCTAAAGATCCTTTCTTCAGGATGTAATAACTCTCCACCACTCAGAGCATCTGTAGGCAAAGATAAAACAGCCAAATAATGAGAACATTTTCTAGAGAGCAGCCAGGCAACCCAGGATATATATGGACATTACAAACATTTTGTGCAGCTAGCCATGCTAGCCAGATTTTTCACTTAAAAGAAGTTTTCAAATTCTGCCCCTAAATTTGACCACTAGAAAAGGAGTAGCTCCTGGAAATAATAAAATGAGATCACAATGTTTTTATTAAAGGGTGAAAATTTTCTGATAATGATGAAAGCAAAATGTAATGAAATCCACTTGTCCACCTTGATGCAGTTAAAGACTCTGATCTGCTCCTTAGATACCAAGAAAGTATTTGACCAGGTCAAATAGACCTTCCTTTCCTATACATTGTGAAAAGCTGGATTTTATTTTATTTTTTGTTCCACTAGGGGTATGTGTTTTGGTCAAGGCGGGGGGGTTATCATAACAATTTTTCCTTTAGAGGACCAATGGCCAAGAAAATCAATATGTTATCTTGCTCTTTAATTACGTGCATTTTTTGGGTGGCTCAACTAATAAGAAAATGCTTATATTTGAAGAATCATTGGTGGTAACAGTAAACAAATCAGTCCTGTACACAAGCACTTTTAATCTGTTTTTTAACCTCTGCTTCGTACTTCCTAATTTTACTTTTATGCCCAGAGAATTTCAATACAATCTCCATATACTATTAAAAAAGCTAGGCACAAATTCTGGTGCCATTAAAGCTAATTAAAACCATTCTTTCTCATTAGACAGATTCCTCGGAAGTTAGGAAGGATTCAACAGCAAAAAGATGATATAATTTTAAGATATTAAAATTTAAATGTAGAACTGCAAACTAGAATTTTCTGTTAATGTCCTGCCAGACAGTTTTTGAAAACACAATGCAGTCTCCTGTGATTGAGAAGGAAGACTCCAGAGTAAAGTTTTGAAGAATAAAATAAAATTCTGAAAGAAAGTTTTGGGTTTATTCATTTGTTTCTTTATTTTTGTGATGTATATTTTATTAATAAGACCAAGATGTTCTCTAGATTTAGGAGGTAATCTTGAAATTTGATGGAAGATTCACACCTCAGTAAAATAGGGCTGTAGATATGAAACAATGGTTCTTCTGCATCTTTATTTCTCCTTCAGTTACTGGAAAGGGAGCCATCAAGGTAGGGGAAGGTGCAAAGATGTCTTTGTACCCTACATCTCTTAGAGACTGCTGAAAACCTTATCACAATGGACCTGGCTGTAATCTTAGTACTTTGTATTTGTCCTTGCCATCTCCTTAGTGGGCAGAAGGAACTACCACCTCAAGGTCTCTGCCCCCAAAACAGACTAGTTACATCTTTCAGTAGCTATTTCACCTTCCTAGGATGGGAGAAACAATGATCTTTAGAAGAGGTGTCATTTATTGCCATGGCTCATGCCATCCCTATTTTCCTTTTTCCACTTGGCCTGTGTCTTGTCCACTTCAGGCAAGACATGCATACGCCCAACTGGGGTGCGCTTGCCAAATTTTCATTTCTTACAGTAAAAACTGAGTGAATAATTATGCTTTAGCCTTGGAAAATTTCTCCTTTTGGCTTTTGCTCCATCCATCTTTCCCACCAAACAAATAGCTGCTGATTGAGGCAGGTGCTATTTTTAACTAGCAGCTGAAATTTTCCTTTACTGACTTTTCATCTTCAATGTTCTTTCTTTCCCATCTTACTTAATGAGCGTTTGCAATTTTAGAATTCATTAGATGAATCCAGAGACATACGTTAGATGGATTTCTGTGGAAATGCCCACAGCAGGTCAAGAGAATCAGTTTACTCTTTTTGCGTTCAATCTTCACAGACTGACTTAATTTAGGAAGAAACAAACTCTGCTTTTAATAGACTCTGGCATCCATGACCCAACACTTAATACAATTTGGCTAGACGTGGAATCAAACATGAGCTACTTTGCATAATTTAACGCCTGTCAGGTGGCATGTAAAGGGCAGGAAGACTTGTTTGAATGAATTTTTGGCCCTGTTTCTATATGAATACCTGTGGGAACTGAAAGAAAGTAAAGTAAGTAATTACAAAAATGTTTTAAACACCCTTGCCTGCTACAGCCCATTATGAAAACTATAAGAGAAGAAAGGACGTTTACTTTACATTTCAGACATTTCTTGACACCTATCAAGAAGTTCGTCTAACCAAAATGAAGAACATTTCAGTGTAAATTTTTGTGTTCCATAACTGTTCATAGGTAAGGAGCCTGACGGAGATCGGCTTCCTGCAGTGGCAGCTTTCCAGGCAGCCAGCCCTGGAGAACACAAACCTCTGTGGAGCACAGCTGATCCAGCTGCCTCACGCCTTTCACATCATCTTCTTTCAAAGAGAGAAAGGAAAAAATGAACAGCGTTAAAACTGTGTGCACTCTCTGATATCTATAATTTGAAGTGCAGTGGTGCTCATTTGGTGGGAGAGCTCTTGTGCACTGTCAGCCATTTAAAAGTCAAACCTTTCAGCCTAAGCCTGTTATTGTAAGCCTGTCTGCAGGCACTAGAGGAAGATCACCATGTTTAGTCTTATCTCCATCCAAAAATGTTTGCTTTTTATCTCTCTGCTGCCCCATGCTGCTATGCGCATCCCAGTATTTCTCTTGGTCTTCTATGGAACAGCAGTTAAATCTGTTCTTTCTGGGGTTCATCTGGTGTGGACAGATGCTTTTACACCCCTTCTCTCTAGGCTTTGAAGAAAGAATTACTTTTCTGGTTTCTGTGATAACTTCTGATGGAGCTAGATTTGGTTTACAAAGCAAGGCAATAATTTTTAGCCCATAATGTATGGCTTAGCTGCACTGGGCTTGCAACCATACTGGCAGTTTCATTCTTGGGCATCTTTACCAATATTAACTGAAACATATTAAAAATACCAAGGGGATGATACAATGTGGAATGATCACTCTTGGACATCCTACAGTGTCTAAAATGGCACAAAGCACCTATTTTTAAACTTCTGAATTGCTCCCAAAGTTTTGTAGAACCAGCTGTTGTCAGAAACAGCATTGCCTTCTGATAGCTCTCTTTTGCATGTGAACCCAGACTGCACAGTTAGTGTTAAGCTGTTTAAGTGTTTCGATCTCCACATTCCTTGAAGTCTCAATCATTCAGGGCATCCTCCTAGTGTTTTTTTATTCCTGACAAAGCATATTGTTCCACAATCATTAAGAGCCAACAAGTCTGATAGATGCTTTATTCAACATCTGACTTTGTTGTACATTGAGCAGCATCAGCCTTTCCCTAACACAAAATCTCAGAGCCTCTTAAAGATCTAGCTTCTCTTTGCCACATGCTGAAGGAGGCTGCCTTCATTAGACCTTTATCAATAAAAGCTGTGTGCTCTGTGTGTGTGTAAGTTGAGCCTTCACAGGCTTCCACAGGTGAGTTGCGCTGCCAGGCTCTGCCAAGGACTTCCCTACTGGTGCTGTGCAAGGTCCACCGGAGCAGAGATGATGACTCCAACCATCACTATCCTTCCCTGAGCACACATGGAGGAGTAGTACCAATCAGGCAACAACTGAACTCTACTCTCTAGTTTATACAATGATTTATCTTTATCTTACAGTAAAAAAGGCAGTGTGACAGAGAGAAGGCGAATTACCAAACTGAAAGGCCAGAGAAGTAGTGTGGTGGGATGTCATTTCTGTCAAGTTCTCATCCAGTCTGGGGAGGCACCCAGGCCATGCCTGCATGAAAGCAGGTTGACTCACTACAGTTAACTCCGCCAGTCTTTTTATGTGCCCTGTAAAAATCAGTGCTCTTAGCTTACTGCTGTCCTACTAGGCAAAGGAAGGCAGCTCATCTACCAGGCTTGTCAACCAAGACAAGGAAGCTGCCTCCCTCTCCAACTCTTTCTCATCCCCTGCCATAGCCCCCCAGGAGCTGTCATTTCAATCTTCTCTATTTCAAACATGCTCTGAAGCCTGAAGCTTACCTTATCCTACAGCTCTCTTGCGTTCTGTTATTATTATACTGTTCATCCTTAGCAAAGCTATGACATGTTTAAATCCTGCTGAAGTTCTTCAGCCTGGACCAACTGCAGCCACCTCCCACAGGCTGGCCCTGACATTTGGAAAGAGGGAGTTAGTTATACAATAAATAAGAAGGTTAAATACAAACTATCATTGAAGTAGCCTGTTGCGTTAGTTTAATTGCATGAATTGTATCTTTAATTGATATTTATGTGTCTTTGATTATCACAGCATGATTAGGAGGAACGAAGAGAAGGCAGATGCAAGCACAGAGCCAGTAATGTACTTTTTCTGTACTAATAGTGGTCTATTTATGATCATGTAAGGCCTGAACTAACTTTTATTAAGATAAATAGAGATTCTCTTCTTACTTTGCTATGTCAGAAACCAAGCATAAAATCTACCTTTTATACAAAATAAAAAGACATACTGAGCTCAACGAGCTGAGCTGAATGCCATTGGTATTCACTGCCCCACTCCTTCCTCTGTTTCTTCCCTCACCTCCTGGGTTGTGTGGCTCCATTTAAACCGTTCCTGATTTGCAACAGGATGAGAGAAGAGTTTGCATCTTACGTATTTTTTCAAGCCATGCACAGGAACTGCAATGTAGAAGTGCAGAGGCACTCCAACTAATACACTAATTGGATGCAGATGTGTTCTGCCTCTTGGAAAAATAAGACTGACTGATCAACAAGAGCCAAATGGATAATTTCTTTTTAAACAAATTGGTTTTATTAACTTAAAACTGCCCATAATCCAACTAGTCTGGCAGAGTTTGGATACTATGAAACCACAAGCAGTGTGCGATACCTGTTATTATCCCATACTACTTTTGGCTGTGATCTTGTCATTCTGAATGAAGAACTAACATGTAAAGCTGAAGTCTCCTAAAGCATAGCATGTGTGAGTGCTGCCCCAGGAGCTGACCAGGAAATGAACTGTGATTTAGGCTGAATTCTTTTCTTGTTTCCTACCTACCTTTTTCACCAGGAATGCATTTGTACACAGAAAGCCCAGCTCTCACCCCTCCTCACTGAGCAAAGAAGGGCACTGTCAGGGGGGTGGAAACCATACTAGTCTTGCTCTGTGTGGAGAGGGAGGGTCTTAGCAACAACTTTCAATGCTACTCAAATTCCTATCAGCCACCAAGACACATGGGCTACCAAGACTGACATTTTAAAGGTTAACATGGGGCACTTTCATCTGAGACATGCTATTGTCAAACAATAAATTCTTATATAGCTCGTGCCTTTGACAGCTGAAGGGAGAAGCACGATGGCAGTGCAAGTCAAGAGGCTATGAAGTCAGAAGGAACCCACTGAACATCAATCCCTTGGTGCATCTTAACAACCTTGACTTTCCTGAGTGACAGATCACCAAATGAAGGGCCAAGAGCTGCACACTTTGTTGATTTTTTTCTTCATTTGAAAACCAGCATATTTTTACTCCCCTTCTACCAGTTTTATTTCTGCAGGAAAATAATCCATCCTGTAAAATGATTGTTGTGACCTTACTAGAGACAGGATCTAAAACAATGGGTATTGTTATTATTATTTGGAAATTAAATGGTTGGAAGACCCAATAGTGTTAGTATCCATATAACTAGGGCTACCAGTGTCCACAGCATGACATCTCTTCTTGAACCCTCTGGCATCACTTGGTTTCTGACTCCTGGTCTCTGGATGATGATTAGTGGTTTGGGAGGGCAGCCAGGCTTTAATTTCAGAATGAGGGATCACAGGCTACTGAATGACATCTAGGAATTACTGTGGGAGGTCTCAGTTTTCCACGTCAGTTAAAGCATGTCCTTTTTGTTTAAAGACATAAAACATAATTCAACAAATGTATTAAGTGTCAAAGAAGCCTAGATATAGTATCAGTGAAGCCTGAGTATGCATTTTAGCCTTGGAGATCAATTTAAAAGAGTAACAATGGCAGTATTTTTACCCCTGAAAACAATAAAAGTATAGGAAGAGAAAAAATGGAGCTAAATTAACATAGAATACAGAAACCACAGAGACTGGCTGAAAGCAGGAAAGAACAACCCCAAACTTTGGTGTTTCCTATTACTGGCTTGAGAGAATGCAATACATTTAGAAGCACCTGCTTGTTTTACAAGGACAGCCTTGAACCAGGACAGTGGAGTACAAACAACAGATTTGAATAACTACATTTGAGATTATTGCCAGCCCAGATGATTTGAAATTACAGTCACTTCAGATGTAACTTTTGTTTTTAATTTTAGAATTGTGTTGAGAAGTAGAAGAGAAGTAGTGACACCTGTGTCTAAGGTGTTTATTTGAACCAACTGAAGAACAGGAGTTAAACACACATACACACACACACACACAAAGAGTTGTTACGAGTCATAAACTACAGCCATGTTATGGGTCTGCATCTCTGTGCCAGAAGGTACTAACAGAGACCTAGAGGTTTCCACCTTCAATTCTTACCCTTCAGGTAAATCCATTTCTGTTGAAAATGCTTTTTTCAGGAATTTCCCCTGGAAACTGACCAGGCCACATCATTTATCTTATGGTTGATTGTAGCATCCAAGTACAAATGTCTTGAGATCATGCTTGAAAACATGATGGGCAAACAAAAACAACTCTAATACAGATCAACAAGTTTAAGAATGACCATGAAGAAAAGCAAACAGATTTCAGCTAATACATTTTGACAAATATATTCAAGGCAGTCCTTTTCAAACTTCTCAAATAACAGAAAAAAAAAATTGCATAAAGTGATCTACTTAACAATCACACATTGTATAAGGTTCCTCAGGACACCTTTTCTCTGGAACTGTGATTCCTGGAACTGTGTGCAGATGCTGATGCATTTTACCTGTGGGGCACTCACTGGGATTAAAGCAGGGTCCCTTGCTTGCTTCTTCTACGCAAAATCAAAGTGACAGTGACCAGGCAAGAGCAGGAATGCACTGGGTGTGTACACACAGTTAAGTAAGTTTTATGGTTTTAATTTTTAATGGTAGGCATACCTTAGAAACAGCTGTAAGATTCATATTCTGTTTTCCAAAGCCGTGCAGCAGTTATTTTGGCTTCTGACACATCTGGCCTTTAACGGTGTTCTCACAGCTCCATTGTGCTAGGCAGACTATGTGGTAGAACTCTTGATTCACAGGACCATTCACAGGATCAAACAACAGAAAGATTTTGTTTGGAAGGGACCTCTGGAGGTCACCTCAACCCGCTTTCTTCTCTAAACTGGGTGTGGTGGTTTGACCCTGGCTGGACACCAGGTGCTCACCAAGGCTGCTCTATTACTCCCCTCCTCAGCTAGAAAAGGGAGAGAAAATATAACAAATGGCTCATGGGTCAAGATAAGGACAGGGAGAGCTCACTCACCAGTTACCAGCATGGTCAAAACAGACTTGTCTTGGGGGAACTAATTTAATTTATTAATGATCAAATCAGAGTAGGATAATACTCCGGGAGTGAGGGGAGGAACAGGGGGAAGTGAGCAAGCGGCTGCATGGTTCTGGGTTGCCAGCTGGGCTTAAACCACGACAGAAATAAACCCTAACTTTAAAATACCTTTCCCCTTACCCTTCATTCTTCCGAGGCTTAACTGTACTCCTGAGTTCTCTACTTCCTCCCCCCAGCCAGAGTGCAGGAGGATGGGGAATAGGGATGTGGTCAGTTCACACATTGCCTCTGATGCTCCTTCCTTATCAAGGGAGGATTCCTCACACTCTTCCCCTTCCACAGCATAGGGTCCCTCCCAGAGGTGGCAGTTTTGCATGAAGTTCTTCAACATGAGTCCTTCCCAGGGGATGCAGTTCATGAACTGCTCCAGCATGGGTCCCTTCCATGGGTGCAGACCTCCAGGAACAAGCTGCTCCAGTGTGAGTTCCCTTCAGGGTCACAAGTCCTGCAGCAAACCTGCTCCAGCACAGGCTCCTCTCTTCATGGGGCCACAGGTCCTGCCAGGAGCCTGCTCCAGCACAGGCTTCCCACAGGTCACATCCTCCTTTGGTCATCCCCCTGCTCTGGTGTGGAGTCCTCAATGGGCTGCAGGTGGAGATCTGCTCTGCTGTGGACCTCCATCAGTTGCAGGTGAAATCTGCTCCACTGTGGACCTCCCTGCGTTGCAGGGGCACAGCTGCCTCACTATGGTCTGCACCACGGGCTGCAGCGGAATCCCTGCTTCAGCTCCTGAAACACCTCTTCTTCCTGCTCCACTGACCTGGGTGTTTGCAGGGCTGTTGCTCTCACATATTCTTGCACTTCTGGCTGCAATTGCAGTTGCACATTGATTTTTTCCCCTTCTTAACTATGTTACCCCAGAGGCGCTAACCACGACTGCTGATGGCCTTGGCCAGCAGTGGGTCCATCTTGGAGCCGGCTGGCACTGGCTGTGTCAGACATAGGGGAAGCTTCCAGCAGCTTCTCACAAAAGCCATCCCTATAGCCCCCACTACCAAAACCTTGTCAAGCAAATCCAATATGCCAGGCTAACTTCAAGACTAAGAAGCTACTTAGAGTGAAGCCTTTATTTTGCAGAAGAGGTGATTTTTTTCAGCCTTGCAGTTTCACACCCCAAATGGTGGATCCCAAATTTTCTGTTCTCTGGCAATGTCGTCTGCCTCCATCATCGTTGTACTAAATATAGTTGTCTGTGTAAATTACATTCTTTCAATTCACTCTGTGAAACAGCTACAGTTCACCTATCATGGCTTTGCAGACCACCAGTGATGTGGGAATGACAATCTAGCACTTTCTGTTCTAAAATTTATAGAATTGTCCATAGTTGTATATATGGCTTTAGCCTAAATAATGTTCTACTGTATCTACTGTATCTACTGTATCTACTGTATCACTAAGAATTATGTCATATAGTTCGTGTTTAAGATTGTTATAACAAATTCAAATTAGACCTACATACAGTTATAGAATCCGTAACAAATGAGATACCAGTACATTAAGATCTTCTTAATTTCAAAGGGAGTAACTTCTAAGGTGAGATTTGTTTTTATAACTTTTGTTTTATAAACCTATAATTGAAAGCCTGACATGATTAAAACCCAGTCTTGCTTGAGGACTTTGCTTCTCAGCTGATAATATTTTATGTATCTGATTTTCAGTTCTGAGTTTAAAGGTTAATTTTGACACTTTTTATTCACTATTATATCCATTTTTGTTTATCTTTCAGAAGCCTCCTCTGGCAGTATTTCACAGACTGTTATACAGTTCTGACACTCTGTGCTTCAATTAGTCAAATGCTTCATTTCTGCCCTGGCTATATTTGTCTGTGGCTTAGAAGCATATTCACTAACAAAACTGTGGAATGACTTGCAGTCACATATATATTGTACCAGGTCTGGATGAACTTCTAGAAAATCTGGTCTGTAAATTATCAGAATGAGAAATGTGAATAGCCCATATCTTAATGTAATGTAAAATATCAGGGTAGCTTTCTATAATAGGAGGACTTGTACTGCAGAGCAGCAAACTGGTGTGTATAAAAACATAAGCCACTGCTCTGCTGGGCTCTGAGCAGCCAGATGGTTTTATTAGTCTTGCTACTCACTGGAGAAGCCGCTGATTCTGCCAGTGTTTGGGTAATAGCTCTGCCCTGGGATCTGCCGGAGCTATTTCACATCCATCTGGCAAAAGGTTTAGCGATGCACGAGAGCTCCAGCCCCATGCACAAATACAGAGCAGTGATCTGATGCCAAAGACTGATACTGGCAGAGCTGCCTTGCCTGGCAGTTCATCTGTGCTCACATTACAGCACTGACATAACCCCTGACGCACTGCGAAGCCACGTAACACTGTGCATGTCCATTCATCACTTCTGGAGATGAATGGCTGCTCATCCTGAAAACAGCTAAGACAGCAGTCTTAAATGCACATAAAAAGACTAAGCCCCTGAATGTAGAAAGAGCAGCTGCCAATTTATTTCTTTTGGAGAAGCGTTCACCTAAGGTGTTTAAGTACGTGTAGCATGTATTAAAATTGCCACCTAGAAATACAGGCAAATAAAATACAAGGCTAGTTTAAGAATTCTTGGTAAAGAAAAATCAGACTCAATTCTGAAAGGTTTCTAATGTTAATTAATTTTAGAGTCTAAGGAGTAGAATGTGTTGGTAGGAAGTTAAATATCTTAACAGATGCAAAACAATGGGGGCTGGTGAAAGAAACAGAATGACGAAATCAATGCATTTTAATAGACAGATAAAATATCTAAACCCATTTCCTTATAAATAATTATGGCATTTAAAACCTGTTATTACACTGTAGTAAAATGAAGCAATAACAGCCATTCTAAAGCTATTCAGTTTATGAAATATTAGAGGTTAGATATTACAGTAAAAGTTACCCACTGATTAATTGCTGGGAGAAGCACAAACAAAATGCAGTTTGGAGTATGGTTATGTATCCCTCAGGGGGACTTTCAGCAGTGTCACTGTGGCTGTAAGCTTTCTGAGCTTTCCTGAAAGCTTCAAAAGCATCTGTACAGGGCCCAGCCCAAAGGACCTCTCCTCTGACAGAAATCTACAAGTATGTGGTTTAAAGAGCAATAGTCATGGATTCAGTAAGTGGGTCACTATGTGACCTTCTTTTTAATATAGCCTATGCCATTGGTGCCAGAATATAAGAGTAGGTTTTATCAACAGGTAATTTTGTTATTTGTGTCCTATGGTCATCTTTTCAAAATCTCTGCAGAACTGTAGTGATATAAATCAAGCTGCCTTGTGACAAATCAAAAGCCACAACTCGGTATCACTGTATGAAAACAAACCCTGCAGTAATGCAACAAGTGAATCTGAGTTAAAATAAAGTCACTGTGTTTTTGTTTGAGAATGGGAAATGGGAAATATAACCAGCTAGTACTCTCCTTTCTAAACATTTCTCAGGAAATTAGAAGGAATAAAGAAGTGTACCCAGGGTGAAGCTAAATGATCTCCACTCTTCCTTTTTTAAATTTGTATAAAAAGGGGGGTTGGGGGAAGAGGGAGAGAAAAAAGAGCAATCAAATCCTGGATTTCCATATTGTACAATTACATCTTGTTAAAAGAGAGGATAAGTTGATACTGTCACTCTGATTTCTTGTGGTGGTCAAAGTCATATACTGAATGAGATTGACACAACCAGAGACAGTCATTTGATGGCTGACAATCACTGTCTACTCAATGTAGATACTTCTGCTTTACTGCTATTTTTCTACAAAGAAGTGAGAAAAATACATGCTAATGGCCAGCATTTTTCACAAATGTAAGCTTTTGTCCTTTATATTCTGTCAGCGGATGATGCACTTGGCTGCTCCTGGAAAATTCATGCATCATGGTTTCCAAGGTCTTTGTCATGGTTCTTATTGTAACAAAAGCTAGATGGACAACTGGCAATAATTTATGCAGTGGATTTAGCTATTTTTTTCTATTTATAGAAGTTAACTTCAAGACAACTGTTAGAATTAGGAATTTACTCACTCTCCATTGCTGCTTAATTCTTGAGGTGAGTGAATAGGAGTCTGCAGGTTGTTTGCAACCTGTCTGATGCAAATATTTGTTACTTGTAGGCTTTGTCCTCCTGTTGCTCTGTCTAAGCAGGTGTTGTCAACCTGAGTGTTGCACCACCTCATGCATGGAAGCTGGCTGTCCCAGCTGGTCACTTCACAACAATTTACATGAATGAATAAACTTTGTGACTTTGCAGGTGTTAATCTAAGCTTTAGAGATGACAGAGGTTCATTCCTTCATTCTTCCAGGGAAACAGTGAGTAAGCACAATGGGAAAGGAAAACTGCTAGAAATAAGAAGAGCATGTTAAAAAATGTCTCTCCTTTTCTTCCTTTGCACAAGGAATATCATTATATTTGGCCATATGTATATCCTGACTTAAAAATAGCTGGACTCCTTCCTGACTAAGAGACAGAAGAGTATAAACCATATGTATTGGCTGTCCAACAGAGTTAGATATATATGTGAATATACATGTGTGGTCCTGGCTGAGACTGATGTCATCGAGTGTCTGCCAGGTACACTGGAGACAAATTCATTCCCTGCTGTATGAATAACACTATCCTTCCTGAGCAGAACCCTAGCCAGCTCTGAGAAGTTTGAAAGGGGTTTCTAAGGGAAATTTATTGATGATTTCAGTGAATCAGTGATGTGCATGCTGCAAAGCTATTTAATTATGAATAATGTATATAATGTCCTTTTCACCCTTATAATAGGAACAGCATTTGAAAACCCTTGCTTTTCTTCTGAAATTTCTTTCCAGCCACTTCACTGCCCAAAAGCTTTCTCTGTTGATTTTCTCTAAGGAACATGACACAAGTGTTTTTTAGTTTTCCACCTACATGATCTCCGGATGCTTACACACCTCCACAACTCTTATACTGCCTTGTGCTTCTGGAGACAACCTACAGAAAGTTCAGCTACTCACAGAGCCGTGGGTGGTTTGGCTAGTCTTCTCCATGCTCCATGGCCATGTTTAGGGTATGGTCTTCTGTTTTTCAAGTATTTTACTTCCAAAAGTATGCTTAATTACTTTTTTTTATTTTTACCTGAATGAACTCTTTTTCCCTTCAGTTTCAAGATTTCATCCAGTTTGTGCCATAACAAGAAAGAACAGGAAATAATAAGGGCTGAAGAACTTCCCTAAGCATGAATTTTCTCTCCATGAAGATAAGGGGACAGTCTTCATAGTGATAACACTAACATGTCTAAGCTGTACCAATACAGTCATAGCAGTGTTGGAAAACTATCAAACTGCTAAGCAGAAACACATTTGGGATTTTTAGACAAGATGAAAAAGAATTTAAGATAGCAGTGACTGAGAAGAGGTAATTAAATACAGAAGATTTTGCACTTTCAGAGAAATCAAGAGAAGGTCTGTCTACCTGCAGGACGAGAGCTTCAATTCTGGTTCAATCCAATCAGGATTTTTTGTCTGGTTTCAGGGTACTATATGACGTTTTTGCTGATAGAACTGCTGCCGAAATACCAGTTTTTCTACAATTGGTTTCAGATTAAATAAGGTTTTTTTCAGTAGTGAAAATAGAAAGTAGTGGAAGTTTTGAACACCAGTTGAGCTATGGTCCTACAGTTAGGTACTTCTGTTTTGGAATTTTTTCAGACTAAAAGTTTCTCACACAAAGATTTTTTTTCAATTCATTTCAGAAGGTGGCTATTTTGCCAGAATTCATCTATCCAGTCAATGGATCTGCCATCCTAAAGAAAATAATTATGTAGAATTATTCATTATAATTGATGTTCATTTCTAGCTATGGCTAAAAATTGAAATATTTCCATTCCTTACACCAAAAGGGTGTATGTTGCCATACCTGTCCCAGACATTTCCTATTTTAATTCCTTCAGATTTTTCCCTGCACATATTTTTGATAAGTTCTGCCTTAACAATTTTTTTGTTCCACAGTTGCTGTCCCTAACTTTTTACAAAGTTTTTGATATGTACGGATATTTTGAACCCATTAAATAAAGTACAACAATCAATTAAAGAGCAATATAAAATCCCTGGAAAGGAACCAAAACATGTCTCTTCTGCAACTGAAAAGCCTCAAAGAAGCTGATTGTAAAGAGGTTTAACTTTGTCCCTTGCCGAATAGTCCATACCTCTGCGAGAAATCAGATCAGACAGGAAATTAGCATAACTGTATAAACCCTTGAAATTCTAGAAAAAACCTTGGAATCCTCCCTCTATACAGAAGCCCTCTCTGGTTTCTCTTCCATCACTGCCCTTTTATCCTTCTAGACTTGTTGCAATCCCTGGTATAGAAACTCTGTCAGGATTGACAATTATTTTTGTGTTTACTCTGCTAATACTTGCTACAGTGTGAAAGATGCATTTTGTCTCACTATCCCAAATCAGGAAACATAAAGTCTTTGTTTATTTGTTTATAAATGAAGCAATGGCTTTCTTCTTTTTATTACTTTTTTTTTTTTTTTTTAGAACATATTAAAGAAGGTTGGAAGGTTAGACGATAAGGTGCATGTTGCCTTGGTACAATGCACTTACCTATTCTATCTGTGTTAAGATGAAGACTTTATGCTGATGTGGTCAGCCTTAGGAAGCTGCTTTGGTGCTTGTTAGGCTTCTGGCTTGGAGTAAAATTAAAAAACACTAAAAAAACATAAAGAAGTGAAAAAAGAAAATCTACTACGACAGGGCAAAAAAGAAAGGTGAAGGCACACATGGTAACAAGTAACTTAAGCTTTCTCTAGCTGAGCTATACCCAGAGCATTTCGTTTCCTTGGATGGCCAGGGTAGCTGTGATACTTAGTATTGTAAAATTAACATGAAGGAATGGAAGAAGTCCATATGGCTGGTCTAGATTCATTCCTTTATCAGTCCAGTTTTGATACCTTGCAATATTTTTATCCTCTAATTGCTTGCATATCTATTTTTTTCCCCCAGTATGTTCCTGAATAAAGCATAAACTGCTACTTTTGGTACTAAGATATTACCCACTGCAGAAATAAGTGAACTCCCTTGGCTTATGCTTATTTCATTTGCCTATGTTTGTTCATTCTATAAATTATTCAGAGAAGTGATATTAGTGGATCAACAACAGCCCTGGTTCATCAGGTCATATTAACAATCTTGGACCATTAGGTTGGTAAGGTGCCAAAATATAACAGAGAGAGTGAATTTACAATGAAGATTTTCAGAATATCCTTCCCTACACAGAGTCAAAGTCCATTTGTGAGATATTCCTATAAAATATAATTGTCAGTGCAGCTCCATCCCTGGGGTCAGGGATGAAATCTGGGACCTTTGGGAATGCAATGTTTAAATGCATGGTTTTCCTGTCATCCCTATTCTTACTGCTCTGAAGGTGATTGCAATCAGGAGCTACACATAGGCAGCCATTTTATGTATTATCTGTTCACTTCCCCCATGCTTTCAAAGTGCTTCAGGAGGATTTTTTCTGAAGATTTTCCAATCACCTATTTCTTCCTTTTACTGGTCTGTGTAGAAAATATCTATAATGGGGTGCAATTGAGAGATTCTGATTGTCCCTCCATTCAGTTGCCTAGGAAACAGACTTGTGGATATCCAGCTTTTTCCTTCATTACTGAAGATGCCATTTACAGTTGATTTCCTCCTATGTCTCCTTTCCTGTGTGCACTGCTGAAAAGGAAAGGGCAGAATAAAGCTTGTACTATTGTTTGGTTTGCTGTTTTAAGGTGTTATATGGTTGGAGAGCATTCAGGTTATAAAGTCTGAATACATTGCTCATGACTGATAGTCATGCCATGGGCAATATAGATAGCTGAAAATACCACATAATTAATGTCTTTCTTTTTCCTTTCATTTTTTTAACCTTTTTTTCTTCTGCTTAATGGGAGAGTCAAATGTAAAGCTGGTTAGAGTCCCTCAGATTCTGTAATCTAGTTGTGCGAAACACTACCGTGGGATTAATTGATCTGAAATTCAAATTGAAAATTACAGGTACAACTGAGAACAGATTTGTTTCCTTATGCTAACTTTAATGTCTGCTTATGTACAATGAAGTGGAGGAAAATCCTAATTTGGACCTGGATCATAGCATACCCTGTTGAGAACAGATCTTAATCAGTCTGAGGACTTTAACCGTAAACAGCTCAAATTTGGCATCTTCCTCTGAAAATGTGTAAATGGTGACTTATTAGTGTTTAAGTGCAATACAAATTTATTATCAGTAAAGGAAAATATATTAATCATGAAGACCTTCAGGTATTCATTTGGGTGTGTGTTTTTCTCCTCTCTGCTTCCTTCTCTTTATTCTTTTCCTTTGTTCTCATTCTTATTATTTTGGCCCTTTCCATTTCTTTTCTTCCTGTCATCCATCACTTTTATCTTTTTCATCTTTCACCCTTTACCTTTATCTGTCTCTCTTACTATTTACTTTCTTTCTCCTCTGTTTTTCTTTTATAGAGTCTTCCTCACCCCATCCCCCCACCTGCTCTTCCCTTTTTTTTACCTCCCAGGAAGCATCCCTCTTTTGAGAAATATATCATATTTGGTTTCAGAGTCATGTCCTGCCCATTCTGGTTTGAAAGCTATTTACACCAGTAATAAAGAGTGTTGAAGGGCTGAGTAGCAGTAGAGAAGGTTGTTTATGGGGTAGAAAGGAAGAGAAAATCATTAGGCGTTTCTTTACTGTCCCAGTTTCTCTTCATGTGCACCCTTCACTTTGCATTCCCCAGGTTTGGAGGGATCACCCTAGCACCACCAACATTTTGCTCCCTCAGCAGCCTTGCTCAGTCTCAGACTTCCTTCCCTGCCTAATTCTCTCTTTTGTCTCTCTTTGCTACCCTTTCTCCTCCTCAGTGCATTTTTCTCTGCCTCTTTCTGCCTGGCCTCCATTTTCCTCAGATTGTTTCTTACCCTGATTACATCTTTGTCCTTTTGACCTCAGGAGGACCGTGGAGTCACCCTGGCCATGCTCTTCCTTTCTATGGTGCTTGTCTCAGTGGTGATTTTCCCTCTTTCCTCTCAGTCTCCTTTTTCTCGATTCCTTATCTCTAAACAACTTGACCTGTCTCATCTTAGTGTAACCAGTTGTCCAAGCTGCAGCAAAGCACATAGAGTTGGGCAGAAGTTGAACATTTAAAAAAACCCCAACAAATAGCAACAACAAACCCTGCCATTTACATTAACAGGAGTAGCCCACAGTTCAGACAGACAAAGGAAAGGAAAAGCAGTTTCTTCTCTGTGAGTCAGTTCTGGCAGAGGAAAAATGAGAGTGACAATGATCTTCAGGTTCTTCCTCTTTCTCCTCTGGCCTTGGGTCTGCACTTCCTGCTATAGTTCCCTCTTCCCCAAGGAAGAAATACCTCGGGTGTCAGTGCATCCTTACCACTGCCTGAGGGAACTCAGACAACAAGCTCGAAAGAGGCCAAGTGAGGTGGTGGTCTGAAACTCTGGTAAATTTCTTTCTCAACACAGGAATGGGAATGGGACAGGACATAACACTGGGTATAGTTTGTATTCTTACACTTGTTCTACAGGCAGTGCTTTATTTTGCTGACATGGAGGTAGTAGAGGGATGTTAGAAAGGGATGTTAGAAATGGAAGCTGACAGGGTGCATTTTTTATTGTTTTTTCTGTTTTCATCAGAAAATGTTAATCAGTGGGATCAAAACCAGAGGTTTTAATAGGAATATATCCATTTCTAACACATATTTACTGGGAAAGATTTTCCAATCTAGGTTGGGATTCCTGCCTAAAACCCACAAAAATTATGTTCTGTCCCAGTATTATTATTATTTTGGCTAGAGCTTTCAGAGGGAGTTGCTTCAACTCCTTCATTTTTCTAATTGAGACATTGATTTAAATCTGTGTATTTAATAACCCAGGTGGATGTCTCTGTCACAACAGTACTGATTTGTCTTTAGTGAGGTAACAGTTCTCATTTTCATAGTGTGCCTTGATTTCCCAACAGTGAGGCTTTAAGATTTACTTTCTATTCTGATAAGTTTTAGGAGAAAGGGAAAAACTTCATTATTATACAAATATGTCCTGAAAGGCATATTTCAGAAACCTGATGCATGTCTTTCCTCTCTTCCTCCTGCACCTACAACACCCTGAGTCATCTTTGGCACTGAATCTCTCAGGCTCTCCAGGACCTTCAGAGATTTCCTGAGGGAGGACAAAGAAAAGAAAGACACACCAAATAAACAGAGTGAGAGGCAGCCTGAATAACCATGTTTTAAGAATGGCTCAGCTGAAATCTGCAAGGGCCAAGTCAAAAAGAAGTATTTTTAGTAATAAAACTAAGCATTTTGTTAGATTTGTGCTATAATTATAATAATTAGAGAAGCTCTCTGCTTTCCTCAGTGGCATTTTTTGTCTTTGGGATGAATAAAAAAGACAACTCAGAAGTGAGGTGTCTGACTTGAAAATTACAGCATCCTTCTGTTAGCTGGAGTGGTCATGAGCAGAGCATACATAATAAACCTGTGCCCTCCTGAGTAATCCAGTGGGACTGACATTTTAAGAGATGACTGTTTTCTTCAAATCAAAGTTCAGGCACCCGTATGACTTACAGTCAAGTTATTATCTGAATAGGACTCAGCTTGAAAGGGAATCTAACAGCATGTAAAAATGCTAACAATAATCAAACCTTCTGGATTAGAACATATGAGGGCCATGCCCAAAAGATTTGTGAGGGAGAAAAAAAGAAGAATCAGATAATAGCAAGCCTACAGCTATGAGGGTTTGTAGTGATACAGAGCCTGCCTGCTTCTATTCTGCCTCACCCCTCTCTTTCTCCTTCTTTTCCCCTACATTAGGTAGATTCTGGAGAATGACTGGCTTGGTTGCAATGCTTGGTCAAGTGCAGCAAGAGCTACAACCTTAACTGCACATGCAATCATCCGTGTACGTGGCTCACAGTCTAGAAATACATGTGCTCATGAGTAAGACTGTGCTAGCCTTTGGCACCAGCAACTGGAAGAAGCTGGAAGAAAAGGCCCCTTCCACTTCCTAAGAAGCTCATCACATGAGTCAGTTTAAGGCTAGTCACAGTCAAGTGCTGTATTATTTCAATGAATTAGGCTGTGGGGTTATTATTAACAAAATAGAAATAAATTGAGAACAGGATAGAAAAGGGCTTGCAGTAGAGAGATTTATGACTTACATGCCTTGTGTGCACCCTGTCTTCAGTCATGACCTAATTTCTCACCAAACATAAAAAAAAGGTAAGATGAAAAAATTTTAGTAAAGGAGATAGATAAAGTGAAAGACTAACACAAAACACACTAGGTAATGTTGCTATTCTCTTTGATGGGTGCATTAGGGACTAATTTCTCTTCCTTGAAAACTCTGGGGATATGGGTTTACTTATTGAATGAGCCTACTAGATTAATATTTTTGTTTTGTTGTTCTTGCACTTCATAGGTTTTATGTTAAACCTTTATCTTTCCTTGATAGAATTCAATAAATCTGGTATTTAAAAAAAAGATTTGTACAGTTTCTCTGTCTTTCTGTGAAGAGTGAGAATGTTTTAGGTTTCCTCAAAAATGCCATACGTTGCCCTATAAAGGCTTGAATCAGGAAAGCCTCCATTCAAGAAAACATTTAACCATATGCTTAACTTTAATTTTAGGCATATGCTTAAAATCTATCATGTGCCAAAATTCTTTCCTGAAAAGGAATGAATTTAAGCACTTGCTTTAGCTTTTTCATGGATCAGAGCCTTATATATTATACATCAGATTCTGCTGCCCTCACCTGAAAAGTTATTCAACTGCCATAATTCTGTCAGTATTTTCAAAGCAATTTCAATGATTAGGATGGTACTTCATCACTGGACATGAATAATAGCAGACCCAAATCTTCTAGACATTGTTGAAACTTTCAGCTTTCAGCAGACCAGCGCTTGTTAACTACAACGGTTCTGCATTGCTCCAGCATCTGTTTTTTGACTTACAGGCTAAAAAACAGCTTTTGTCTTAGTTTACCCTTGGGTTTTGTGATCAATATGTAGTATTTCTAGTCACTGTTGACATAGTTTCCAAGTTTAAATTAGTTGGGCAATTTTAGAAAAAGTAGATTGACTTCCCTTATATCAGCCAGTGGGGAGTGTGGGTTGGTGAGAACTCTTCTACAAATGAAGATAAATTTCCCAATTTTCTTACTTCTTTTTTATTTTTTGAAAGTGATAAAAACTTACTAAGAAAAAAGAAATCCTTATTTTTCCTTGTGCATTCTCATATTTATTAATAATGACAAACGTTGTCAGTATTAATGCTGAGTGAAATCCTGTTTGAAGCAATATATCACTTTCATCCTTGGGTAATTACCAGAGTTTAACAATTTCTTTTCATGTTTGCTAAAGTTTAAAAAACACAGTCTAAAAAAGGGGTATCTGCAGAGGAGGGGGCCAGGAAGCAGGCAGGCACACAAACCCGTTTATTTATGAATGGGATTTGTTCATGCACTTCCTGCATACAAGACAAGTAAGTGTGAGGATCAGAAACTACTAAGCAAAACTCTTTCTTAGGAAGTCAAAACCCTGTTATTTCCTAGAGATCTGACAGCCCCAGCATTGAATTTATGATTCATTATAATTAAAGCTGCTTGCACTCTATTAACAAAATACTTTGTAATTTGTATACACTTGTCTTTAGACAATTATGGTTATTTCAGCTCCCTTTTTCCTTGTTTCCTAGGAGATTATTAAAACACACAGCTGAGCACTAATAATAATGTAGTATGTATTCCAGACATTGAAACACACATGCTAGACCCACCAGGGGAAATAAATCACATTTTAGTATTCAATCTCAAGCAACCTATGGGTCTGTCACTGTAGGCATATCTACAGACACTATAGCACTCCAGTTAGACCCTCTTGGCAGAGAAACCCTAGTCTACAAACTTGGGAATACAGCTGACATACTCTGCATATGCTAACTGTATACATGAATGGGAAAAGGAAGCTACTGTGGCCTGCCCAGAGGCAGCTGTGGGGTGCTGGTGGTAGCTAACCCGAGGGACTTGCTAACCAGCCCTGAACCTGCCTCCTTGCTGGGGAGTCAACACTAACTCCTTGCATAAATTCGACACAGCTCTGAAGTGTTTTCACAGGAGCCCCTTGGCTGTTGAAAACTGCTGGGAACCTGGGAAGCCTTTCAGGAAACATATCTTAATTTGAATCTCATATAAAAAATATCTGTAAGAATAATGTGTTTTCTCCAGGCACATTTCAGTGCAGTGATGTGGACACTCTGTTCATCTCGCTTATAAGAAAGTGGTATTACCTTCATGAAGGAGGTGAGCTGAGTTTTCACCAGATTCATCTGGGCTCTGACTAAGACTGGTGACCTTCCTGCACAGGAGCTCCCCACTAGGAGTATCCAGATAAGAAAAAAGGGATTTGTATCACAGTATGCTAGAGATTGGAAGGGACCTCAAAAGATCATCTAGTCCAATCCCCCTGCCGGAGCAGGAATACCTAGATAAGGTTACACAGGAATGTGTCCAGGCGGGTTTTGAATGTCTCCAGAGAAGGAGACTCCACAACCCCCCTGGGCAGCCTGTTCCAGTGTTCCGTCACCCTCACCGAGAAGAAGTTTCTTCTCAAGTTTAAGTGGAACTTCTTGTGTTCCAGTTTGTACCCATTACCCCTTGTCCTATCATTGTTTGCCACTGAGAAGAGCCTGGCTCCATCCTCGTGACACTCCCCCTTTATATATTTATATACACTAATAAGGTCACCCCTCAGTCTCCTCTTCTCCAAACTATAGAGACCCAACTCCCTCAGCCTTTCCTCATAAGGGAGATGCTCCACTCCCTTAATCATCTTAGTTGCCCTGCGCTGGACTCTCTCCAGCAGGTCCCTGTCCTTCTTGAACTGAGGGGCCCAGAACTGGACACAATATTCCAGATGCGGTCTCACCAGGGCAGAGTAGAGGGGAAGGAGGACCTCTCTCGACCTACTGACCACCCCCCTTCTAATACACCCCAGGATGCCATTGGCCTTCTTGGCCACAAGGGCACAGTGCTGGCTCATGGTCATCCTGCCATCCACTAGGACCCCCAGGTCCCTCTCCCCTACACTACTCTCTAACAGGTCGTTCCCCAACCTATACTGGAACCTGGGGTTGTTCCTGCCCAGATGCAGGACTCTACACTTTCCCTTGTTATATGTCATCAAGTTATTCCCTGCCCAACTCTCCAGCCTGTCCAGGTCCCGCTGGATGGCAGCACAGCCTTCTGGCGTGTCAGCCACTCCTCCCAGCTTAGTGTCATCAGCAAACTTGCTGATAGTACACTCAATTCCCTCATCTAAATCATTGATGAATATATTAAATAATACTGGTCCCAATACTGACCCTTGAGGCACTCCACTAGATACAGGCCTCCAACTAGACTCCGCCCCATAGACTACAACTCTCTGGCTTCTCTCCTTCAGCCAGTTTGCAGTCCACCTCACTACCTGATCATCCAGGCCACACTTCCTCAGTTTAGCTATGAGGATGCTGTGGGAGACTGTGTCAAACGCTTTGCTGAAGTCAAGACAGACCACATCCACCGCTCTGCCATCATCCATCCACCGTGTTATTTCCTCATAAAAGGCTATGAGGTTGGTCAAGCATGACTTCCCCTTGGTAAAGCCATGTTGACTGCCCCTCATAACCCTCTTAGCCTTGATATGCCTTCAGATGGCACCAAGGATAAGGTGTTTCATCACTTTCCCAGGGATGGAGGTGAGGCTGACCGGTCTATAGTTACCCGGGTCCTCCTTCTTGCCCTTTTTGAAGACTGGAGTGACATTTACTTTCCTCCAGTCCTCAGGCATCTCTCCCGTTTCCCAAGACTTGGTAAAGACGATGGAGAGTGGTCTAGCAATGACTTCCGCCAGTTCCCTCAGCACCCGCGGGTGCATCCCATCTGGACCCATGGATTTATGGATGTCCAGATTGCTCAGCTGGTCTCTAACCCATTCCTCATCGACTAAGGCAAACTGCTCCGTTGACCTGACTTCATCTGAGGTCTCAGGAGTACAGGGCTCTTCAGGACTGCCTCCGGCAGAGTAGACAGAGACAAAGAAGGCATTCAATAACTCTGCCATCTCTGTATTTTCTGTCACCAGGGCACCCATCCCGTTCATCAGTGGGCCAACCTTGCCTCTGGTGTTAGTTTTATCAGCCATGTATTTGAAAAAGCTCTTTCTGCTGTCCTTGACCCCTCTGGCCAGATTTAATTCTAAGGAGGCCTTAGCCATCCTAGCTGCCTTCCTACATCCTCTAGCAGCAGCCTTATATTCCTCCCAAGTGGCCAGCCCCTCCTTCCATGACCTGTAAACTCTCCTCTTCCACTTGAGCATACCCAGCAGTTCCTTATTTAGCCACGCAGGTCTCCTGGCCCTCTTCCTTGACTTCCTACGTGTCGGGATGCTCTGCTCTTGAGCTTGGAATAAGCAATCCTTGAATGCCAACCAACTATCTTGGGCCCCTTTACCTTCAAGCAGCCTTGCCCATGGGATTTCCCCTAGCAATTGCTTGAAAAGGCCAAAGTTTGCCCTGCTAAAGTCCAGGGTTGCAATTCTACTTGCTATTGTACTGGTCCTACCACACAAGATCCTGAATTCCACCATCTCGTGGTCGCTGCAACCAAGGCAGCCCTCAACCTTTACTGCTTCTACCAGACCCTCCTTGTTAGTGAGGATGAGATCCAGCAGCAGTCCTCTCCTGGTTGGCTGATCCACCATTTGCATGAGGAAGTTATCATCCATACACTGGAGGAACCTCCTGGACTGTGGCTGGGTTGCTGAGTAGTCCTTCCAGCAAACATCAGGGAAGTTAAAACCCCCACGACAACCACGGCCTGTGACTGTGAGGCCACTCTCAGCTGCCTGTAGAAGGCCTCGTCAACTTCCTCACCCTGATCTGGTGGCCTGTAACAGACACCCACAACAGTATCACCCCTGCCAGCCTGCCCCTTAATTCTCACCCACAGACTCTTGACTCGCTTGTCCCCTGTCCCTGGACAGAACTCAGTACATTGTAGCTGCTCTCACACATAAAGAGCAACCTCACCACCCCGCCTGGCTGGCCTGTCTTTCCTGAAAAGGACATAGCCCTCCATGACTATATTCCAGTCATGTGAGCTGTCCCACCACGTCTCTGTAATTGCCACCAGATCATAATCTCCTGACTTAACACAGGTCTCCAACTCCTCCTGTTTATTTCCCATGCTGCACGCATTGGTGTATAGGCATTTCAAGGAGGGAGCTGAGCTCACCAATTTCACCCTAGGATTATAGGAGACCTCCCAGTCTTCATCAATTCTAGAGTGCTTCCCCACTGGGGCAAGCCCAGTTACAAGCCCATCCCCCTTCGAATCTAGTTTAAAGCTCTCCAAAGGAGCCCTGTTAATTCATGCCCCAGCATCCTTTTGCCTCTGTGAGTTAAACCTTTCCCACGTGCCATTATCCGGACTGGAGCCTTATAAAACCAGCTATTATCAAAGAACCCAAAGCCCTGCCTAAAGCACCAGTCTCGTAGCCAATTGTTTACGGACTGAATTTTCCCATTCAGTCCCACATCATCACCGGAAGATGGAAGAAGTGAGGAGAAGATCACTTGAGCCCCAGACTCTTTCACCATCCGCCCCAAGGCCCTGTAGTCTTTCTTCATCCCCCTCAGACTGCAGGAAGCAGCTTCCCCCCCACCTGTCTGGAAGACCAGCAGCGGGTAGTAGTCTGTCGGGTGCACCAGGCTGGGGAGCGCCCTGGTGATATCCCTGATCCGGGCTCCAGGCAGACTACACACTTCCCTATGATGAGGGTCAACTCTGCATATCGGGCCCTCTGTTCCTCACAGAAGGGAATCACCTACAACAATGACCTTTCTTTCTTTCTTATCAGAGGCAATCTTGAGGTGCGAAGTCGACCGCCTTTTCCTATGTGACCTTGTAGGCAGGCCTTGCACCACATCCTCACTTACCTCTCCATCAAGATCCAGGGCCTCAAACCTATTACGGAGGGGCACCTGGGGAAGCAGGGCAGGAAGGGAGGAAGGTTGCCCACGGTTCCGAACTGGAACTCGCTTCCAGCCCTCATTGTCTTTTTGGTCCCTTACCTCTGCATGACAGCTACAGGGCAGGGGCTGTCTTGGGCCATCCCCCTCTGTCTGAGAGGACAGGGGGTCCATCCCCTTTTGGGAGGTATCTCCCTGGAACCGTTCCTGCTGGCACACCAGGGAGTTACTCCACCAGTCGATCTCCCTTTCACACTCCCTGATGGTCCTCAGCGTCTCGACCTCCTCTTTAAGTTTTGCCACCAAGCTAAGCAGATCTTCTACCTGCTCACGCCTCACACAGGTGGAATGCTGGCCTCCCTCCCTCAGCAGCAGCAGGCTCTGGCACTCCCTGCAGCCAGAGACCTGAACAGCCACGGTTTGGGGCAGGGTCTCTGTCTGAGTTGCTACAGTCTCCTTACTGCAAGCTCTCCTTCTGGAGGCAACCATATTGGTCAGCAGTCTGGGACACCAGCAACAGAGTCCACAACACGACCTGCTTGTTCCTCCCTGCGCCTGGTGGGCAGCGACACTGCCCTCTCAGAGGCTCTTTCAAGGCAAGGGGCAGGGGGGCGGTCGCCGTTACCGTGGGAACGCCCCCTGCCACGCCAGCCGCTCTCTCGCAAGGGCTGCTGGGGCTTCGGGGATCGGGAGATGTCGGGAATCGCGATGTTTCTGCGCTGTCCCCTCTGCTTTTCCTAATCTCTGCTGAAGCGTGCTGGCTCCGGCTCTAGCTGGGCTGGCTCCGATCAGCTGACTGACTGACTGACTGACTGATTTGTGCTTGGAAATTCCTCTGAACTCTCCCTGAACTAACCCTAAATCCCATCCTCAACTAGCTCAGGATTATTTCAGCTATCCATGTCTTGTTTGATTCAAATTTTTAGTACATTTGAGTTCCCATATGAATCCAGCTTTAAAAGTAAAAGACTGGATCCATTTTGTCTTTATTTATTATCTAAGCTTCCTAAGCTGCTTCGTCTCCTCTCAGTTTGCATACACTATATATGATATGGCCTGCATAGCGTGCTTGCTATTTGCAGTCCTGACTCAGTACTCCAGTCATTGGTTATGATTAATCTGTCTTTGTTTTCAATTAGAAATAACAATATAACATTGGAAAAAGTCAATGAAAGGTCAATGAGAGATCCTTAAATGAGCAGATCCTTTGAAAACGCATAGGTTTAAATTAACATAATTTTGGTCTGTCTGAAAATATTTCTAAAGTTTTTAATTTTCTGGAGGAAATAGAATTAAGTCATATGAAAGCAAAATTATTAATTAAACATTCATATTAATTACTCAGGTAAGTGATCTAATTCCCTTGAATCAGAGGAATCAGATGAATATTTAGTTTTAGTTTGCAGCTCATTTCTTCACACTGAAGCTTGAGTCTGTGATGGGGACACAGTACATCTCACACAAATGACTTCAAAACTCCTCAAACTGGCCCAGGAAGGTAATGCCACAACTGCTGCTCATTTGCCATTGAGGACTGTGAATGAAGGGTGGCAAATAAGATTTCCATCACAAATTAACAAAATGAAATATTTCCGTTTGTTTTTCTGAAACAGCATAGAAGTCACCAGAAATCTAGGCTGTATCTCATAAATGGTGCATTCAAAGCAAATGCGTGCCCATGAGTGTAGAGTAAAAGTGCCTTTGTTCACACTTCTCTAAGTTATACACCTGTGTAAATTAAATGGTGGCCTCTTTAACATACCTCAGCATGATACAGAGATTTACCAGCACAAAAAACTGTTAGAGATTCCTGCTTCCAAGACTTCATACTTTCGACAAAAATGCTAAAGCATTTTACTAGAAAGAATCTTAATAAAGGCAAAGTAAATATAGAATTTACAGACAGATGGAGGAATCGTGCAGAGGAATAGAGAGCCAGCGATGGGTAAGGACCTATTCAGGAGGATGTAGGGCTATTTTAATTGAGTTTATTCTATTTGTTCTCTGTGGGTTTTTTTATCTTGTGCTTTTTCAAAAGAGTTTTGTGCTATTAAATGTGCAACTGGCAATTACACTCCCAGCTCCTGCTAGAAATAGCCAGAATGGTTATTGTTTTTGATATTATTCACAAAACAGTAGGGCTTGAAGTCAGCCAGGGACTCCCGCCGTGCAAGGGACTATACAGATGCAGAATAAAAACATAGTTCTGTCTTAAAGTGCGGTCCTGTTTCATCGTGTTGAGAGGGAATCCGTGTTCATACAATATCCCTCCCACCCTGTAATGCTGGGTTGGGAAATCTAAATCTGTGCTGATTTTTCCATAACAAGTAAGGGTAAGAGACTAGAAGCTTTGATGCAACAATAAGAGCCTTTGGCCTTGCCCTGTTCTATATGTGTCGGCACAGGTTCTGAGGGTCATATTTTAGATTCTCCTAATTTAGTACATGTTAAAAGTAGACATGCATGAGTAACTAGTGGGCAGAGAGTTACCCAGAGCCAAAACTGCAAGGCGCTTGCATCTCCATCTACTGATTGCACCCAGACTCAGCTGCTTCCTCTGATGTGCTCTAAAACAGATACCCTTTTTAGCTAAAGATGGGCAAGTGTTTTTACTGCATATATTCAGTGACAATGAGCATTTTTGCAAACTGATGTTAATTTTGTTAATTTGGGAGAAAGAAGGGGAAAGGGAAAAGAAGAAGGGACCGAGCAATGGTTTTAAATAAAATATTAACTGTTATTTTGAAATTATTTTTCTAATATTTGTTTTTACATTTTAGAATTTAAGAAATCTCAATATTGCTATTTTCTCTTTACTATGAATACAGCTGCTCAAACTCTCATTAACATATTTCAATATGGGTTAAACTGTACATTTTCCAGAAAAGTATTTAATTTGACTCAAAGTGACTATGTTTTTAAATATTTTGACATTACTGCTAAGCCAAAGAATCTATTATCTGTTCATCTGAGTTTTCTATGTGTTGCCAATAGCTAAACTTGCTTATAATAAAAAGTGAATAATTAGACTGAGTCTTTACATACTAGGCATGTTCTTCAAGCTAATGTTTTAAACTTTTTAAAATTACTATACTGTTCTTTAGCCCCAAAACTTTAACTTTTCTGAGAGGAAATCCAAAGGAGAAAGTGCTTTTAGCTAATAGTAAAAATTCGGACCACATGATTCTTCAAATAATGCTAGGGCTTCCCAGCTTTGGACAATAGAACCAAACTAACTGAAAGGTGTCATTTTCTGTACAGCTTGGCTTTTACCTCTTTATGGAAACCCAACACAATGTGGCAAATCACATCCTTGAAATAATATATTTTTTATCAGCTAAGTATCCAGAGGGTTTATCTTTAGTAACAATGAATTATGGATAAATCATAATTCCTAATACCCCCTGAATCTCTATATTCAGGCCCCGCAATGCAGCTGAACTCTGCTCTTTCTACATCTGTGCTCCTTTTATTTCCTAACCTGGCAGTGTCATACTCAGCAGTGTTTGGCTTAGTCCTACCTATATTCCCAAAGATGTCTATGGATTACCAGAGTACTTTTCTTTTCCCAAAGCCTTTCTTGGGCATCCATAACTATATGTGCAAGCTATCAGACAATGCTCTAATGCTAAATAAAGGGACAGAGCTTGGACACAGCTGACAGAGCATGTCTGAACATTTTCTTGGAGAAAGGGTGCAGCTGCGTTCCCAGATTACACTCTGGATCAAGGAATGGCTGCCACCCCCGGCACAGTGAAGATGTAAGGCAGATAGAAAGTTTAATATCGCTCGCCTCTCTTATGCCTTATTAGACATGTAAAAGAATCCAGCAGTCCTTCTTTGCTTTTTTACTGGGAGCGGAGCACGACTGTGTCACACAGCGTTATTTCAGCTGATGTAGCTCACTGGCATGTGGGGCAAAGAGTGTGCTGTGGTTCTTGCCAGCCTTCCTGTAAGTTTTGCATTGGGCACCTCTGCCCCAGAGAGTGTATGGGAACTGCACTTAGCCTGCTGCAGGGAATGGGTTTGGAGATTGAGGAGGAGGCCTTTTGCCCACAGGCTTCTTGAGTCTTTTCTTCTACATGCCCCAGGAAAGCAGAGGAACTCAAAGTGGCTCCTGAATGCTATTGGAAGTGCCAAACCTCCAGACATGCATGCTTTTCATATTGCTGTTAAAAACTAAATAATTACCATGTGAGAAAACCACAAGAGCATTTTTTTCTTCCCCTCCCTTGCTTTGCTCCTACCCCTCCTCCCTCACTTTCTTCTCCTGCTCAACTCCAAGTCCCACAGGCACATGTGGTCTAATTTTTGTGTGGCAAAAGTGCTCAAAACTCAGCAAAGAAACCTTTCCTTCACACACACAACCCAGCAAGATCACACAACATCTCATTAGGGTGGTTGGCAGGTTGGTGTTTTGCAAGTGCCCCGAGCAGCGCCTGCACAGAGACAATGAGGGTCCCACACCCCGAGCAGCTGGGCAGCGCAGGCAGCCAAGCACATGCTCCTCACAGTCAGCAGCCAGTGCTGCTTCTTGGATCGACTCCCCAGAGTATGCTTCACAACACACGCACCAGCGTCCTTCAGACTAGAGAATGAGGAAAACTCTACACCACAGTGCAAGGTTTGTTGGGTTTTTTTTCTTGGTCTGATTTTAGACTAGTGAGCTTGGGAGCTGGTAGCAATTTAGCAACCAGCAGGAGCAAAAGATGAGCTAAGTTAGCCTGCTTCTCAATGGTGATGTTATTTAGTATAGGTATTCCTTAAAAATGTCATCTATGTTAAATGAAAAAATCCCAGATGCTTAACCATACAGCCAAACTTCTAGCACTGTAGCATATTGGGAACTTCAGCTCCTACTGAGGCAAAGAGCTGCAACTGTAGTTTTGTCTTATAAGCTTCACAAAAAATAAACATCTATTTGATCAGTGAGTAGGATACTTCTTTGTATTATTCTTACTCTGCCTTGTGCGAGTATCTTCTGGGAAGTAGAGGACTCAATCACTCAAGCTCAGCATCTCTCAGCAGGTACTCTGCAAGCTACCATAATCACCTATATCGCTTATTATACTTGTTAATGGGATTTGACACCTTTGCCTTCTGGCTTCAGCTGCAGCCTACACTTATACTCTGAAAACACTGATTAAATTATTCACCTAGTAATTTTCAGGATCAGGCCGACATTTTGAAAACCACACATTGCAATTTGATCTTGTTGTATTATATATACACATTTGAAACCCTGGTTCAGCAAATCATTTAAGCCCTTGCTGAAATACCATTGAGTGACTTCACAAAGAAATATTTTTTTGCATATAATATTTGCTCTATGGCATTATCATGTAGCTTTCTGAAAGGAAAGTGGATTAGCTTCAAATGTTGTTACGATTTATTATTTGTTGAGTGCTGACAATACACTTCAATGGAACTTGAGGAAGTGCTTTAAGTTAAGCACGTTTTCAAGTACATTGCTGATCTAGGGCCAGAAAGTTAATCTGAAACCTTCTTTGTTGGAAAATGTAGACATGAGACCAAGGAAGGGCATTCTTCAATTTTCCCTTAAGCAGGAAACATAGGTTATCCGTGTGGATCTATTTTACAAATAAAACAGTTGACTGTCAACCATTTCTCATTTTGATATTCCAGTACCAAAGAAAATATATATCAACTGTTCATATAACATGTTGAATGCAAATTTAGAAAAGTGGCCAACTGGACACACATATATTCCCAGAGAGAGATGAAAGAGTAAAATGGAAATACGCCATCTGGGGCTTGCAGCCCCCGTCCCAGCCTAATGAGACATCATGTTCTCTTGGGAGGGCTCTGCATGCATTCAGAATTTTTGTTCTGGGCAGAGCCAAGCATATTGCCAGCTCTCAGTAAATTATACATCAAAGAATAACTTTAAAAAGTAACAGGCTTTCCTCTTCACAGAACTACTTGCTAGCAGTGTACACATACACACTAAACACCATTAGCACAGGAGAACACTTGGAGTAACCCCAAATTGTTGTAGGTGGCATGTGTCTTTTCTATGGCTGTGTAAGGTGGTTCTTAATGCTCCATCTAGCTAGCATGACTGCTCAGCACCTGCCAGGAGCAGTCCCTAAATTAATTAGTCTGGGATTATATACTTTTTTTTATTACATGTGAATACAGATTCTAACACAATAGGACCTTGTCCTTAACCGCAGCCAAGAGGCTCAATAGGAAAAGCAACAATAATTATATGTTGCCTAAACACAATTCTGAAACATCTGTGGCTTGTCGCTATTATAGTCCAGAAGCTATAGACTAAGTGAGGCTTTTTTTGGAGGCAATACAAGAAAACTCACTATGGCTCCTGAAAACTCTCTTGGAATGTAATAATATAAATGAGGAGGAAATATTCTATGGGGAAAAAAGTGCTTAAGGCAACAGTAATTATATTGCCAAATATAGCACAGAGAATCTGCAGAGTGAGAGTTTCATATAACAAGGGAAATGTAAAATCATACTTGGGGTGTAGCTAAATTGTAGTAGAATGGCTGTGGGGAGCATTATTTGAGGGAGTTAATATTTAATCCCTGACTAGTAATGGAAGCACAAGAGAGAGGCTGTTTTCAAAACTATATTTTCTTTATTTCTGCAGAAAACACCCAGTATGTGTTTGAATGTTGGAAAAATAATAAATAATAATAGTACACAGAAAACACCTGAAATGATGCAGCCCTGTCTCCGGCTTCCTATTTTTTTTATGTTTCTAAACTGGTAATGCAGAATCAAATGCTCTAGCTTTGGAGAGCTACTCTGAGTAAAACTGAGCAGAGTTTGCTATTTGCTTGAAGGTCAGTTCTGTCTTCACTACAGGAAGGGTGTCCTTTACCAGACAGCTGAGCAGGGCTCTCCTCTCCCTGTTGATCTCATTTGCTCTGAGTGCTGAACCACTGCAGCAAACAGAAACCTCTTCCACTCCATCAAGAAGTTTGCATCTTTTTCATCTCCCTGCTGCTGCTGTCCTTGGTAGCTCACTTCTCCCTTTTCTATTCTAACTTCATCTCTCATAGTCTTTTCTTCTCATGTATTTATCCTTCTCCAAGCATTATCTCTTCGTGAACGTGGTTCGGATTCATCTCGCATCTCAGCTGCAATCCCCATAGCATCTGTGGCACCTTCCAAATAGTCCCTTTCCCATCCAAAGGTCAAAACAGGGACAAGTAGCATTGGTGTGTGCCTACACAAGGAAGCATGGCACTGAGCCAGAACTTACTGAAGCCATGAGGGGCTTCTCCAATGCCTTGAACATTTCTGAATCCCAAAACATACATAAATGTTTTTTAAAACAAACACAAGCAATGTTTACTGTTTCACAAAAAACACTTGGTAGGCATTTTGTGTGTGTGTATTTCATAAAAATCTTCTGGAAGAAAAAGGTTATGGCTTTGCAAGTTATTCATCAAGAGAATCCAGAAAACTTTTTTGAGACAGATGCTGACTGAAACAGTGCTGTAGAGAGAACTGGAAAATTTGTGACCAGGACCTTTTAGTAACAAAGGATATTTCAAATTTCTCTTCCTTTCCTCAAAGTTTCACTTCGAAAACTGTTGCGAAACTTGCACTTAGGTGAAAATTTTGAAGTTTTTAAGGACATATGAAGAAAGAAAATATTTGTTTCCTTTCTTTGACTTAATGTAGGTCTTGCTTGACAGAGGAGCAGATGTACAACAGCAAACAGACATTCTTCTGTTTTTTTGATAATTAATTTTGATTCTTCGACTGGTTTGGTAGATAATAGGAAACAGGGAGGTGGCTGGAAATCTCCCTCCGCTGAAGGCCCGGACAAGCTGTCACTTCTCCCGCATCCATCAGTACCAAAGTGACGGCTCCGTGGTGTGGAGCCTAACATTGCAGCCATCTGCTGCAACAGCACTAACAGTTTCTTTTAGCTACACCAGATGAATTGCAGAGGTTACCAAACCAAGAAATTGACCACTGTCAGAAAGAGAGCTGCTTTACACAAAGGTCAGTACTATGAGAGTGTGAATGACAGGGGTAACTCAAACCCATTTCAGGTGATGCAATGAGCAGTCCTTCTCTGCCCTTTTGCCTTTCAGAATGGATATTTTCCCTAGTTTTTGTGGAGATAATTTAAAATAAAATTTATCTTTGCAACATACAATGTGACTAGAACTCTCTACAAACTGAAGCCGACATTAAACTGGAAACAGAAATTCCTGGTTAAAGATCTATTTGGAACTCAAAATCAGATTTTAAGTACTCATTAAAGTAAACAACAATAAAAAAAAGAAACAAAGATCCTGTTTGCCAAGAAATACTTGTTGAGTGGAAATAACAAAAAGATATTACTGCAAATGCTGCTATTAAGAGAAATGAAAGCTAAACCAGATGTGAAACAGAAACAATTATTACAGGTTGTTCCATTAGCTAAGAAATACTAATTCTTCTCAAGCCATGGAGCAGAAATGAATTATGGGGATAAATCTGTCAATCCATCAGTCTTCAGTTTGTGTCTTAGTGGAGATTTGACAGAAAAAATAAATTATGTTTCAGAAGGATTTCAGTTTATGTTTTTCTTTAGGATTTTATAATGTTTTGCGGTCTTTCAAACTCAATGAAACCAAATACATTTTTAAGCAGTTAGTTCATTACCAGGAATGGCAAAGGCCCCGACAGCAGAGCTCAATAGCCCCTGTGGCTCCTGTTGCCAGTGATTCTGTAGCTGACTACAATAGAGACTCTCTGTGCTGGATCTAAATTCTCATCTGCCTCAGGTGTTCCTATGGAAATGCAGTATGCAGGCACAGCACATATGTGAGCATCGCCTTTTTTCGTTTCCAGTGCAGGTCTCTAACATTTTGCCCATAGAAAATAAAATTCAGTGTATTTTGTTATTTATAGCTCTGGGACCTTTTATGTACACTTTTAAGCTCAGGTCCAAGCTAATCCATTCAGTCCAACTGGTTCTCAGCAGAAAGGTTTTTAAAATGCCTTATTGCCACTTGTCTGTGTTGTTCCAGGGTCAACATATTTTCTTAACAAAGTGATGCTCATGGAAAGCAGTAGACTGCACAGCATAAACCCTTAGAGGCAAATAATTCTACCTTGTATATGGTATTTACTACAGAATACCTTAGAGAAACCAAGGAGAGAGAAATGTATCATTGTAATCCTCTAAAACCTTCAGCTGTTTTCCTTCACTTTCCAATATTTCTTCTTTGAAATCTCCCCCAAAATAGCTTCTGGACCTCATTTCTTCATCTTTCTCTGTGTTGCTTCTCCTACATCAGCCTTTTTCTCTGTCGCTAACTTTTGAAACTGCTTAGGTTTCACAATATGTCCACTGTGTCTTTCAAACTTTCCTCATAAAAGTAAGTGAGAGGGACCAGGGAGTGCTGTGCCCAGACAAGTCGTTGGGAGTGCTCAGCAACCCCTGGCAGCCCCTGAAGTATTCCTGGGCATCACTTGGGTAGTTCAGGCCAAAGCTGGCAACAGAACAACAGAACAATCATATTGGCAATTACCTGAATGCTTTGAGTTTGCTTCAATAGACCTAGTGCCATGATCCTCATCATCAGCTGACTGCATCATCCTAATCAGAGTTTTGTCAGAGTTAAGATGACGAGGAGGAAACATTTTGGTTTGTTTTCACAGGAAATGCAAAGTGTTTCCTTTGTAACATTATTTTACACCTGTAATTTTATCTGTGGTGTTACGGTCCAACTTAACAGTTAGTTACAGAGTACATGTATGCTCCAATTTCTTCTCAGCTCACAGTGACATACAAGCTATTCTGCAAAAGGCCTCCCAGTTAATCTACAAAATCATTGCTATTTTTCCTCTATACTCTAAAAACGTCTTTCAGAAACATGATGGTTTAATTCATACTTTATTATCCAAATGTTTATGGGAAGTATTCTTTTTCTAAATTAACTCAAGTCAATAATTTATGTTGTTTCTCATCTCAGCAGAGACTTTCAAATTAGTGATCTTTTTATTATTCTCATCATCCAAATTAACTTCACAGTTTTATTGAATCCAGTGATAGGCTCTGGGGCCTATGAAGCTTTTACTGTTCTAAATGTTTTTTCTAAAACCTTTTACTGTTCTGAATAGCATGTTAGAACAACTAAGCAAGTTGCAGAAGAGAATTAATATGCTTGACTTGGACAGTAATTAGCAGTTTATATTTCACTGATCATTAGAAGAAGCTGTTTGCCTTATACACTTATTCATTGCTGCCAGAAACAAGTTTGCTAACTAAATCATTCTTCTTGATCTGAGATGTGCTTATTTGCCTATAATACATTTATCTCTTCTAAAATTATCAGTCCTATGCATTTTATTTTTTGAGTTAGGAAGATGAAAGGAAGGTCTGAATCTGTAGCTGAAAACTAAGTTGGTAACTACTATTATGTCAAGTTCTTGGTGCTAGTAATTATTACCTAATTCCAGATTTCACAGATCTGCCAGACTATAGCCAGATTAACTGTATTAACTTTTTATAAGAACACAAATCAATGGGTGTATCTTTAACTGGACATCTACTAAACAGTTTCCACTTCTGTGTATAAAATGTTGATTCTGTGCAACCCTTGTGCTTTCTGCATGCAAACCTAAAAATGTACCATTTTATCATACTTCAATTGATCTTACACTTTTATATTTCCTCTGCAGAAGAAAGTGAGTCTTAACTGGTTTGCAATTGAGATGCAATGTCAATTCTTAGTTCTGGAACAAAATTTTCAAGGGATCTCGGTAAAACAATTTAATAATCCATTAACTTCAGTTTACATATAAGGAAAAGGGACAGGGATGTTTGATTTCTTCAGCATTTTCCACTTTTATAATTCGCCACATTTTTAGAATAAGGTGTGTCTGTGTGTCCATTACCTAGCACAAAGGGCCATTCGTCTGAGCTGGGGCTAACAGTAGCAGTAGTGGTGTAGCAGTATCTGTGTCTGCTATTGTTGCTGTACATGGAAATTGCATAATGACTGTATAATCCCGAAGGAGGCATCTATGTTAATAAAGATACAATGGGACAAAGTAGGAATTATTTAATTTGACATTGTTATTTCTTTCCAATTATATCAACATGCAGAAATTAAATATTGTGCAGCAATTCTACAGCTCTCATCAATTCAGTTAGAGTTTTAAAGTTTTATATTTGCTGTAAATGTTTGGGTATATCACTTATATGCTTTAAATTGTATGATATTTGAATATTCAAAACAAGATTATACAACAGTATCAAAACAGTATCTTGTTTCCGAACTGAAATGAACTGTTTCTACACTGAACCAGCATTTTCAACAGTTGGTTTTTGTGTTGGGTTTTTATAATGTGTTATAGAGTGAAAAAGAAACTTGTTTTTCAATATCATTACAGCTAAGTATGCAAATTTCAGACTGCTTTGGAAGTGCATGATATTTTGTGTACATTTGAAAATCTTCTTACATGCATCAGATAAAAAAATCTGCCTTACCACTTCTCACTCTGTTTCCATCTCCCATCTTGAGTTTTAAAAGTGCCATTGGGTCCATTTTTCTCTAGATTATGTTTAAACAAATATAACCACATACAGTATCTTCCCAGAGCTTAGCAAGCATTAGATAATGTGTCATTGCATTTTGTTTGTCTAGTGGGTAAATAAAATTTTAGGGGTATATTTCCAAAGATTATGACACAGATAGAAGACATATCTAGCTCAAGGAAACAGAAAGTCAGAAGTGTATCACATGAGCTATGACTTTTGTTTCCATCTCTATACCAGTAGCCCATCTTGGCTTTCTTTTTTCTACTTTGTTAATTTTTATTTATTTTTTGTCTTTTTTTCTTTAGTAAAAATGAGGCCAGAATCAGTTGACAAAATAACAGACACATAAACACGATGCCCTTTTTTTGCAGCTGGTTTGCATTTGGGACTATCTTGTAAGACATAGTTTTTTGGTTAGGTTAATGCAAAATCTAAGACTGAAAGTGCAATATCTCATTTTAACACTTCACAGTCATTAATCAATGTCACATCGACAGCCACTCTGTGTTCCCCAACATGCTGAAGCGCTCTTATATTTTACAATAGTGTCATTTGGCACTTCTGACACTGTTCAGAAACAAAAGCACTGACAAGCTGCTACACTGTTGTAAAACATCAGAATGGTTCATATTCATTGGAGGTACTCCAGAGGGTGTGACAAAATAGATTTGAAGCTCTACCATCGATGCTGACAATGACAGAGGTTCAACTGCAACAGGCAACAATTTAGCTGAATAATCATTTTATTCACTTAGTACATTTAAACGCAAAATGGAATTGTCTCAGGTGCTTCATGATATTATCTTGCATGCAATTTCCAGTGCTACTGACACACCTGCTTATTTCCTATAGTAAATACATGCTACTACAGCATGTATTTCTGGTAAAGACATGATAAAGTTTCTTTTGCCCCTTTCTTGCCAGGTAGGTACATTTCCATTCTGCAGGTTGCCCAGAGATACAGTAGGACAAATTCACCCTCTACATTTTCAGAAGCCCTGTAAGAGAGCGTGGCTGCAATCTGTGCTCAGCCTCTGTTGTACTAAGTTGTGGTGTCACTGAGCTATGGTGGATAACTGTCAACTTTCAAGAGCAATTTCCCCTATCAGGTGGGTCTACTTTATGTTTGTACATAGGTTCATATAGGCGGAACTGAGAAAGATTTCTGACATTGCCATGTGCATATGGTGTCAACCATACACACATCCAGAGTTTCCTCTAATGGTGGTCTGATGATGCAAAGCTGGAATAAAGTTAAAGTTGCTTTTTCCTCTGCTGAATATATATGTGATATATATATATATTATTTACTACATTTGGATTTAATTTAGAGATTTATACAGAGCTTTGTACAATGTAAGTCAACTCTTCATTTCAATAATTTAATTTGATCATTTAATTCTACATCATCTTCAGAAAGAGCTGTTTATGTCCAATATGAAACGGAACATGAGCCTACAGTGTTCACTTGCAGCCCAGAAATCCAACTATGTCCTGGTCTGCATCAAAAGAAGCATGACTAGCAGGTCACAGGAGGTGATCCTGCCCCTCTACTCTGCTCTCGTGAGACCTCACTTGGTGTATTGACTGCAATTCTGGTGTCCTCAACGTAAAAAAGACATGGAACTGTTGGAACAAGTCCAGAGGAGGGCCACGAGGATGATCAGGGGACTGGAGCACCTCCTGTATGAAGACAGGCTGAGAAAGTTGTGGTTGTTCAGCCTGGAGAAGAGAAGGCTGTGTGGAGACCTCATAGCAGCCTTCCAGTATCTGAAGGGGGCCTACAAGGATGCTGGGGAGGGACTCTTCATCAGGGACTGTAGCAATAGGACAAAAGGTAATGGGTTAAAACTTAAACAGGGGAAGTTTAGATTGGATCTAAGGAAGAAATTCTTTACTGTGAGGGTGGTGAGGCACTGGGGCAGGTTGCCCAAAGAAGTAGTAAATGCTTCATCCCTGGCAGTGTTTAAGGCCAGGCTGGACAGAGCCTTGGGCAACATGGTCTAGTGTGAGGATTTCCTGGCCATGGCTGAGGGTTTGGAACTAGATGACTTTAAGGTCTTTTCCAGCCCTAACCATTCTACGATTATATGGTTCTATCACATTACATAACCATACAAATTAATATGGTGCAATTCTGCATGTTTACATTTTATGGCTTAGAATTTCACAAAATATATAGGACCAGGTCATAAATGTATTTGATTTAAAAATATGTTAGCTCTAAGTATGGGGTTTTTTTCCTAATTGTTGATTCTACCTATGTTTTTCTCTGAAGAACTTGATGCTGGTCACCTTTGAGAAAGAGTAATGAACCAGATGGAACATTGCTCTGATCTACTGTGACAAATTCTGTGTTCTGACTTCAAATCCAAAATAAACTTGCACTCCCCTCATTCCCCTTTTTGTCATCACTGTGTGGTTAAAACCTAGCACGTTCTTACACAGAAATGCATATGATACCATTTCAAATGCCATATGTGTTTAAGTAGATTTCACACTTAAAGTACAGCAGCATAACATTCAGAGATGAACAGGGATTCTTTTTTTTTTTTTTTAAGGATCTCATTTCCAGAGAGGTCTGTTTTTAGACCCTAATCCAGAATAGCCAGGAAAGTAGTTTTGCATAGTTAATGTACCTCACATGAGTACATCTGCTAAGTCTGAATGCCTGTATAAATCCTACACAGTAAGACTCTGAAACTGCCTAGGTGACAGAATAAATCTGTTTTGTACTGAAAAAAAAAAAAAGGTAAAATTTAGCCTCCAGCTGCTTAACCTTAGTTACTGCATCGTGGTTACTGTGTGCATTCCCGGATTTATAACTTTTTATTTTCTAGATAGGAAGACATCTTGGGTTTATTTTTATTGGCCATCAATTTTCTCACAGGATCAAAATATCACACGTTGATTAGGTATTAACGAGAGTTCATTAATATTAAGTTTCTGGCTCCAGAACCCTGAACATCTGTGATCTTGTTACTTAGTGAATTTTGAGCACCAATAAAATCTTTCTTTCCAATGAAGCTTATTAATGAATGATTGAGCAATGTAATTTATCACTGGCTATATTATTATTTCTTAGAGCTAAGGTTGCATTATAAATTGACTCTTCAGAAACAGGTAAACTGATTCACTTACTTCAGGTCTTTCTTTGCATTCTAACATATGGTTCTGCTTAAACGTGTCCATGTTTGCAACCTATAGTTGACATTTTTGGCACTCAGAATAATGTCTTGTAATTATGCTAAGTCTAGAAAGGAGGATTAGCTTTTATAGAAGAATTCATAAAATAAAAAAAAAGTTTTAGCCAAATTTATTGGCTGCAATGAACCCTCCAGAATGCAGACGTCTGGTCTGGTAGAACTCAATAGATTTCTGTTTGCTGCATGTGCACACACACACACACATGCACAAATGACTACTTTATGAAAGCATTTGTGTGCAATAAAATGTTAAATATTTTCACGCTTAAAATCAGCTTCCCCACCTGCAGTGATTATTATCAAACAAGCTTCATTTGATATGTTTTGAAAGCCTTTTTCTCTCTCTTTCTTCTGCCACCCCTTTCTTTCTCTGTTAAAATACACTGTATTGGTTGTATTGATTGCTTGGCAAAACCAGTTTTTTGAACACTGTGCAGGTTTTTCCATAATTCTCACCTGAGTGCAGTTTTGTGGAGCAATTTGCAAATGCTTCATTACTGATTCAGAGCCACAAGAGCTGAAAGAGGGCAAGCTCAGCTTTCCTGCAGTATGTTGCGTGTAGAAACCATCACTTATCAGTCATGAAAGGCACATTCCTGATAGCTGAGTGTTGGTATGAAACTTTGACTTTTATCTCTGCACCAAAAGGGAAAGGTTTCATTTGGGTTAGCAAACACCAGGCACCTATTTTCTTTGCAACAGCCTGCCTCAAAGTGCACTTTAATTCCTGACAATTCCTCTGGAAGATCAAGCTCACACACACATCTATCAAACAAAACTCATCCTCTAGCATTCTCACCCCTTTTTGAACTCTCCTAGGAAAAAAATAACCAATAGCAACCTAGCTGCCATACTTTGCACATCTTGAATACAAACATCTGCTTTTTAAGTGGAGGAGGGACAAGTTGTATTCTGTGCTATTATTGTTTTTTTTTTTTCTTTCATCAGTTTACACTTTCAAATTCCCCTATTAGACACTGTAGGGCAAAATGAGGATGATTACCTTGAGTTATCATAGTCAAGCATGAACTACCATCTCTCCCTTTGGGAAATAATTAATCCACTATTTATAGACAGAGTTTAGAGGAAAAGATCTAGTTCTGTTAAGGATTAAAAGCTGCTTTTCACTGCTTCCTTCCATTAGAGTTGACCTTTAAAGGATGATGAATTCAAGTTGTTATGAGCATCTATCACTTAAGCTCATATTTTCCTATTTATCCTCAATTACCTGCAGCACCTGAGCTAGGAACCTGTACACTTTGGGATCCCCTGGCAGCCTGTAAAGCCAGGCTGGCACCTCCAGCTGCCCTCTGCATGTGAACATCTCCCTCTTTCTTTTGATCATCTGCACAGGGAGCAAGGGCAACCAGGCTCCTAATTTAGACACCTCACTTAAGTGTCTATAATGAGGTGGGATTAATCTACTCCACAGTTTCTAGCTGAAAATGAATGCAAAACATTGAAAAATCAGAAGAAAAACACATCTAGAAGGGGAACACAAGCAACAGGAACCACTCCTGTGTCTCACTCCTGACAAGGGAATGCTTTTGTTCTCCTCTGCTTTAATTGTGCAATATCTGGCAATCATCCTGGATAGTGTTATAAAATGAGATGGGATTGTTTAGATTACACCTCAATTTAGTCATCTAAAAGGAGGGTGTCCTGTCCAATTTAAGGGCTTAGTCTGTCAGTAATCAGAGGAGAAGCAGACACCTACCCAAGGTGATTTTTCCCATTTGTAAGCAGGTGTTTCAGAGAAGGCGGGCAAATAAACTCCTCAGAGACAACGCTGTCATCACTGGAGAAAGTAAGTTATCTCATCAACTACTTCAGGCTTACTCAGCTGCATTTTAGATTTCTGAAGTTAAATAAGTCTGTGGATCTTGTATCCCCAGAGGTACAGGGAACTAAATGCAGGTCTTTTCAGCCCCAAACTGTACCTTTTTACTATGACTACTTTTAACATTAGTTTTGCATTAGAAGCTAATAAATATTGCCAGTACCTTTTAAACTCTTAACTGTATACTGCATGTGCTGGGGTTTTTGTTGTCCCCCATCCCCACCCCTCCCTGTAAAACTGCTAAACATATGCTTAACCATCTGGTAAGAAACAATCAAAACCAAACAAACAAGGTGTTTGAAAGTTCAAACAGATCATCTGTCATACTTCTTTACAGATTTTATATACAGGCCTGAATAATAGCACAGTAATGTAGAATGAAACAACAATGTAAAAATTAACATGCCATCCTAGGTAGCTTAATGCTCCCAGTCAAAATAAAGATACTGTAAGGAAGAGAGTTTCTCTCCTTTTCCCATCCTGCTCTGATTATATTCTGGGTGAACTGTATTCTTTCAGGCTATTAGTTTTATTGCTCATATATTAGCTGTCTTTTCCTTTGTCCTTTTCTCGCCTGTCTACTGATTTTCCACCACAACGTAGCAACCATTTTAATTTTCAAGGCTCTGTGCTACCTATCGCCTCCTTACCTTTCATCACTACTGGTGTGACAACTTTCCTGATACTCTATCCTGGACTTGCCAATATTCCTTGCTCACTTGAGAAGCTCTAAAACACCTCAAAGTCCTTCTCTACATTCTTTCTTAGGCACGAAAGTGTTGCTTCATAGGTGCCTGGATAGGCATGAACTTGTCCTTTGAGTCAGGGCTTTCTATTCCAAGCTTTTATTAAACAAATAAATGAATTTTGATGGAATCCTGCTGGGTTTCCAGGCACTGTGGCTGTACAGACAGCTAACAAGTGAAAATAAGTGTAATATAAGCAACATTAGTTGGTGTCTTGTGTTTCTCTGTGTATTCCATTAGGAACAGAAAAGATAATAGAACAGGCAATTTAATCAAAATTTCGTTGGCTCTGATTCTCCAAGGCTAAAGTCCTGGCAAACTTTGATGGGGTACCATATTCCTATTCAAGTAGTTGCAATAAAATCAAAATAATGCTTTTATTTTTCTTTTGCGGAATTGGGACATACAATGTAAGGGGGATAGTCAGAACTTGGCCCTTTCTCCCTGTGCAAAAGGAAAGAAAAGGGAAACCAGTACAGGAGGGTATGTGGCACGGAACAGATGTTCACTGCTGGTTCACAAGAACAACAGATTTGGTTTAAGGGGCATGCTGTAAAAAAACATAGATTTTGAATGAAGAGTATTAAAACTGAAACAGAGCCAAGTCTCTGAAAGTCATTAGAGTACACTGTAGTTTTAGGAAAGCTTTATTTCTGTTGCTAAGAATGAAATGTACACCAATAATTTTACACCCTGCTCTCAATGCACAGACCCCAGATCATTTTCCTCCTAGAATAATTCAGTCCTGTAGCATTTGGCTCTCTGAATTGCTTGTTGTGAGCAAAATAGACTATGTAACACCTTTAAAGGATGAGATCCGCACTCGGTTTCTGAAACTGAGAAATCAGAAAGGCAGAAAGAACAAAACCAGATATTTTTTTGTTTGGTGTGATTCGGTTTTTAAGACTTTAGCCTTTAAGTTTTATGGCATGAATCGCCATCTCATCTAGGTACCTGAAGTTCATTGTACTTTACTGTTCCTTAGGCATGTGCTGCCTTCCCAGGAGCTGGCACTTCATCTCTGTTTCCCCCATCAGTGCTGTCCTTGCAGGGTCACTCCTAATCCTTCACTTTCCCATGCCTTTTTTGCCAGCAGGCTGGGGAGGACAGAGAAAGAGGACAGCATTGGATGATACAGCTACCAAAATGACACATTAAGTAAAAGATAACTATTGATAGTCACAAACTCCCCTCCTCCGCTGTCAGCCAGCATGTTGTCTTTCTGAACTAAGGCAGTTTCCATCAACCTGTCTGCATTTATGGAGTTACAACCTGAGCAAATCTCTGGTGGAGACCTTCAGAAGTGGTGGAAAACAGTCTGCTGTTGTGATTTATTCTCCTGTTTGTCACTGGCTACTCATATTGGAGTGAATTTGTCTTACAGAAGTGCTGCACATATATTTGGGTAAGATAATCTGCACTAAAGCTACATTGGAGCTGGTGGGGAGCTCACTTAATCTTCCACAAGCTGTGACTCTGTCTCAGTTTGCCCAGAATGGGCTCTACATGTATGCGCACCAGGGTGTTGGTTAGATATAGCCAAGCACAGCAGGCTAAGACATGAAACTAGTTAACTTTTGGAGTTCAAGACACAAAGTAAGGTGTTGAAAATTCACTCTAAGTTGGTTTTGTTCTCCACCCCCATATTACAAAGCGATGTGTCTGATAAAGATGAGTACTGTGATTTCTACCAATTATTTCATGGTGTGTGCCTAGAAGTTTTCTTTGCTCTGCTTTTCACCCATGAAAATGATGTAAAATAGCTATTATTCACCTCTGAAGGTATTTTTCACATTAGAAAGTGTTTTTTGGATAATTTATATTTTTGAGATTGAAGATCAGCCCTGAAACACCTATCAACTTTTTTGCCCTCTAAACCAACAAACATAAACCCCGAAACACAGTGATCCAGCAGATGGCAAAACAGTAACTAAATGATTCAGAGAAGTCTGATCTTCCAACTAGCATGACATTAAATGAAGCATTATTTATATATAGGCTTTTCTGGTCCGCTTGCCATAATTTGCATATAAACTAATACAGAGACTCTTTAAGACCCCAATAGAGTTCTTCCTTTTGCTAGATATTATATGATCGCTCTCCCAAAATGCTTATCTGAGAAGTAGACTCAGAATACCTTGCACACTAATGACTTTTTCTCCTGCAAAAAAGGAGAGTTATTGCTTGATTTACCTGTGAGAAAATAAGATTAAATAATTGGCTCTGAGTCAAGAGGAAGCCTGTGGCTGAGCTGTGACTAGCACCCAGATATCCTGAGTCACAGTCCAGTGCCTTAACCACAACCCAGTTCTGATGCTGACAGAGTTTTCTTGGTAGTAAGCCCACATTTCTGGAATGTGTTCCCTGAAGAAATGAAATTAAGTAAGTACTTGGCTACTTTTAAAAGAGCAGCAAGCCACACCTCTCTGCCCAGGCCTTCAACTCGCTAAATCCCTGCTTTTTAGTTTACTAGTAAAGCTACAAGCTTCTGAGACGCTAGTCTGGAGCTATTCTTATAGCGGTTATGTCTCGCTGTAGAACTGAAAAAAAAAATCATTTTACAAATAAATGAATTTAACTAAAAGAAATGTTATTTTGACAGCAGAGGGTCCCATCACTGTTGTGAGTGCTAACCTGTGGTGGTTGTTGACCAGACACTCTCTCTGAGGTCCAAGATGAAGGACTCACCCGAACTTCCCCAGGAAGTGTCAGTGGCTAATAAGTAAATTCCATCAGGTTAAAAACCAAGGTATTCTTTTCTTTTCATAGGTGTCAGCATAACTGTCATCATAACTTTACCTAATATTTGAGGTTTTGTTTCATGGAGGATCATTTTTGCACCACTTTGATATTTGATGATAAGGTAATACTCAGGAAATGAGAATATTTATGACTGAATTTCTGTGCATCATAATCTGTTAGGTTTTTTATGAGACAACAGAATAATATGTTAAATTAAACCTGTATGTCTCCCTGTAAGAGCTAAAGTGTTAAAATGTACTTCTGTACACAAGGAATTAGATACACTCCTGCAGTTGTTGTGTAGTCAAGCCTTTCTATCTGCACTGAAAATAATAGCATCTAGAAGAGAGTATTGCTACTAAGCCCCGTTAGACATAGAAGGTAATGTAATATCTTTTGAGTAACTGTTGTTCAAAACATCTGAGGCTTATCATCCTACCCATCAGAGAACATTAATGTGCCATCTAAGCAACATTTGGTTCTAATTAACCCTATGCTTTATCTTTGCTATACTTAAAAAAAATCTCATGCACATTTCATAAAATTAGATCTAGAGTCTGAACACTTTTATGTAAATTATCTTCACACAGATAAATAATGTTAGGGTCTGCCAGATCCTTCAGTCATCCTTGTCCCAAGTATTTTTCTCAAGTACCTAATTTTACAGACACAAGCAAAATCAAACGCCATTAAAAAAAGACAAGTGTATATACTCTTATTGCATGCCTCCTATATGCACTGCTGTATTTGTAAGCAAACATGTGCAGGCATACAACTTACACACAACATATCAGCCTTCTTCAAAGAAGATCACATAGGAGAAAATATATTTAGCAAGTAATAGGAGACTACTGCCTTCCTTCACAGCTAGCATAGCAACTTCCATCTGTGGTGAATTAGAGGACATTCTAAGAAAAGATCCTGCATGGGTTTTGTCAGAAGAAATTAGTTTGGTGTGCTGTAAAATCAAAACCAGAATGACATGTGATTGTTGCTGAGTGGCTGGGTCACTGATATGTTGCCTTGACTGCTATAAACATGAACTGGAACTTTGAAAAAAGAGACATCATAGCTCTGTGCAACTGTGCTCCTTTCATTGTCATAAAATGATATTAATCAGAGTTAGCCAAAGACAGCCTAACCCAGGTCAAGGGATGCTGGAACACACAGCCAAGTCTGCAAGTTGCAGTCCTGCAGACAACAAGCCCCTTTTTCATATGACAGCAAAGTTATGGACCCAGGGAAGTCAATGGCCAGAATACTGTTTAGTAGTGCCAAAATACACTAAAATTTGGGGTTCTAAAGCTTTACATGGAATGCATATTTTTAGAAATCTTCCATCAGACATTGAAGCCACAGTAGATTTTTAAATTCTGCACAAACCACAACAGTGCTTGGGTTAGATTGGTTAGATTTCTGTGACTGTGTATATATAGTGTCATTTGCTCAATGTGCATTTGTTTTGCAGTCAAGAAAGAGAGAGCTTTTAGATAACATAAAATATGAATATTGTTAGTGTTACTCATATCCACAGCTGATGTAATGCACAGTCATAGCAGTTACTTTTGATTCCAGATTTAACAATTGAAAATATGTAATCTGCTTTTGCCAAAATGATGTGCCTGAGCATACAGACAGCTCAGGAAAATGTTCCCTGAGAAGTGGATTCTCTACAGTTCTTTCAGGCCTGAAAGAAAAATATTCTGCTTTTGTGACTGACTATTTAAGCAAAATTCTCTAGGCCTTGTGTTTAGCCCAGAATCCTAATTGTTTTCCTCTGTCTCTTTGTCTAAGAGTTTGCAAAGTCCCTTACCAGAGCACAGGAGTTCTCTTTTGATCCCTGCAAACCTGCATGGGGCAGCTGACAGCTGCAGTGAGTTTGTGTATGAATGTGAAAGACTACAGAAAATACTTTGACTTCAATATTAAATTAAACAGTGCAAGAGAAACAGAGTTCATTATTAACATGAAGTGGATTATTCATTTTCATCTTGAATTCAAATATATTTCCATGAACAGAGCAGCTGCAAGCTCAGGCCCACAGAGAATATCAAATTCAAATATTTTAAATGGAAGAGATGCATTACATAGCAATAAGAGAGTAATTGTCACAAGGGAAGGTGTGTGGCCTTCTGGTTAAAACTGGACTTATTCTGAGAACTCTGCTAAACTTTAAGTCCTGCCACAGAAATCTGGTGTGACCTTGTTGTGTCTCCCCGTTCGCCATGCATCATCTCCAATTTGAACACCTCCCTTACCCTTCTTAGCACACCATCTTGTCAGAAGAGCAACAATTATTGGTCTTAAGGGAATTTTGGTTTTATTTGCTTTGTTGGTCTGTTTTTCAAATTGAAACAAAAATAGCAATTAAAATATGAATATTTTAAATGAAAAAACAATTTTTACTTTTGTTTTTAAAATGAAGGTTTCCCTCTCACCCACCTTTCTTTATTTTTTTTTTACTTTTTTTTTTTTCCCCCTGTTTTCTATTTCCTTTTGCATATAATTACAGAGTTATCTGGATGTCCTTTTCAGTGGATCTTTGTAAGTGCATTTTATACCCAGTAAAAATTTGAGAGGTAAGGGAAGGAGAAGAGAGAGTGAAAATATTTTTGCTAATGCATTTATGCAACAGTTCAGAATGTTAAAATCATGGGGGTTTGCTAATAGCGTATTTGCACTTGAGGAGAAGACTGCATGGATTAGTTTGGACAGTGATTTGAAAATATAAAATACATTAGGGAATTGTTTTAGAATCTAAAACCAGATTTTTAAAATGTGTTATTTAAGCTTCTTTGCAAGAGCGTTAACCTTCCTAAAGGTGAAGAGATCCGTAATATCACTTTGAATATAACACATGGATGAAGGAAAATGCTGAAATCCTTCTGAGCAGTTCGCTCAGTAAGATCCCTGCAGCAATGTCTCACTGTACAGCTGAAGAGGGATACTTGGGTGGCTTTCACTGGTTTGTCTTGCAGTGGACTATAGTGAAGCCAAAATTTGGGCTTATGAGGCATACTCAGGATCCCAAGGGACCTTCAAACACCCATAGAAAAATCCTGCTGCTACTGCAGTATTAGTGATTGAAATAAATCTACTTTCAGTGCATTTCTACACGATGAATTTACATGTTTGTCATGTAAATACACTGCATTCATTCAAAATTTCACCAGAGTGGAATATACTACTCCCAGGTAAAGCTCAACTCACTGCGGGTGAGTTGCCCAATCCCATCTGCTGAAAAACAGAAAGAGAGGGAAAAAAAACAACAAGGTAATGCATTTCTCAGTGGCCTATTTGAAGTCCCACATAAGCATGTGGTAAACTTTAGACATGAGCTTGAGTTTCCAGCATATGTTTAAAGTTAAGGGCTTTGCTCAGCTGAAGCTGATGTGAGTCAGGAAGGTGAAACCTGGCCTTGAGTAAACAAGTCAGGTTTTGTTCCAGCACGATGTCAGGAGGGATAGAGTTAAAAAGCTGCATGTGAAAGCAGCCAGCAGTCAAGCATAGGCTACGCCCTAATGGTGTCAGGTCAGCATTTTGGGTCTCAAGATGTGGTTTCCCACAGCCAGCACTGCCAATCACCACTTTTTTAATGGGAAAAACCTAGCCAGACGTCTTTCCTAGACTATATTGAAAAATACATTTGCTAAATATATACATGCATATATATATAAAACTCTAAATATATAAACGCAACCCTAACTATATATATAATTTGCAAACATATATGTGTAGGTATATATGTGCCTACAAGAAATGGCAGACAACTTTCTGGTGCCGTGAGTCAGGGTCTAATTTATCAGCAAAGAACTATTCCTGAAGCAGGGAACCATCAGAAATGAGCATGAGGTTTCTGAAAACATCTCTGAAGCCTATTATCAGGTGGTAGAAAACATCTAGAAATGGCCTAATTCAGCATCTTGCATTTAACCATGAGTTTGGAGGTTTCTGTTCATAGAAGCCCAAGGAACTAGCCCTTCTTAGCAAACAAGTAACCACTAGCAGTCGTGCAATCAAACACAATAAACAAAACTTAATAGTAGTATTTGAATACAAATTACACTCTGATTTACACTCCACATAACCCTAAAATGATCTGGTGGCTCCAGCAGCTGAGTGTTGCTCCAGGGAGACCACATATTCCCTGTGTGTCCTTGAGCAGACAGGTATCCCCCTGTACCCTCCACCTAAGTAATGAGAGAGCCGGTGATCCTCTTGCACATAATTTGTCTGGGTAGGGACTGTCTTCTAATGTTGCAAGATATACAATGGGGTCTTCATCATAATGAGGGACTCTAAACCCTGTTATAGCATACTAAGACCCTCTGTTCTAAAAATGGATCTTCCCCCTTGCAGGAAGTCATCTGACACTTTGCAATTGCTTTCTGAATTCAGAGTGGGGACAAGAAGTCAAAGAGCATAGATTTCTCACCAAACAAGTTTCAGTTTAGAAATGTCAAATAATATATTTGTAATAAAAATAGTCAGACATTCTGAACTAATATTCCAAACATTCTTCTTGTAAGTCCAAACAGATTTGCTGAAGTACAGAAAGGTCAGTCTGATTCAAGGTTAAACAAAAGAAAAAGAACAAAGCTTCCTTATGAATTTTTGTTATGAAGTATTGGCAAGATTTTATTTTAACTCTCCTCATCAGAAAATATAAACTTTTTGCCCACAGATACATTCTTCTCCAGGGGAAAAAATATGGAAGTGTTCTAATGGGAAAAATGTTTATGAGTTTATTCAGAGCAATTCTAATATAGCAAATCTGTAGTTCCATAAAATGTAATATGAGATAAAGCAAGATTCTTAAAATATAATTATATTATGGCAGTTTTAGAAAACTGAGTAGCATTCTTGGAAGTACGTGGAAATGTTTCTCTTTGTTCAACTTTATCTAACCTTCTGGAGTGTGGTTTATTTATGATCTGTAGGAATATTTTTATTAGCTGTATTCTATTATTGCCCATTGGTATCCCAAGTGGCTGAATGCTCATAACGTGCACCCTCTTGGCTAGCAAAGAACTCCTAGAAATCTTGTTACTAATAAAAAGCTTGCACATGGAACTGGGTCTTCATCATCTTCCTCCATCTCACCTAGCTTTATCTTTTTAAAGTGATATGTCTAGTCTAAATTACTAGACATACGAGGCTCCCTCCATAATTAACGAGCAGACACAGGTACTTACAAAGTGGTATTTGTCCCATCCAAAGACATATGTCAAAGGCAGATGGGATAAACTATGCTCTAGCGATGCCAGTCTCCTTTGACCACAGAGCATGAAATTAGATGTCTAATTTCCACATGGTTAAAATTAGGGGAGATAAAATCTTCTTTGGTCTACAGTCTGTGTAAACACAAAATGTAAACCTTCAGGGAAAGAAAGTAAGAAGAGGCTATAGGCTGCAGAGTTCCTGAGGGACATTATCCCTGTGATGAATTTGTATCAAGAGTGTCTGTTTTTTCTGCACTCATTACATCAGTACATTTTGGATCTGTTGAAGTGATTGGGTATTAGGAGGTGAAAGTGGTTGCTACCAGGAAGGCAAATAATGATTTTATTTTCATCACACTGTGATTATATTATATGACTTCTACAATTCAAAAACTCTGTCCCTCAATGTATTTCTCCAACGCAGATATCAGCTGACAGCATTTTTGCTTCTTGTATAGTGGCTTGACAGATTCTTTGAAAATGAACCCATGGCAATTCGCTGGCAGTTTTGCAAGATCCACATATCTGTCTCCTTTCATTATGAACAGCTGGAGTGAAACACTTCCAATAAACTTGGATTTTAACATAGCAGTGGTAAAGAATCACAGAAAAAAATATTTTCTCTTAATGCTGAACAACTGATATTCTTACTACTTTGGAAAATAATATTCTTTATAGCCACTAATTAAGGCTTTCTAAATTAACTTGGGAGTCAGCCACAGAAATTCCTTTGCTTTTACTATTTTTTAAAAAAGAATGTTTCAGGAAAAATCTTGTATTTGTTATTCTCTTTTCCATTCCTCCTGATCCGTAGTGTGAGCAACCACTTAGGGGGTTCACTTCATCAGGTTCCACTTCAATCATAAATGGAAATACTTGTAATTTCTTTCTGCTCATGCTCAGAATGAATCAAATTCTCCAGGCAGATCTTTAATGTGGCTTTTTTGCAACCCGTTTTCAGATCAACACAGAAAAAGTCCCAAGGCCTTAATTGTATTTTGGTAACAAAACCTGCACGTTAACAGTGCTTCATGTCAAGAGGAGAACCTGTTCTTTCATCAGATTTGGGCATGTCACCTTTAAGTTTTAGTTAAATGTCCATTTACCTGTGTAACAAGGGGAAGCTCAAAGGCTCTTTCCCTGTGTTTATTTTCATTTTTATAGTGCTGTTCAAAACAGTATTACCTGTGTGCTTTCCATGTCCAAATTATTAAAAATAATGGAGTACCTAAAGGATTTCTATAATTTCTTTTTTCTTAAGGTGAAATCTATACTTTAAATAAAATTTCAGAATTTTTATTTTTTCTAGTTTTCTTAAGCTGTGCTAGAATATGAATTTCGGTGAACACCACCCCCACCCCCCACTTTGCATATATTATATTACAGAATTAAATAAAAAAATAGAGAAAAAAAAAAGATGTTTAGGTAAAAGAAAGTTAAAAGTGCTCAAAATCAGACCAAGATTATTATTTTTCTTTGTTTTTTATGAGGCACCTCTCCTTTTCTCTATAATATTTCCTCGAGCCTTGACTGCTGTTGTCATATCCAAAACTTTTTAAGGCTGGAAAATATCTAATCCAGGCTTCTAAATATCATTATACATATTCCGACTACTTCAAATTAGATTTTGGATAATGTTTTATCTGTTTGCTAGCACAAGATGAAGCACAGAGAGACGAAGAAAAAGAGAAAAAGGTGAGAAGAGCCTTTACTTCTCCTCAACTCACTCCATCTGTGTGCCTCAGCATCATCCTCAGTTTTCTCTCTTCTTTTGACTTCCAATACAATGCTTAAACTTTAAGATCTTCCAGGGACTTTCTGCATCCATACTCTTCCATTCTCCTTAAAATATTCCATCCTCAATCTTTGATTAAGGTTTCTTCATCCTCTGTTGAAAAAATTACTAATGCTAAAATGGGTCTTGCAAGGCTTCCTTGCAGTGATTGCTACTCCTTTGTAGTAAGTAGAGTGGAAAGAATTTTAAGCGACTGGCTTCTTACTGTCTTCGCTATGTGGCTGAGAAATTAGTGCAAAAAAGTTTATATTTTCTTCAGCCACAGGATATTTGGAACAGGTTGAAGGCTATTTTTACTGATGGAGTGAAGAAATAATGATAAATTTATGGAAAACACAATTAATGAGAAGGTGACTATATGAATGAAAGCTGAAAAACTAAATAAAACAGAATAATAATAAAATATACATATGCAGCACTGAAAGTGACTATGCTTGGTAGCCAAGGAACAAGAAATAAACCTCAGGAAGCAGATTAATGCTCCAGTGTAAGGAACTATACTGGCTTACTGGCTAAGGACCTGGACCTTTGCATCCACAACAAATGATGACTCAGGAATTTGGCTTGCAGAACAGGAAGGTTATTTGAAAGACAGAGGAAATTATACAGTGAAGTAACTTGCTATCTAATGGAAAAACTATATTAATGCCTACTTGTCAGTGAGTAATTCCTACAAAACTCCAAGAGCAGAATTTCCTCCTGGAATTTGCACAACAGCCCATGGGAAAATTGCTCACATGAGGTTTTGATGGTGTATTGGCATCCTAGGTCACTTCCTTCTAATGATTGTTGCTTAATAAGCATCAGTCCTTTCTTTGAGAGTGATTGAGCAGATATAAGGATATATAGCTGACGTGTTCCAGGGAAGCTATCCAGTTGGTTGCATTTACAGTGTTCCCTCCTGTAGCTTATGAGTTGACTTCAACAGAAATAATATGTAAATAGATAGATTTTCTCAAAAAAAGAAACACAGCATCCATATCATGGTGGCCACTCTCCAGCCAGCTTACTTCTACAGTACCCACAGTAACTGTTTGGCCAGATGCTGTAGGAAAAGCAGAGGTAGCAGGGTGTTTAACTGAAAGCAAGGCTTTTCTATTTCTGAACTCTCAGAGAAACATCTGCAGTGCTTTAGAAGTAACATGTAGCTAGCCCTTGATGCTGGCTATTCTGACAGGACCCTGAAAATGTCTTGTGCAGCTGCAGTTAATAAACAATTTGTCCAGTGTTTGCCTCAAGCCTATCACCATGCACTTCCAGGCTCCTGCAAAAGCAGTATGTGAGAGCACAGGAAAGGTGAGATGGGAAAAGATCCTGCTGTCCTTGCCTCCACCCACTGCAGACCCTCTTCCAGTTTGGACACCATCCTCTTTCCTCTTGAAATGGTTATTCTACTGCCAGGAGCAGGTGTTATTGCCATTGTGCAGGTATCTACACCTCTGGCTTTTTAGCATGTAAAATATTTGGTTTGGAGGAGGGTTTTTTTTTTTACTGTTATTAACAACTGAGAGCCAGCTGCAGGAAAGAAAAACATCAGCAACCCAGAGGTACCCTCTATAACCTACAGAAGCCTGCTCAAAAAACATGTGTATGTTGGCACTGATGTCCAACACATATCGCAAGGGCAGATTGGAAAAAATGACTTTGACTCCATGCTGATGTGATGCAGACTGCTGGAAGGCTGTTTTCATAAGCAGAAGGCCTGAGGCAGTAGCCATGTCCATTTCCTTTCTCTGTTCCTTTAATTTTTACACAAGCATCTGGCCATCTAAGTACATCTCATGAAATTGAAGGTGTTTATATTCCTAAACATTTTGGAATACCAGAGTTTAATGACAGAGTAGCAATTCAGTTGGCATGTATACTACTTGCAACAGCAGCTGCCAATGCTTCCTAACTTCTTCTAATGGAGAGGCAAATTTATTAAGTCAAAAACAAAATTAAGACTCTCTAATTTGCTAATGATTAAAGATTATGTTAAGATAAGATAAGCTTGTAAGTTGGTTGCTGGAAAGATGAAATCAGTCATTCAAAAGTAAAAAAATCACAACTGAAGTTTTATTGAAAAGCAGTCTTATTCATAGGAAGAAGAAAAATTAAAAAAAGGAAATTTCCATTGAGTTCAGGAAAAAAAAAAAACCCTTCAACCCTTCAATTTGTTATGCTTATTTACAGTATTATACTTCTGTGTCCCTTTGCTTATTTTGACTACAGTGTCTTCCTAAAGAAAGATGATAATCAAAATGCTTTAGTTGTATCAGCAAACATCTCAAATAAGTTATAAAAGGTGATATGTTTGCTTAAGGGTTTTTTCCCCTATGTTTTTTAAATGTTGGTAATGTTTCTCTGGAAAAAAGTTGAAGCTTAAAAGCCTTTCTCATTCTAAAATAAGAATTTCCACATGGAGTTTATCAGTGTAATTAAACTGGCATCATTTCCACTTACATGGAAAAGTTGTCAAGTGCACTTACTTTTCCGTGTAAGTGAGTCTTTAAGATCCAGGACTTGCTGGAAACCTTTTAAGAGGAAATGTTTGTGTCTGAAGTAAGAAATTCTGCAGATGTCTTTTACCATAGATCAGCTACTTGTGCTAGCAAAAATTCTGTCAGTTGCTAGAACAAGGTTTGAATCAATTAAATTGTGTAGGGTAAGATTCATCTCAATTATCTGTTATCATTTAAAAATTATCTACTATCATTTGAATGTCTAGCCTAGATAGTTGCTCTCTGTAGTCAGTGGAGAAAGGTGGACGCTATTCCAGAGGGTAACTCATTCATCCTGCTGCTCTGAGACACCTGTTTTAGGATGGGCTAAAACATCCTTTGGATCCACATCTTTCCTCCAGCTACAACAGAACTTGTGTGCAGGGCTTGGATATACACCTGAGTTTAAAGTGACTAAACATGAGTAGGAAAATTGCTACCTCAGATCTAAGTTTAGATAGCTGGGCAGATGAACCCTCCTGATCGCTACAAAGTATATCTGTAATACTTAATGCACAAAAAAATTTGCAAGAACTAATTACATAGGTATGTCCCTGTGAATAAAGACAATTTTCGCAAAGTTTGTTGTTTTTCCCAAGAAGTCTGAAGTCACCTTGAATTGCCACATTTTCCCATATATTACGTATTTAGATCCTCAAAGCACTGTTTTCTTTTCAGAGTCTACAGAATTAAGCTCTTAAAAGACAACCAACTTGCTGAAGTCTATCTTTGAGCTACAACAGAGAAAAAAAAATCCAAGAAGAGGGAAATTCTCCACAGACACTTGTTTTACACTTTCAGAAATCTCATCTTTGCTGTGATCTATGTCATTCAGTGAATTTGCAAATGGTATGGAAAATACAACATATAGGGAGCTAATAAAACTGTAAATTGCATAAACTTACTCAGGTTGGTCAAGTATAAAGATGCTTGTCAACAGTTGCAGTTAAATAACAAAAAAAAATTACAAAACAAAAGTTGATTAAATAAAAGCATAGCAGATGAATACACGTATGTATGCAGGAAAAGGCAATAACTCTATAGAAATACCATGACTGCTGTAAATTTGTACAGGGATGCACAAATATCTGAAACCATTGAATCAGTATTCATCTGTAGCCAAAAAGGCAAGTACAAACTTGTCCATGTAAAGAAAGTATAATCAAAAAAATGTCATTATACTGCCTTATACACTCTCTTGCCCATGTCTCGCACTCTGCATGTCTCCAGTAATTCTTTCTCAGAGAGGATATTAGAGCTGTTAGAAAAGCAACGAAGATGATCAAAGGTATGCAGTGATTTCTATATGAGAAAAGGCTAGAAGGTGAAAGCAAAAGGTGACTGGAAGACATATTTAGTTACATAAAATCCTGACATTATGAAGAATATAACTGGAGAACAGTGGTACAAGATACTAAGAGGCTGCCAGGTGGCCGGCTGAAAACAAAAGAAAGAAAAACAAATGCACTGAGTTATTGAACTCACTGTGGCATGATGTTGCAGGGTTCAAAAGTACAAACAGGAGAAAAAAGCAAGAAAATGGCACTGAAGATGGGTCTTCCATTGTCTTCTTAAATGAAGGTCTTGATATAGCTTCTAGCTCAAAAATTCCTGGACATGCTGATTCTCAAAACCTCAACACTAAGACTCAGTCTCTACAGCTCCTCTTTTTTTAATAGTGTTTCTTTTATACTTCTGTATAGCGTTGGCTAGCCGCAGCCAACGGGCATCTTCTGTTGCGGTCGATTAAAGACAAAGAGACAAAGGCATATGCCTGCCTCCAAAGGTGTGTCCAGATTGACACTCACATGTTGGAACATCAGAACCATGCTTGATACAGTGCACAGTGGGCGTCCTGAGCGCCGTTCTGCGCTGATTGCCCATGAACTGTCACAACTCAACGTAGATATTGCTGCTCTCAGTGAAGCTCGCCTTCATGAGGAAGGTAGCCTTAAAGAACAGGCTATACGCTCTAGTGGTCCAGCAAATCCAAAACTGAAAGTCATCTTTCTGGAGTTGGCTTCATGATTAAAAACTCCATCATCTCGAAACTTGAAAATTTGCCGATAGGTCATTCTGATCGTATTATCTCCTTACATCTTCCACTACACAATAAACAACATGTTGTTCTTTTCAGCATATATGCTCCAACTCTGCAACCTGACCCTGCAGAAAAAGATAAATTCTACTCCAACCTGCGTTGCCTCACTCAGAAGGTTCCTATAGATGATAAGATCATAATTCTTGGTGACTTCAATGCCCAAGTAGGTAAGAACTTTGAAGCCTAGAAAGGAGTACTAGGCAAGCATGGTGTTGGTAGCTGCAATGATAATGGTCGCCTCTCGCTGGAGTTTTGTGCAGAGCAGCAGCTTACCATCACCAACCCTATTTTCCAGCAGAAGGACAGCCTGAAGGCAACCTGGATGCATCCTTGATCTAAACATTGCCACCTTATTGATTATGTCTTAGTGTGCCAGAGAAATGTTCGCGATGTCTGTCACATCTGAGTGATGCCTAGTGCGGAATGTCAAACAGACCACCGCCTTGTGCGTTGCAAACTTAACCTCCACTTCAAGCCCAAACCTAAGAAGGGTGGCATTCCGAGGAGGAGGCTCAATGTTAATAGTCTTCAAATAGCTGCAGTGAGGGACAACTTTCAGGCTAACCTTCAAACTAGGCTTGAAGACCATCTTACAGATTCTTCTCCTGAAGTGCTTTGGCAACATATTAAAAATAGCATCCTGCGGTCCTCCATAGAATCCTTTGGGTTTTCCTTCAAGAAAAACAAAGACTGGTTTGATGAGAACAATCAGGAGGTCCAGGAACTGCTGACAAAGAAGAGATCTGCCCATCAAGCACACCTCACTCAGCCATTTTGCCATGTAAGAAAAGCAGCCTTTCGTCTTGCATGTAGTAAACTCCAACAGAAACTTTGAGACATCCAGAACAAGTGGTGGCTCAGCCTAGCAGAAAAGACTCAATTATGTGCATATTTGGGTGACCACAGAGGATTCTATGAGGCTCTGAAAGCAGTGTATGGACCCACATTTCAGGTTCAAAGCCCCTTACTTAGTGTAGATGGCCAAACGCTTCTTACAGATAAAATCTCCATCCTGAATCGTTGGTCTGAACATTTTCAAACACTCTTTAGTGCTAACTGTGTAGTCCAAGGCGAAGGAATCGAACACGTTTTACAACATTCGGTGAAAAACAAATTGGATATAGCCCCTACCATGGAAGAGACTCTTAAGGCTATACAGCAGGTGAAAACAGGCAAGGCAGTTGGGATCAACGGAATCCCACCCGAAATCTGGAAGCATGGAAGCCAAGCACTTCATGCTAAATTTCACAAGCTAGTTGCGCGCTGTTGGGAACAAGGTAAACTACCATCAGATTTTCGTGATGCAATCTTCATCACTCTGTATAAGAAAAAAGGTGTAAAGTCAGACTGCTCAAGCTACTGAAGTATAACTCTGCTCTCCATTGCTGGAAAAATTCTTGCAAGAATACTTTTGAACAGATTAGTACTTGCTATCGCAAAAGAACTTCTACCTGAAAGTCAGTGTGGTTTTAGAGCTAATAGAAGTACCACAGACATGGTATTTGTTCTCAGACAACTGCAAGAAAAGTGTAGAGAACAGAATAAGGGGCTCTATGTAACTTTCGTTGACCTCACCAAAGCTTTTGACACTGTGAGCAGAAAAGGCTTGTGGCTGACCTTGGAACAACTAGGTTGTCGCCCCAAGTTCCTCAAAATGATTATTCTGTTACATGAGGATCAGCAAGGCCAAGTCAGATACGGCGATGCACTCTCTGAGCCCTTCCCAATAACCAGTGGTGTGAAACAAGGTTGTGTTCTCGCACCAACTTTATTCACAATCTTCTTCAGCATGATGCTCCAAAGGGCTACAGAAGACCTCGATGAACAAAACGGCATTTATATTCGATATTGTACCAATGGGAGCCCATTCAATCTAAGGCAACTGAAGGCCCACACTAAGACCCTAAATCATCTTGTCCGTGAACTGCTTTTTGCTGATGATGCTGCCCTTGTTGCTCACACAGAAGCAGCTCTGCAGCGCTTAACATCTTGCTTTGCAGAGGTGGCTGAGATTTTTGGGCTGGAAGTCAGCTTGAAGAAGACAGAAGTTCTCTACCAACCTGCACCACAAGATTATCGTCATCCCCACATTACCACTGGCGAGTCAGAGCTTAAGTCAGTTCAGCAGTTCAGCTATCTGGGAAGCATTATATCCTGGGATGCCACGATCGACAAAGAGATAGACAACAGAATAGCAAAGGTGTGTAGAGCCTTCAGAAAACTTCATAAAAGAGTGTGGTGCAATAAACACCTGAAGAAAAGTACAGATTAGTGTCTATGGAGCCGTTGTACTGTCTACTCTTTTATATGGGTCTGAATCATGGGTTATCTACCGCCACCACCTGTGACGCCTCGAATGCTTACATCAGCTCTGCCTCCGTACAATTCTAAACATCCATTGGATTGACTATGTGTCAAATGTTACTGTCCTTGAACAGGCAGGGGTCACCAGTATCGAGGCCTTATTGCTGAAATCGTAGCTGCGCTGGGCAGAGAGCATCTCTAGGATGAAGGATCACCGCCTCCCTAAGATTGTGTTTTACGGTGAACTCGCCACTGGTTACCGCAAGAGAAGTGCCCCAAAGAAGAGATATAAGGACGCCCTGAAACAATACCTCAGTCTTGACTTTATCGACTACCACCAGTGGTCCACTTTGGCCTCCAATTGGGAGACTTGGAGACACACCATACATAACGCCGTTGTCTCCTTTGAGAACACATGGAGAATTAGTCTCGAGGAGAAAAGACAACGTAGAAAGAATTGTGCCCCACCTATACCACCCAAGGAGAACTTTCACTGTGCTTTTTGCAACCAGATTTGCCTATCCCACACTGGCCTTTTTAGTCATCAGCAAGCTTGTAGTAATTGTGGGTAAAGCCTTTTCCAAATCTTCGTTTGCGAAGTCAAGCCATGATGATGATGATGATGATGATAGTGTATATTGGGCTAACTGGACCGTTCTCTGACCTATGTTGCAGTTTCTAATGACTCACTCATTCTCACAAGTTCTATGAATACAAACCTCTCCTCCTGCACGTCATTAGACACAGCTGGTTTATTTGATTACATACGTATTCAAACAACATATATTTACATCATATTGAAAAGGAATACACAGAATTTTAAATATTTTTTCTGAATTTCAAAACCAAAAGTTTGCAAGCAAGATGTGAAGACTTCAGAAAAGGTCTGCAGCAGTGATATTCTTTCTAGATGGCATTCTTAGCCATGCAAGGCTCCAAAAGAATATCCAAGGCAAAGGAAGTGCATGTTTTACAGATACATCTTCCATAAAAAATATCATCATACGTCATTTCTTTCTCATACTGGAAAAGTCTTTAACCTAATTTTTTAGTTTTTTTAGCTTAAATGTCATGCACATTATCACATTTGTAACCTTTAGAAGCTTCATCTGGCATTTTTTGGCAAGATCTGTAGGTATCACAAGGGGGAAAATAGCTTTCAGCGCTTATATTTTTTATCTCCAGTCAGAAGTGATTATTCTGAGTCAATACAGCATAAACATTCTCAATGCCCCAAAAGCTGACACATTTTTAACTCAAGACATTTCATCCTAGACAGTAGCTATAGGACATTGCTACTACCTGTTGTACCAAGAATTCTTGAGGAGGAGCTATTTCAGTTCTGGGTTTGATGTGTAAGCTGTATCTAGAGTATCTTGTAATCTTTTAATACAAATGACTTCATGTTAATTATTGTTATTGGTATTTGTCAGGAGTGGTCCTAACACTAAGACCTGTGGAGACCCAGAGGAAAGTGAGTCCATCCTTAAGGTAGAAAATGTATTTGTATTTCAATTTTAAGAAAAACAAATTGGTTTTTATGGAAAGGTGAATTTTTATGGAAGAAGCATGTGATCTGTTAAGCAAAGCTGCCACCAGACACTCACTATGGACTTTTGTCAGGTTTATACTCGGTTTGAGTATTTTGGTATATTCAGCAAGAGTATTATAGAAAACTAGTGCTCCTCTAATGGGTTCAGAATCTTCAGGGCAAAGTTGCATTTTGTCTGAAGCTGCATTTTACGAGACCTGCATCATGCCAAAGAAGTCAAACAGAATTATATACTGGTATTCCGTTTAAATTTTAAGAAATCCTTTAAGGTAACTGTATAAACAAAGAGCTCTGCTCATATACTTTTCTTCTGTATGGACTACTCAAATACAGATGTCTAATAGAGAGGCTGTATATGACAAGCATGTTTTAGTTTTGTGTCATCAAGTTATGGACTTCTGTAAAGGTCCCACATTACTACACTGTGTATCTATGCATATAATACAGGAATTACACACCACATACATATCATCAATGGTGTATGTGTGCCTAAAAATGTCTATGTCTACCCACACACAGTGATTCCAGGAATGCAGATGACTTCTCAGACATTTTAAAGAAAACGAGTAAGGATTTATGTAATGAGTTTGATTTTCAAAGATTTATAAATTCTTCCAACTCACAATAAATTAGGAATAACAATTAGGACAATAAGTAAAGATTCAGTTCCGCAGTTTAGAAATTGTTGGGATAAAAACTGAAAGATGCGATCCTTAATTTTCAGAGGCAGATTTTCCAAAGGGGATAAAAGGCACATGGTGAGAAAGTTTCCTCTCTCTCAGCTAGCAGAGGCCAATCTAGTGCCATATGGTATGGCTATAGCTAAGAAAATGTACAGACTCTCCACCCAGACTGAGGCCATGTCTGCAAGGAGTTCTTTACAGTTCACTCTCCCTAAGTATCCAAAAGATCCAAAGTATCTCAGATCATTGGTTTGTCTCTTGCAAATGCTTAAGTGCAGCAATATCTTCTACCACATCTAGTAGATAAAGAGCCCTCCATCCTTTACAGCTGACACTAGTTTAGGTCAGTCTCATACTCTTGCACATGATACTTCTGCTTCCATTGGTAATTGTTTTATTTCACTTCCATTATGAACTTCCCTTAGATTAATTATGCAAATAATGATATAATAGAATCATAGAATCATAGAAGAGTTAGGGTTGGGAAGGTCCTTAAGATCATCTAGTTCCGGCCCCCCTGCCATGGGCAGGGGCACCTCCCACTAAACCATGTCACCCAAGGCCCTGCCTAACCTGGCCTTGAACTCTGCCAGGGATGGAGCATTCACAATTTCCTTGGGCAACCCATTCCAGTGCCTCACCACCCTTACAGTAAAGAACTTCCTCCTTACATCCAATCTAAACTTCCCCTGTTTAAGTTTTATCCTGTTACCCCTTGTCCTATCACTACAGTCCCTAATGAAGAGTCCCTCCCCAGCATCCTTACAGGACCTCCTTCACATACTGGAAAGCTGCTATGAGGTCTAAATCCTTCTGTATCACATATATCTCCTCTGATAATAATAATTTTTATTTAATGGAGGTCAAAATCCCACAAGAACCCTTGTGAGTCTATCAATCTATATATCCACATCTATCTCGACATTTATTTAACTCCACATACAATAGTGTATATATATATGTATATATAAGTATTCTTTCTATATATTTGTGGGTGAACACAAGAAAGTGTGTTTATGTTGAGTTCCAGATGTCTGGTGTGATTGCAGTGTATAAGTATAATATATAATTTTTTAAAATTTCATAATGTGGTGATTTCAAACTAATATTTCCTTCCCACCCTAAAAGAAGACTACTTTATTATAGCCAGGACTACTTATTATGAGGTACTTCAGCTCAAGACCTGCTTATTCAGAAAAATGTTGAAAAGATAGTAAACTTTAATTTTCAACTTGTCAAAATGGACTGGAACATCTTTAATTCAAACATCAAAAAAGTTAATCCTCAGATTTCAGTATAAAAAATTAATTTTAAATGCTAAAAACATATTGGTCTGAAATAAACATAACCACAGTACCTACTCCAGCTTTAAAAATTATTATTTATACAGGTTATTTGTTAAGCATCAAAGAATTCTTTGGAGATACAAACTAAAGGTACTATTGAAATGTAGCCAAGTCTATGGTGGAACATAGCACCTGCTGTAACAGTATATTGCATAGTATTACATGGAGATCTGCATGCTTGTGTTTATTGAAGATGTGTATGTATGTACACACACACATATATGTACAATTTTAGTTTGTTGTTAATATTACGTTCACATGTTCTATATGCATGAAACATAATTAGAATTGAAAGCGCCAATTACACTGAAGTGAAAGCCTGCTTATTAATTGACAATAGGCCTCAGCTAAGTAGTAACAAAAGAAGTGCTTTGTTTGGCAACCTTTGTTTAAAAGGTCCTTTGAAAACTCTTTAAGAATACTATGAATAGAGGTTGAACAAACCTTTAATCCTCTTCAGGTCACTCATGTGCTAAAGTGAATAATAGTGTGAGGTCTTTGTCACCTTTGAGTTCTTTTAAGCCAGTAACCTAACTTGAAATGAGATAAAGAAAAGGCCTAAAAAAGCTTGAAAAACTCTAACTTGTACACTTCTGGCATATTTATTCTCCTGCAATAAGCCCAAAGATGCATTTCATGTTGGAGAGATGTATAAATACTCAATATTTATAATTCCATTCAAAATTTGCTCAGTCCCTTCCAGTTATTTCTCTTTTATTCACTTCAAATGCATTGAGAACCTTAGAACATTTTTTTCATTTAATGCTCCTGTTCTTTTGTGAGTATCAGTGTGAAAATCTTTCCTTCGTGCTACAGTCCCTTTTTCCTATTCAACACTAGACTGCACACGATAATTAAACCTTGGGGGCTTGGAGATTTTGGACTAAAGCTTAAAGAAATGCAGCAGTGAGGCCTCTTCTCCCTCGATCTTCCACCACTTGCTGTGGGGATTTTCTTTAGTTACACATGGCTTCACAGGTAAACAACCTTGAGAAAAAAAATCACAAGCAGGAATTGAATTAACACCTTAGCATTGCTTATAATGAGCCAGTTTGCTTAATTAGGTGATTGGAAAAATTATGTTCTAAAACATGACAGGGCACAGACTGAAGTCTCTATTCAGGCAAATGCCCATAGTGCTGCACTGGGGGTTTTGCAAAAGGAGCAACATCCCAGCCAAGACTAAAATGGTAATGTGAAAATGCAGAGTTTCAACAGAAATTAAGGGTTTTTTTGAAATCAAACATAAAGAAAATTATATATTTTTTTGTTCATAAATGAAGCTCTTCAATTATCTCCACAACTGTGAACGTAAGCTTGTAAGCACATTTCCTAAAATATAGGTCTGTAAACATTGAGCAACGCATTTTCCTCTGAACTAGGTGAAAAACACCACAAACTAATTCAACGAGCAAAGGTGAGAGAGGCACTAGAGCTAGCACCCCAGCCAAGGGCCAATCCACCATGACAGCTCCCCAGGCACTCCAGTAGGCTTTAGCCAGGGTGCCAGCTCAGGAGGAGCCGGCTGCATTCCAGTGCTTCCACCACAGCAACTGGTCAGGTGCTGCTGGAAGGACTGGAGAAAACTGGGATGGGTCAGGGGTCTGAGACTTTTTGGAGGAGCCGGATGTGGCAGAGAAGCAAGGGAGGGCACAGGGTGCAATGGTGTTTGAAACCATACTCCAATACTTGGGTTGCTGAAGTCTGAAGTAATTTTGAAATGAAAGCAAGACTGCATAAATTACTTGTGTTGTTCCTGGGGTCCTCCCTTAGCCTTCCTGTCAGCCTCATCCATACAAACGCATTTCAGGCTAGAGAGAAAGGTCGATTTCCGAAGAAAAATCCTGTCTGACACAAATACTTGCAAGTCTCCTTGCCTTTTCCTTTCCTGTACTGTGTATGAAGACCTACCATAACATGAAGGGATTTTAAACATGCACAAGGCTGCACAGCTAACTACTGCTAACATTAATCATAAATTGTTTTCTTTCTGAGCATTGAGATCAGTATAACAGTAAAACACCAGCTGCTTCCAAAGACAAATGCATTGTTTAAATCAAAACAAATTATTTACAAATAGGTTTCAATATTCAGGGTTTGAATTTTTTAGCATGTGTGCAAAATGTTTCCATGCAGTTCTATCAGCTGCGCATGCACTTTATCACTTATGCCAAGCAATCTGGGAAGCAAGTAATTGGCATTTCCCTGAGCTACTGCTCTGATCAGCTATAATAATTTCTGGAGTTCCATAAGAAAATCTTGCATATTTTTAGCTTCATGGTAAAAACAATTTTTTTGCATATATTATTTCAATTTTTTTTTTCCCTCTTTCTGTTTCAGTACCCGCTGCTTTACAGGGAAACTGCATTTGTCTGCAGATGCTTATCTCTTAAGGTGTTTGTATATATCACTGCCTGCTATCCCTTCTGTAAAGGCAACCACCAGAATCATAAATTATTATCTCCATTAAAAAAAAAGTTGTTTGCTGCCTTAACTGTGAACATTTATTTTTAAAAGGGATAGTTGCTTAGCTGGGCTCTTCTCTTAAGGAAATTAACTTTTTATCTCAAAGACAGCTAATTTAGCTCTCAGCACCTTTGCTTCCACTCCCAAGTACCTTCTTATCTTGGGTAATCAGGATGCAGGGATTCCCAATCTATCCCTTTTTATAGCTCTCTTTCAGCAGTGTTACTGTTTGAACTTCATACTCCTGGATAAAAGGGCTAGCACACCAGCTCAGGAAGCAGTTTTAAGTATGAGGTAAATATGCAAGTTACTTAACAGCCCATATATGAACTCAATTACATCCTTCATCTCTGCAGATATGAATAAAAAGTTTTGGCTTTGATCTTGAATTAACCTATCCCTACTTATAAATCAATGTAGCATGGGATTTTATTACTAGCAATAATTAGTGGTTAAAATTGCAATGAACACAAGGTTGGGAAGTTTTAAAAAACAGTATCAGGTTGGGAGATATTTTTTACATGTATTATCTAAATTACACAGGGGAAGCTTAGATTTCTAATCGGTGAGGTACACTGGAGATTTGCAAAAGCTATTTCGTTAAGTAGGATACATGAAAGTCCTGTAAAAATAAAAGTATACAGCTGGGTCTTTTATTCATGACTTTATCATTTCATTTTAGTTTCCTTTCAAAACTAAATTTGGAATAAATGGTATAGTACTTAAGTACTAAAATCTTAAGGCATATGTATACATTTAAAAAGAAATACAAGTCAGCATCAGAAGTTATTTTTACTGCAAACACTCTTCGCATGTTCCCAAGTAGAATGCAATGTCTGCATAACAACTTCTCAAATGTCCAAATTCCCTCCTATCCACATAGTGTGGAACAGATGTTGTCCTGCTTTTTATTACTTTAATTTATCAATCAATCATACTTATGCTGAATGACGAAATTAAAGTCATAGAAAACATTACTTAAGATTGGATTCTACATCTGTATCTTTAAAACATTTTCCTATTTTTTATTTTGGGTGATCATTTGAGTTATTTTCCCCTTAGCTGCAAGTTCTGATTTCCCATTTGTAAGTTAAAATGTAACCAATCCAGAAAGTTCACATGTATAAAGGTCCAACTTAGAACAAGAACTGTGCATCCTTACAGAAACTTGAGATCCATAAATTCAACTATGCTGGAAAGAGCTTTTTGTTTAAAACATTGGGCTAAACAAAATGCAATTAAGGCTAACAGGACAAAAAGCATCCCTCTTGAGATTCGTAAATACACTCATGGGAGACTGGAAGCAGAGAGAAAAGGCCAATATAATTGGAATTGTGTCTTGTCTAAGCTGACCATTTAAACAGACAACTTTTCTCAAAGTAAATTAATTAGGCCAGTTCATACTTTTTTACCCTTACTTAACTAAGTGAAATAAATGTGAATTTTCTGGGAAAATCAAAGCACTGGGTGAAAAACTTTTATTTTGCTTTGATGACAAATTGTGATCTGTGACTTTAAGGGTATTAGGAATACTTTGGCCTCTAAATTCATCTCATAAAATCATGACAGTGCTTTAGGAGAGCACTGCTTCTTGCCTTACTTAAGCAAGATCAGGGAGGTTTGAAAAATACTAACACAGTACCTGTTCAAATGTATGGACATTATTATTGATGTCATGTCCTTTGCAAGTCTGTCTTTGCATCTTTTCATGCTCTTAAATTTTTACATGTGAAATCCTTTGGGAAGTTCGTGTACTTTGTGATTTATTTCTTCACCTAGTTCTCACCTAGATTATTTCACTTTATCATATTACATCACATGTTAGTTTATTTTTTTAAATGTGCTTTAATAATAACCCTTAATAATCATAGACCATAACGGTGGTTCTTAGCAGTGAAATAACAACCAGCAGAGGAATTTGAAATGACAGAAATAGAAACATGTTCCCTTTAAGCTCAGATGGGAAGAGAGAAGGAATCAACTATGAAGTGGGGCACATGCTGGCTGGGTCAGTGTGCCTGCTGGAGCACAGTTCCACATCAGTAGCACTGGCTGGAGCTTTCCACTGAAGTGCTTCTTGATCAGGAGAAGCCAGCTCGACAAATCCCAAAGTTACTGTTTCCAGCTTTCACTTACTGAGGTTCTGGTTCAAGTTCTCCAAACTATTACTTTTCTGGAATGGGGTGATTTCTTTGTGAAAATGTACAAATTCTTGACTTCATCCAGTATAGACTGGGAATACACTGTGTATTGTATAAAAATATTTTTTACCCCGCTCACTCCACTCAGTAGTCCATGTGAACTAGGAAGAGTAAGACACTAAAATGGGGCACAAGAAACCCAGAATTGCTCTCAGCATTCTCTCTAAATTCTTAAGCATACTTATGAAATTAATTTATTTTATCACCCCATGCCTCTAAAGAATAGAGGTGAAACTTACCTGCTTCATAGGCTGCCGTGGCAATAAGGTTCTGCAATGCATTTGAGATGCTCAGATAAAACAGTATGAGCCAAGGATTTACCCTAGCGGACAAAGATTATGAAACTGACCACTCTTTATAGGAACCAAAAAAAAAATTCCTGCTTGTTTCTCTGGATACGTCTCCTGGGATGGGCCATAAAATGAAGTTTTGAAATTGATCCATCCATATTCCTGACACTCCTCTCCACAGCATACTTTAGTGCAGATGTTAGGCAAGGAGATGTTTGACAGCTTTCTGGATTTTTGCCCCAGGTAGATTAATGAATTTATAACTGCTAATATTTGTACCTTTGACCTATACATGCCCAAAGCATTGTAATATGTAGAAATTAATTTACTATGCCTGCTGTGAAATAGCAGGCAACATGAAACAGTCTCTTCCAAAAAAGAACATGTTTAAAAATCAGAGACACCACTGGAATATAATTCTTATTTTAATTTAAATACTACAAAACTTACAATGGTGCAACTATGATCATTACTTAGGATTCCATGAATATAGAACTGATATGAATTTAGGGGTTTGTATTTGTGAAACTTGCAGGAAATTTTTCCACTTATCCACTGGATTTCTAAACTTAATTTCACCCCTGCAATAATGTATTATATTCTGAGTTTATATAGCACAAGGGGTGTCCAAGAATTGAATCATAACTCTGCATGTTTAGGGTTCCCAGACTTCTGTTTCCTTTTCCTTTCTCATAACTTTCTCCATTTAGGCCTTCTTTCCTTTTTCCTGATGGTTCAGCATTTCCATTACACATTTATTAGGAAAATAAGTATCGCTAGGAGAAACTTAGAGGGGAGTGGAGCTTCTTTTATTTCCTCTAAATACCGTCAGTCACACACTTGGTTCCAGCCACAGTGTCTGCATAAGCAAACTATCATTTAGATAATTCAGTTTGCAATGGGCTGGTGAGGTGTGAGGGTTGGGATCCAGACGTGTTTCCCCACAGTTATCAGACCATTACAACCACAGGTGGGTGGATTACAGCATACCCTAACTATTTTCTAAAAGATCAGGTCTTCTCTTGTACTACTATTTTGCCTGCTGCTTCATGCAAATGAACTACTTTTAATTTTAAACTGCTTTTACTACAGAAACACATCATACATGATGACCAACACCAACAGAGTCTGCAGACTGATGCAGCTTTGCAGAAGCCTTGTTGACAAAGGACATCAAGCAGGAATCCTAGGTGTCTGTGTTAAAACATGGACTTCATTTTTCATTCTCATTCAGAACAAGTCCCCATACAAGGTTTAATTCTCAAAATACTGTTAGCATTCAGTTTTTCCCATTGACTAACCTTCTGTAAAGAAAATATTGCATTTTATGCCAAAAGGCTCTAATCTCCTTAAACAGACAATACATTGCTTCTGCAGAACTGATCACTTGCCTGAGTTCATGTGCACGAGCAATTCCTACTGCAGCTGATGTATCACCCAGATGCCAAGGAGTGGAACAACTAAATCTTGCTGTAACACGTACCCCCAAACCCCACACGTATGCATGTTACTAAAGTAACTCCTTCTGAACTTCCATTTTTCCTGCATCCTTCTCTGCCTGTAATTTTTGCTAAAGGGATTTGCTCACTAATAGACAGTACAGAAAAAGTGTCTCTGATTTCTTGAGCCCGCATGTGTTCAATGAAACGTGCAGACGCACTCCGGATCACACACATGTAAGAAAGATAGGAGAAACTCCCCCTGCAAGCCCTTGCACTTCCAGGAAACACATCAAAGTTAAGAGAAGTGTCTTTTATTCGGTAAGAACATTCTTGGGGAGAAAAAAGTTAGAGAACAAGATCTGCCCTAGAAGGACTTGCCTCCAAAAGGTGAGAATTTTTGAATGAATCAGAATGAGAAAAAGGGTAAGATGCGGAGACATAAATGTATAGTCAAAGATCTCCAAATTTACAAAAGATAAACTGCTCTTTGAAAAATCCTTCAGCCTGTTCAGTCTTATCTTGGTCCAGGCTGCCTGAAAAAAATTACATATTCAAACCTTGCTGCTGCTTGGGATATATTTCACATCTGAGATCCAAAGTACCTTGTTCAAAATATAATTTCTTCTGCACACTTTTTCATCCTCTGTGTTTAGGTTTTGGGGTTTGGTATTTTTTGATATGGAAAGAAAGGAACAGTGTAGCATTTCTGGGAACAGCAGAGCAGAGACTTTAAGCATAGACGAATACTCAGTAGATTATAGGAGCACTTATTTACTCTACATACTACCATTTCCTCTCTAAGAACATACCAAAATGTTCACTATGAGAGGAAAGGTTTTCATGGTCACCACATCTCCATATGTGATCATGGGGCTACATCTTTTGTGGGTTATAAGTTAGCTGTAAGTTATATGCACATTTGACTTGCTTCTTCAACAAGCATGTCTTGAATCCCCATGCAGGTCAGTGTAACTGCAAAACCTTTGCAATATGTCTGCATGTCTCTCCCTTTATATATGTAGTCATGCGTGCATTTATGGACATACTGTCCATATCTTCCCTGTGTCTCTCAGCGAGTATTACTTGTGGCCATACCTCATAATGAACTCTGAAATTCTCTGGGAAGCATAGTTGTACAGAAGAGCTGCTTTCTTGTTAGCAGTGAAAGGATGCAAAACACACGCAGTGATCCTTTTCTTACAAAAATAAGGTAATGTTTTCAGGATCTGAAAGGATCAAAATTTTCCTATTGCAGATAAAATTGAAAAGCAAAGTCAGTTCAAACTGTATTCAAACACTTGATTCTCTATTGGGGAGTGTAATTCCTTCAAATTCAGTGGACATGCAATCTGTTGCACATGTGACAATCTGCCCGCTGTTCTAGATAGATGGTATTTAATTCCTCTAGCACTTTGTGTATCAAAGGATATACTGAAAGTACAAGCAATTCTGCTCTATGCAATGAATAGCATACCTAATATCACAAATTATGCAAAAGGATTTTTAAAAAAATGCATGTCCTGGGATTGGGAATTTAAGTAGTTGAATATAAACATATACAAAGTTTAGGGAGCTATAACACGTACGCCCCTTTTTCATGTATGCAGTTTCGTGGTTTAATATTACAAGACTAATTCACAGTAAATTGAAAAGTTGCGTGTGACCCATAGTAATGCATTCTAAAATTAGAAGCAGCGATAAGAAGTGATTACCTTTGATCATCATGTGTGCTTTTTCTTGTTTACTTTTCCACAATTGACATAGCTTATATGAATAGACTATTTCAATATCGCATACAGATAGCATAATGGGAACGCTCACTCCTACCATTTTTGCTTTGGAAAAGTAATTTTAATTGACTTTATTTATGAGGGCATTAATTAAATATCCTTTAAAAGTTGGCAGTAGAGAAAACAAGATTTTCCTCCAATGTTCAGATTCATTTAGACTTTACCCAACATTTCCAAAGTGTTTTCTGGATTCACTTGAAAAATAGGCAAGAAAAGTGAGAGGGCATCTATAGCAAGATAATTAATACATATTAACTATCTGTCCATGAAATCCCAAGGGAGTGTGAGACAGTAAGAAGAGGGTAACAATAAGACCCTTCATTAATGCTTGACTTATGTAGCCCTTCAGGTCTGAATGCAACAGATCTTCAACCTAATTTCTGCTACCACATGCATGGCAATAACAGAAAAATACACAGACCTACTTTCTGAAGTACACCTTACTGATGACTTGATGGCTGAAACTTCTGAGTACCATCATGCTAGGCTCTGGATAAACTTTTAGTAAAAGTGTTGTCCTTCTGCAAAGAAAAAAAGAAAAAAAAAATAAAGTGTTAGAACTTTGTTTAGAAGAACACTTGCTAGAAGAAAGTGATAGAAGTTTGATTAATTGTATTTTAATACAATGATGCAATGAACAGGTAAATGCCATCTGCTAATGGTTGCAGATGGGCTGTTAGCACAATGTCTGAGCACAGTCTGGCTATCAGATTTTCTTTTTGATCCCTTTGATGTTTCACATAAACATTTCAGATGCTTATCTTAGCTCTTTTCATCTACAAATCGAGATACAAACTACACTACAATCATCTGGCAATTGGTGGCAGCTGTTTAGTCTGAGGTGACATTATTCGAACTGAGTTATTGCTGGTCTTATACTTCATCTTAGCCCTCAAGTAAATTGGTCTAACATCACAGAAAACTGAAATTCGTAATCTTTTTTGGCCAAAAAGCCACATATTCAGCAGAGGTTTTTTTAAATTCTCTCAAGGGCTGATTGTCATACAAATTAGGAAAATGGCAGGTCTGTCTCCCCCTGGTTGAGGAGCATGGTGGGAATGTGATCTTCATACACAATTTGTTAAATAGGCCATTTTCCAATTCAGCAAGTACATTTTGGTTTGGAAAGAAGTTATAATCTGACAACACCAAAATCAGTAATGATCACTGTAAGACAAAGCAGCTTTCCATGCTCCCTGACTCATGTAGGCCTGGTGAGTCACAAACTTAGGTTCCATCTATGCCATAAAGGAAAAGTATGACTGAAGTATGGAGGTGCATCTTGTTAATCCAGCAAAAGTAGATAACAATGGCAGTGAAGAAATAGTGGCATGGATTTCAGTTTAGGCTAGTAAAGTGATAATTGCCCAGAATGTCCCAACTGAGCAGTAGTTGTGCCGAGACGTCTTCTGCTGGTGGAAGTCAGCCTAAGTCTGCATCTCTCTATTCTATGTAGACTTTTGACTACAGGAAGAAACATGTTTGGTGGATCATTTTCAGCTATTTGGGGTAGAATTTACCTAGAAGGTGGAGATATCTACATATTCCTTGACTAAATCTAAACAGGGTACTCTAGACTCATCTAACCAACAGATAGAAATAGCCAACCCTCGCAGGTGATTCATCTCATCTCCACAATATGTATTAAAAACAGGTGAGATGAATCACTTTTCAACTTATTGACTATGATTGCCACAAGTGGCTTTGGATATTTAAAGTCCTGGTATAATTTTCATTGCTGGTGTGCCTCTAACCAAGGAACACCTATTCCAGGTTCAGAAGCACTGCATCCCAACAAGAATAGAATAGGACAAGAAGGCCAGAAGGCTTCCACGGATGGATAAGGAGCTGCTGAGAAAACCCATAAGGAAAAAGGAAGCTTATAAAAGGTGAAAGCAAGGACAGGCCGCCTGGGAAAAATACAGGAACATTGTCTGGGAAGCTAGGGACCAGGTCAGGAAAGCTAAGGCTCAGTTAGAACTGGGTCTGCCCAGGGATTTAAAAAATAACAGGAAGGGCTTCTATGGGTATACCACAAATAAAAGACAGGCTAGGAATAATGTGGGCCCTCTCTGAAAGCTATCAGGAGAACTGGCTACCCGGGATTTGGAGAAGGCTGAGGTTCTTAATGACTTCTTTGCCTCAGTCTTCACTGGCAAATGCTCTGACCACACCACCCAAGTCTTGGAAGGCAGATGCAGGGACTGTGAGAATGAAGACCTTAGGCCCACTGTAGGAGAGGATCTGGTTCGAGACCATCTTAAAAACCTGAAAGTGCACAAGTCCATGGGACCTGATGAAATCCATTCGTGGGTCCTGAAGGAGCTGGCAAATGAAGTTGCTAAGCCACTATCCATCATATTTGAAAAATCATGGCAGTCAGGTGAGCCTCTGAATGACTGGAAATAGAGAAATATAACCCCTTTTTTCAACAAGGGGAAAATGGAAGACCCACGGAACTACAGACTAGTCAGTCTTACCACTGTGTCTGACAAGATTGTGTAGCAGACTCTCCTGGAAGACATGCCTGGAAGGCACATGAAAAACAACAAGGTGTCCTCAATGTAAGAGGACATGGAACTGTTGGAACAAGTCCAGAGGAAGGCACAAGGATGATCATGGGGCTGGAGCACCTCCTGTATGAAGATAGGCTGAGAAAGTTGAGGCTGTTCAGCCTGGAGGAGAGAAGGCTGCATGGAGACCTCCTAGCAGCCTTCCAGTATCTGAGGGGGCTTACAAGGATGTTAGAGAGGGACTCTTCCTTAGGGACTGCAGCAGTAGGACAAGGGGTAATGGGTTCAAACTTAAACAGGGGAAGTTCAGGTTAAATATAAGAAGTTCTTTACTGTGAGAGTGGTGAGGCACTGGAATGGGTTGCCCAAGGAAGTTGTGAATGCTCCATCCCTAGCTGTGTTCAAGGCTGGGCTGGACAGAGCCTTGGGTGACATGGTTTAATGGAAGGTGTACCTGCCCATGGCAGGGGGGTTGGAACTAAATGATCTTAGGGTCCTTTCCAACCCTAACCATTCTATGATTCCATGAGACCTCACTGCTCTACTGGCTTGGAATATCAACCTGCCCTTCCTTCTGGGTGAAAGACGGAGTGTTTTTTTTTGTAGCTTTACTCTCCTTAGTGAAATGCTTAGCACATCATTCATATGTTAAAGGAAAAACAAAGAAATTCCCAGATCTCAAAAACTCATGCAAACTCTCTCCCATTCCTCACCAATATGAAAGAAGAGAGGTAAGGAAAAAGCACATGCAAAAAACCTAGGCAAGGAACAATGCTGATAGAAACAGAACTGGATCAAGTTGAATCACACTGAATTGAATCAAAAGAAAGCAACCTTTGCATCTGAGGGAGGACAAAACCTCTGGAACTGCCTCTTATACTCCTGAGGCAATCTCAAAAAAGCTGATTTCATACATGAGTCTCAAAGTACTTTTCAAAAAATAAATAAATGGATTTTTGCAAAATCATTTTGCATTTTTATTTCTTCCATTTCACTCATAATAGGCAGAGCCTGCAGAAACTCAACGTCACAGAGAAAGCCTGACATTGTGCCAGAGACGCTGGCTCCTAGATCTGGGAGGATAGGCCACAAGATCATTAAAACTCCCACTGTGCTGTTAACAGAAAGCTTATTTCACTTTTTACATTTTTTTTTCTAATTAAATAGCTAAAGGTCATACGTTTAAACAACTGCCTAATAGCTTCTGTTCTATCCATTTACTACAAACTTCCCCTTTCAAGTAGTTGCACAAGTTAATACTAGCTTTCCTACAAAATCTACTACCTCTAGGGAGTAGGCATTATATATATATTTATACATATGAAATGCGAGGATGCTGAGCAACCCTGACAAATAATCCTGGAAAGTAACCGTCAGAGGAAAGAGAAACCTCACTTAACATTTTCATTTATTTTGCCATTATGTGCAGAATGCAGGAGTAGATCCCAAAAGAAACTGCTGATATTCAGTGTCGTGCTCATCGAGGAAGGGGCAGCAAAGGGATGTCTTCCTGCTGAAGAAGAGGCTGACCCTTTGACCTTAGCTGTTCCCACTCACATACAGATATAGAAATGTAAGCTACTCAGCATGATGGCAGTTAATTTAAATTACCTAACATCCCAAAGGGCGGCTCCCTGCTGAGGAGCTTTTTCTTTTCTTTTTCTTTTAACCTTCTAATACAGAGTAACTTTTCACAAGGATAACTCAGATGGTCAGCTTGGGAAGTATTCAGTTTCTGTGGCCTTTGGAGGTTTGTGCAAAAGGTCACCTCAGACTACATTCTGCTGAATAAGGGGTTGGAAAATTGCTAAATTATACTGAATAGCCAGATCCTCTGTCCACGTAAAATGATGTAGCTGCACCAATGTAGCCATTTCACTCCTCCAACTGGGTTATGCAATAACCAAACTAGGTGACAGATTTCCTTCTTCATGACTGCAATTTATTTACTTTTCATCTAAGCAACTAAGATTCTGTCAAACCACAGAAGTTGCACCATTTTAACAAAACCTCTCCAATGTTTCCCATTCTCCTATGTTAGATCAGACTGTGCTGCCTGGTGTGACAGCACCAAACCTGGCCCTGTGGGTCACAGGGTGGAGCAGGACCTTTGGGGCCCTGGTAGGTTCATCGTCTTGGTCTGCTTTGCAGTACACAGCATCTTCCCTGCTCTATGACCCTCCACAACAAGCTGCTTGTTGCCTGGCTTGTCAAAGGGTCTCAAAAACTGGGAATACACTGCAAACATAGGAATTATAGTCATCCCTACAAGCAATATTAAATAGGAGATTTTACAGAGGTTGCATTTCTAGGGAGGAACTGATAGATCCATTTGAAAGGTATATAAATAATGAAAGCAATACAAACTAAAGGGCTTATGAAAAGTTTTTCCATTTTGCTCATGGGATCTTTGCCTAGGTATGATTGTGTGCACAATTTGAGAAGTAGCAATGCTTTCCTTGTGTAGATAAAAGTAAACTGATCAATTAGTAAATCAAATATCTCATGTGCACTGGAGACCTTCATTTAACTTCCTGGATCCTCTCAGCTCTGGACTTTCCACGTCTTTTCTTTATTTTTGCTATTTACTTGCACTTCCGTTTGTGCCCAGCTCCACCTCAAGATTCAAGACACCGACCAAATTCAGCTTTGCCTGAAGAGGTGATCTTCATTTCTTGATTCTCAGCAACCTGTGCATATTCCTACTTGATATTAATTTGCTGAACGAGTCCTTATTCCTTGTTAGCCATTTGTCCGGCTGCAAACTCCAAGCTGGTGTTGTTGGAGGGCTTTGCAGAGTGAGTAATGCCTCAAAAGCACCTCCTTTGCTGCTGCTGGGTGCCTTGGTCGGCCCTGGAGCAGCTGGAGGGCCAAGGAAAATGCCCGAAGCCTCCTGAAAGTTTGTTTTCTCCTGCTGAATTCTTTGAAGGAGGTGTTCATTTCAACTGACGTACAGAAAAGGACTTAACTTATTTTTCTAAGGTTTCTCCAATTAAAAAAAAATATATTTCTTTCTTAAACTAAAGGTCTCTTTTTTTTTTTTCTTATATTTTCTTAAATTACACAACAGTCCTGTATTTTTTTTAGTGGGCCAACCAGAAGGTGTTAGCATTTGGAGCTCCGACACAAAAAAACTTGAGGGGCTTCAGTAAGATAGCAATGCTACCTTTTTTTATTAAGATCCAGGTGGTGATTTCTACTTACTGGGTTGGTAGAAACTGACAGTAGAATTTACGCATATACAGCATATAAAACATATATATAATTTTCTCCTAGAAAGTTACCTTTCTTGTAGTATCATATTATGCCTGTGAACAAATCTGTTAAAATAATATTCTGGTTAGTCAGATGAACAGATTTTTTGCTGGCAACTATAGCCTAAGTCACAGCTATCTACTTTTGGACTGAGTAAAGAAGATATGAAGTCAGTAGCAACGTGAAAAAGGGGGAGTTAATAAGAAATGCTGTGAGCCCTGGGCCAGTATATCAAGTTTAAAAATCTGTGCAAGTACGTGACAGAAAATCATCCTTGTATCACTTGTAGAGAATTGAACTATATGCCTCAAATAAAGCATGTGGTTTTTCCTCCTCTGCTTATGATCTCCTATCAGCTGGTATTTATCAGCCCAGTTATGTCCATTCTTTCTCCCCCTGCATCCCATATGGATGCTTTCAAAGGCTTCTTGCCTTGAAAGGACGAGGCACAGCTGACAAGTAAAGGTTGGCCCTGGGGCATTCACAGGAGAAACTGAGGAGCAGTGCCTCATAATGATATGCATTCCATATGAATTATCAATACACTCTGAACATATATGAATTATCAACATATTCTGCTTCTAAAGGGCTTCCCTCTGAAGAAGGACCTTTGGTCTCCTGACCATGGAGGGTCTGCACTGGCTCTACCCATGGCAGTCACCATTGAGACTGGACTGGCTGCATCTCTACCACACCACTTGACCCAGACTAATTCTGGTTGCCATTTGGCACCCATCTGTTTCCTCAGTTCAAAGTGCTTGAAGTAAGGTGAAGACTGTATTACAACCCTCAGGGCAATAATCTATATAACCATGGCCAGTTTTTTCTGAGAAGGAATGAGCCAGTTTAATCCCAAATATAGCTCAAGAGGAGCATGAATGCAGAGCAGGTGACTTGTATCCATGTGGAAAAACAAAAAGAAGGAAATTATTTGCCAGTGGAATTCATACCTGTGCATTTCCTCTGCTCAAAGAACTTTCATTTGATCATTGAGGGTCTTCCAAACCTGAGCCCCAGGTTACTCAGCAGTTTGCAGTAAGATTTATTTATTGAGGTTCAGCTGGGGATGGGCAGAAGTGAAAACACAAGTTACTCCAGCATGAACTGAAGAAGTAGGTAGCTGTGGTCAGGGGCTATAGCAACTCACACATGCTACAGATCTGCACAGAGGGGTTCCTCTAACACCCACTCAGCAGTGGATTACACCACCTTGTTACACCAATTTACATCCTATATCAGAGCCCAAAGATTGCTCTGAAGTAAAGCTAAAGTTGAGTTCAAAGCAACCCAGCTGCTTCCAGGAGCTGCTGTGCATAGGGCCGGACTGGCAGGGGAAATAGTAATTTCTCTTTGAAGTCCTGCTGCTAGATGGATGCTGATTGTCTCATGTTACTGTAAGCATCAAGTAACCTAAAAGCGAGCTCTCAATTTACTGAGCAGAGGACAACAGGCAATGCAGAAATATTTGTCAGGGATGCTAATGACTTCTGTGTAAATATCCACACGTCTAGAAAGCTAAAGAACTGCAAGTAAAATTGATTTCTAGAAATCATTTGCCAAGAAAACAGTTAAATATGCTGACACTGGGTACCAAGCAGACTATTGGCAAGGCAACACAATACCTAAGTGAATTAATTTCTCATTAAGTGGAATATAAACTATCTGGGGTTTGAGTTTAATTGACCTTACAATTTTTAATCTGTGTATAAACTTTTTGTAGTTATATTTTTATACATTTATATATTTTTATGCTTAAGTATTTGCAATGTTATACATAACAAATATTAGTATTTTAGTAAGATATAACTGAAAATGTAATAAAAGAAAAAAAAGTCTTAACAAAGAAAAGGAATAGGTTTTTAACCAGATTTCCTCCTATTTTCATCTCTGATCTTTAGAGTGCAGCAATACTATATACAAAACGTATTCTAGAGTGAATAGTTTTGGGACCCAAGTTCTGTAGTTCAGTTCTGGCCCTACTAATTTTTGAATACCTCGTTGCTACATGAGCTGTTCTGTGATACATTTGGAAACTGGGAAAGTGCAGAGCAAATGAGAGTGATCGTGCAAGGAAGCCTGAGGTTGATCACATGATTGATAAGATTCTTATCTGCCTTCTCTTCTGAGACTGGATGGTACCATTCAGCAATAAATTAACTTGCCTTTATCAACATGCGTCACCCTAATATGGTTCCAAAACTTTATTGCAGCTTCAGTTCTCTTATCTCTGTCTCTGAGGCTTCTGAGACTGGCCAGAAGTGCACACTGTAGTGTGGTATGATATGCAGGATGTAAAGGTATATAATAATTTGTTACATATTATGAATGTGTTTGCAACTTCAATTACATCATACAAACAACTTTGCTCATAACATGCATCAGCTTTTCTAAGGGAGAATTAAGTAGCCGGAAAATAAGTTTAATGATATCACAGTGCATGACATGGATTGTAAGGGTCTTTGTTCTCAGAAATGTCATTTGCTGACAAAGCATGTATGTGCACCCTGATTATGTATTGGTCTTACAAACTATCTTTTCTCCAAAACTTTTGACAAGAAATAGCTTCTTTTTCCATCAGTCTTCCTGAAGACGAGAACTGTTACCATGTACTCTGAGTTTATACAGGCAATGGTGAAAGTTTGATTGCTCTAGAATGATCTAACTCTAATGTCATCATTTTAAACCAAAACTCACTCAAAACAAGTCTCTCTGTATGTCTTTCTTTTGTACTGAAAATCTCATTATTTTTTTGTACTTCTCCTTTTATATCTTCTTAAGCAGATCCTTCACTGTAGAAAGGTCCCAAAGAAATAGATACCTGGAAATCAATAGTGTTGAACGAAAAGTTATTACTCCAAAATGTTATACAGAAATAGAGAATCTTACTGAAAATATGAACTCTCCTTAGAGAATTTTTTTTATTACCCTATATGCACCCTATAACATTCTATAGATACATTTGGCAGTGGTATAACGTAGTTGCATAGTATTAAAAAATGAAGATGGTATAAGGATCAGTATAAAATAGAATTGAACTGAATCACAAGATAAAGTTTTCCATGAAGGACAGGCTGTAAGTAACTTGGCCTTGCAAAAAAATCTATCATCAATAAAAAATAATTCTGAATTAGAAACACAATCTTAGTTTCAAAAGTCAGCAAAAATTAAACCTTGTCGTAGCAATACATTTTTTTTATCCTGTATCTTTCGTACAATGGTCTAAGGACTGGCAGTTTGGATATAAAATCATATGGATAAAATAAGCAGGAGGTTGTTTTTCTCTTTAAAATAGATTATTTTTGTTGCAAAATAGTGTGCTCAATTGAATTATACTGATAATTTACTTGACTGCAGAGGAATCCTTTTTCTCCTGTTTTAAGTGCCCAGAGACTAGTGATGTATCTACTGAGTGAATTTAACCATCGTGCTTTCCATAACTTGAAATACAATGTTTCTAAGGTGACCCTTAATCTTTATTAATTCTGATCTTTATCATGCTGGATAGAAACTCTTCCCACTATATTTGAATTTCCCAAGGACATTTATGGAAAATCTCAGGCTTTCATCTAGAAAAATTCCATCCCTATGTAATATTTAAGTGGCTACTGCTAGAGCTTTACAGCATGGTTTGTCTCTAATAAGCAAGCATTCATAACCCAAAGGTGCAGTTTGTCTTCTGAGAATGATGTAGGAGCAAATATAGTGCAAAATGATGAGTCATTCCACTGGAATGGCCTCTGAAGACTGCTACAGACAAATACATTTAATATTACTGTAGCACGGCTTATATCTAATTGAAAGAGTCTTCAGTACCTTTAATTTAAGTTCCACTAAGTTTTTATGGATTCAGGTGGCTGAAATAAAAATATTTTCCAAATCTAAAGTATTGACTCAGAAATTTTCCATTGGCAGAAAAAGAACAAACTATACTTCCTTGGGATTTAAAACTCTCCAGCAGGATAAATCAAAGTGTATGTGTAAATATGTGCATGCAAGAGAGAAAAATCAAGCTGCACATCTCAGCTTAGAAACAACCCACAGAGAAATCACCAAGATATCCTGATTATTCACAGTAACATCGTCCACAAGGAGGACCCTGACAGAGTCTTTGGAGGGTTCTGGCAGAAAAGAGGTTTGATACCATTGACAAGGAAATGGTCTCTAGCTCTTTGAACTGTACAATTTTGAAGAAAACAGGGCTGCATACATTATTGTTAATAGAGTAACATCAATATCTTCCTCCAATGCGAATAACTTGCAAGACCTTCAAACTTCTAGCCAACTACTAAGATGGAAACAGCTTTCTGTAGGTTTTCCCACTTCGTTTTCATGCCCTGGACATGGGTATCTGCTATGTGTTGAACACACACTGATCTGCTGTACTTGTGGTTGGAACATTATTGTAATTGAATATTGGTCTGGATGCTTCCTCGCTGTGTTTTTGTTTGTCTGAGAATGTTACCTAAAACCTCACTTGAGTAGTTTTGAAAACAAAAGCACAGAACACTTCAAATAGTGCCACAGATTTTTCTTTAGCCCCAGGCACAGCAGTGATAATTTTTGTTCATCTTTCATGGAGTTTGGTATTAACCTCTGTATGTGATTATGATAGTAATAGCCTGTAACAGTCTGCCTGTAACAGCAATGGTAATGCTTACTGCTACTACTACAGCAACAACAATCACAAAAATCTCTCTTTCAACATTTCCCCTCATGCTGTTTGCTTGAATGAAGATTAAGATAGATGAATGAGGTCTTGCCTACTTGAAAAGGTTAAAAATTACTTTCCTAAAGCCATGCAGAACTTCCCTGACAGCCAGCCAAGATAGAACAGGCATTCATGGTCATTCACTAATCCCACCTGTCTGAGGTATATATTTAAGTGTAAAGATGGTGTTTATTAATTTCCATTTCTTTCTCAAGTGAGCTAATGTAATATATTTAATTTTTAGAAATCTAGTCCCCGAATCAGAACTGAGACCCAATATGAGGCACCTGGACTCTCCAGCTACTGCTTCGAGGCACCCCAGTGTGGGCTGCCACCCCTGGGTTTCCCAGGCATTGCCAGCAGCTGATCTCTTTAGCAAAAAGTCTATTTCTGTATTTCTATGGGAGGCAATTGTTAAAAAAATCTACAAGAACAGGCCCAGACCTATGCGCTGAAAATGAGGAATCCCACTCTTCCCTTGGGTAGCACTTGAAGTTCTAATGGCTGGACTCTAAACTTAGTGTTGTGAGAAGAAAATTGCCACAGTCCTCTGCCAGCATGACTCCTGTCACTCAGGTGGAAAGTGAAATGCAATTTATAGAAGATCCTGTGACGCAGAAGAGGTGCAATACTCAGCAGAAGATGAACGTAAAAAGTTGACTCCAATCCAACAGGTTTATTAGAAATAGAAGTTATTATTGAAAGAACTTGTGTTTCCAAACACATTTTTAATGGAAATTCCATTTTTGCAAACAATGAATAAAATAAGTAAACTTCCAAATAGAATCAATTTCCATGGAATTAGCTCCATAATATATGATGACATATTAAACACGTGTTTAGGAAGGAAACTGGAAGCTATGCTTTTCATTACATATGCTATCCTCATTTAATTCTCTAAACTTTTCAATTATCTTTAAAATCTTGTGGTAAGATGAGATTGTTTCAAGGACAGTCCTGTTTTCTTTTTACAAAGTAAAGTCTAGAATCCAGTCATAATGATTCTGAATGCCCACTTGGTATAAAGCTTGCAAATTCTCACAGGTTATTCAGCATTCCAGGAAACTGACCCAGGCCCAAATTGCAAACGTATTATGCAACTGTATCTGGCAAGAGAAGAAATTTGACTTATTGATTTGGGTTTTTATCAAATAACACCTCACAAGGATGTGTGAAGCTGTCTGTGAGGCATGCCTGATTGCAATCACGGACCATTAACAGAGGAATAAACTGGCTTAAGCACATTAAAGCATTTACAGGATATACTGAGTAGTGTTAAAATAAAGGATGTCATAAATTGTGTGCTGCATCACTTTTCACACAGCCAGTCACCTCTGCTGTGAACTTTAATGTATTTTAATTGTCTGAACTGTGCTGTTATCAGCCTCTTTTAGGAATAAACTCAAGTTTAGCCCGAAGTTATTGGAACACTGATAATTTTTAAGATGCTTACCATTACTTCAGTTTAGATAACCTACAGTTTATTTATCCAGAAAATTCTAAAAAACCCTGCATGTTTGCCTAATGAGAAGTTTTAAAGCAGCTATTCCTGGGCTGAAACTTGCTTTTTCATTAGCACATAACATGGAAACAAACCCTGCATGAGCTCGCACTAGCTGTGATTTTATGGAACTTATTCTGATCTTAGTTTCCTTGGAGTATGTATGTCACAACCCATTTGATACTGTTGTGCTGTGTTACAGTTTGTAAGCTGTCCTTGGGTGTGTTGTCTAGCTGTGCAAAGAAATATCAGAACTTTCCAGCCTTACAATGCTTTCCTATCAATGAGGTTTTGGGTTAAATATTGTAGCTGGCATTTCAGAAAGATTCACTTACTGCCTCAAGATTTCAATGTGCATGTTGTAAGAATTTCAGTGTTTATCACTGCTTATAGATAACTAGATTTTGTGATTGATAGGAGATTAATAATACAAAAATAGAAAGAAATATATTTATATATCACAATGTAATAATTATATTTCTAGAAAATTTATTGTTACATTATTACCAATAATAATAGTAATAATAACAAAACCAAGAGCACCACCAACAATAATAATGTCTCTTCAAGAAGGCATGTCTGACATTCGTATTTTAAAACCCAGACTAGCGCATTAAGAAGTTAAGTAGTCTGTTGTTTATTCAGTGGATGAAGGCTTAGGAAACACCACAGCTGTTAAAAAGGAGTAATAATCTATTCAGTTACTGAACAATAAATACAATGCAAAAGAAATGCAGATGAATATTTTCATCTAATTAAAACTATCAGCTGAAATTATACAGGTGCTTTAGTGTAAATCTGGAATAATTCTGAATATACTTTGGTAGAGGTGGAATGCAAAACTGCAGCAGTTTCCATGAAAGCTTTTGTTTTACTATGGTTCTTTACTTTTATAAGAAAAAAATATTATGATTGCATGCTCTTGACTGAGTACCAAAACTAAAATTGTTGAAATGAGTTATGGGATTTCATTTTGCAGCCAAGAGATTAAACATGGTTACTTATCAGTCACCCAGCAGCTTATTTAGTTTGTCACTCAACTGCACTGAACTCCGTAGTCCAAAATCAATATACTGTAGCTGCAGAATAAATACAATATATGCCCTTGGAAGAGGAAAGCCTGTGGTATGTAAAATGATGGGTATGACTATCAAAGTGAAAATGAACAATAGATTTTTATTTTTTTTTTCCCATCCAGATTCTAATAAAGAGGAGTTAGCACTGTAAAATGGAAAATGTTTTCACCTGCACATGTCCATTCTTCATTTCTCTTACTTCTTCTGTGAATACAAAATATAGATAATGGAAACTCTCAGTTTTCTAAGAAAACTGTTCTTAGTTATGTCCCAATAGAGATATTGTGTGAGTGCGTATCCATCTGCACGTATTTTATTGCTCCCATATCGTCTGCATAAACTGAGAATTAAAAAAAATGATTACATAGGTATGCATTAAATGTGTCCATGCTTATTTGACTGATAAAAATACCAATTCTTTATGGGGAGCATTTGTTAGATGAAATAAATGTTTAATTAAGTGAAAGTATGCAAAGAAGTACTCATATTCAAAATGCCTTATGAAGATTATCTAATTAATCCCTACAACTTCTCTGGGTCCCCTTGTAATATTTCTCTATTAAGATGCTATTTACTCCCACTTCTGGCTAATTAATGTGGATGCAGAAAAGAACAGACCAGTCCCTCTTGTCACAGCACATCTTCCTGCCACAGCTCATTTTTCTGCTGTCTATCATCATTCTTTATTTATAGACCTGAGGTGGTTTCAAAACCACATTACTTTGGGTCATTTTATGAAAGGCATTTAGATAATTAAAGATGTGGATAGGTGAGACTTTGAAAAGACTTTTGTCTGAGGTCAGAACCAGTTTTATAAATGTATAAACTTTGTATACAGCATGTGAAGACAGCCTCTGTTCAAAAGAGCTCTAAGTCTCAGCTAACAAAATCTTACCACCTCCTGTTTTTTACAATTTAATGTATTTTTCTCTGTTGTGTGTTACTGTCACATATTTGCAAAGCAATCCCTTATTTCTCTCACCTTCCTTTGCCAATGTAAGTTCACCTGGATATCTGCCTGCCCTTCTGCTTTCTGTGCTAGCCTTTAATGTTCAAACACTCCCCAGTGACTGTCCTGCTATGATGCCTGATCAGTTTAATTTCTGCAAAGCTTTGTGGCAATGCTCTATCTTGTACAGTTAACTACATGTAACCTTTTTTTTTTTGACGTGAATCAAACTTGAAAGTAAGACACAACAAAAGGATACTAAAGTTCTCTCTGCTAGATTGCTGTAAGAAGGCAAGGTTTTGCAGAAGAGAGAAATCATGTTAAAAATAGTAACCCTGGCTCTTCATCATGCTTTTGCTCCCAGCCTTACTTCTTCCTGCTTGCCCCTGCTCCCCAGCCATAGCTTGTTTTCATTGGAGTGGTTTCTCTGCAGCTCATACCACAAGAGATGTCTCCTTCAAAGAGGTTGCAGAGAGGTCATCACACAAAAATGACTGTAGTTTCAGGCTTCATTAACCTTTTGTGGATTTACTACTGATGGCTTGGTAGGCACTCTGCTTACTAAACCACTTCATTTATTGGATGCTATACTAGCTAACACAGTGAAATATGTTACCAGGGGCCCTCCTTTCAGAAAAGTTTACCATAGTATAGAAGAGTGAATAATAGGTAGAACAGATGCAAGTGATTCAGACAATCTTATGAAAATATTTATAGGGACTTTGATTCTTGAAAATAGGATTTTGCTGGCTCTGTGGCATCTTTCTGTTTCTTTCTTCCTACTTTTGAAAGATGGTAGTGCCCAAACCAACAGACATGAACTTATATAGACTATATGAAAAATATGTAAGGAAAGGTGCTGCAGGAACAAATGTAATGAGAGTAGCCTCAGAGGTTCTCCATCTATCATCATCAATTAGAGGAACTGAACTGCCTGGCTGCATAGACTCATCTTGTGCTTGTTGCTTGCAACCACCTCATCCTCACTTTATTGCTCAGGTCCATTCCTTCCCTATAGCCTACTGGAAGAGTTTTTGTAAGCTGCCAGAAGAAAACAACAAAAAATGCCAAAAAACCTTCAGGTGCTTCTTAATGTTTAATTAACAAGGGACTGAGAAACAGGCCTCAGCACTTGTAGAACGAATGGGTGACCTGCCCAGTACAGAGCGGTCGCTGGAAGGTGGAGATGCTCCATCTGGATGTATCGCATAAAAGTGCAGCTTATGGGAAGTGCAGCCAAACACATGCTCGTGTCAAAAATAGAAATTTGTCTGAGTAGTGTGTTGGCACTGCTTTGACAGGTATACGATTTATGAACTATTCCTCGAGGTGAAAAGGAAGGCAAATTGTTTAAACAAAAGTGTCGGTACTTTCATCACCCTCTTTCCTGGCCAGTGTCTTCTGACCTGTGGCTGTGTTCCAGCACTCTCTGATACGGGAGAACTGCCGAGAAGCTTCTGTCTCTGAACAAAGTTGGGGGCTGCATTTTTGGAATTTAAATTATAACTATAACTTTGCAAAGAACTGAATCCCCTGGGCTGATAAAATGATATACCATAGTAAAAACTAAAAGGCACAGCTACAATTTGGCTTGAGCTTCCCAGACTTGGTGTGCTTGCCTGCTGTTAGCAAAGGCTGTGTGCATTGAGTGTCGGTGAGCACCAGCAGCCCTAAGCACTGTCTTGAAGAAGAGGAGGAGAAGGGAGAGGTATGCTTTTGCCTGATTTACACACACCCCATTCCCCTGTCTGCATGCAGGTGCTGGTTTGATCCGACAGTGTAGCACCTGCACACAGGCACGACTGGACACAGGCAGCAGCTGCCTGGATCGTCACCCTTCAGGAACGTGCTTTTGCAGAGGGGCCAGGAGCTGCCCTCCTATTTGCTGAAGACTGGAGGCTGATTTTTCACTTGAGGGCCTTCACTGGATGAACATGTAGCATTTGGGCTAAAATGACCATAAGGACTTCTTTGAGCTCAGTGGAAGAGATCTGGGAGCTGGAAGACATCATACACCTCCAAAAGGAGCAGGCAGACTTTTTCTCAGCAGCCCTGACACTTGGGAGCAAGGCAGCACTTTATGCTCTCTGACTAAATTCCCATTTAATTTTAGGACTCTCAGTTTTGGATCCTGCCTGCAGAGTGACTCTGGTGTGGCACTTATATTTTTTCCGCTCTTTCACATCTCTTTGGTGGCTTCTCAGCACCACAAGGCAATGCCTTAGCAGAGAGAGGAGGGGTGGATTTGGCTGTTTGCTGGCCACCCTGCTGCTCCCCTGAGCCTGCTTGTGCCCTTGGAGAAAACATGCAAGCGCACAGATATGGGCAGTATGCAAAGCAAAGCCCTGCATGTTCTTGTAAAAGCTTAGGTTTGTGCTAAGAGCATGCAAATGGAGTTTCCCTGGAGAAGTGGAATTAACCCAGCCTTCATCTCTCTCTACAGCCAGTTAGAACTTAAAAAAATCCTGCAGTGGTGCTTTGGAATACTCTTTCTGAAGGCAAAATGGATGCTTTGGAGATAAGCAACATTATGTTTCATTTCACCAGCAAACACATCTAAACAACAGCACATTGTAAAACACTGATGTCTATTGTCAAGGTTGCCTACTGTAATTCCAATTGCCATCAAGAGCTTTTGAGTTTTTATCTCAGTCAATAGAGATAAACATTTTGTGCCTATTAACTCAATTAAAATGTTGTGCATCACAATAACAATTAACAGCTTTGGTCTCTGCAATATCCTGTTTACTAAAGCAATTTTTGCTAATCTGTGACTCTTCTGAGGCTTGAAGCTTATCACCTTGTGCTGCACTGCCCTCTTTGGCCTCTTAACAGTGAAAAACTAGGTTATTTTAGAAATAATCAGTTTGGCATACCCTCTGTTTCAAACATCCAGCTGGAGATATCCATAGAAGACCAAGGGATATAGGGCATAATTATCCCGAACACAGACAAAATTTAGAAGTCTTTCAGCAACACTTAGATTTCTAGATAACTTAGCTGTGTTGGCAAATCACATCTTTACTCAGAGAACTCAATTTAACCATAACAGCAATTGTGCCTCTTGGTCCACCAGCTGCTTGAAACCCCCCCAGTCATGTGCCTATCACCCTTGACTTCAGGATTATCCATGACAAACAACATGATATAAAGCAAAACTAACTTAATCTACCCTGAGTTGGGGTGGGTTTCATGTAGGAGAAGAACACTTAAAGTGTTCTAGCCCAGCCAGAATTTTATAAATCACACAAACCAAATACAAGAACTTTCACTTAAGGGTAAAATCTTTACTGATCTATAACTTCATTAACTATGATGTGAGCCTTCATGAAGAAAGAGGTATGGTAGAAGGAAATCTCTGTGGCTACCTTTGATTTTAATGGAGTAGATCGTCACATTCATGAAAACGAACTGGTCAATGCCGAGTATTAGCACCTGATTCTGCTGCCTGCTCTGAAGGGTAGACCTGTGGTGATGATGGCTGCTGAACTTCAGTGATCAGTGTACTAAAACGGCCTATCTTAAAAGTCTTTTAAACTATGATCTATGTGATTTTGATTGGAAGTCCTGGGTGTGATTCTTGAACACAAACTTCCAGATGCAGGACATAATTTTATTTATAGGTGGGAAATAAAAAAAAAAATCCAAGAAAAAACTCTGAAAAACCAAAAGGTGATAAAACTAGATAAAACTGGAAGAGACGTGAGTTGCCAGAAGTAAATCAGATGAAATTAATCCAAAAGAAGCTTAAGTCTTCTACTCAGTTTAAATACACATTTTTAAACTATGGGCTAGTTAACACGTTTACATATATATTAAGGTAATCAACAGCAGGAAATTGCAAATTACAGCTGAGTAGGAAGTAGATAATTCTGACAAAGTTAAAAAACAAGTGAGTTTAATAGTGTCACTTTGCCTTTATTTGGACGGCTTAGGAGCACATTCAAACATGCACAGTTCCAAAAGATCTGAAGCATAATTCAGACATATTTACTTCTGTTGGACTCACCTTTAAACAACTTTATATATTTGCATCTTCTATATGTATTTTCATACATATAATTCAGCACATAGGACTTTCCTCTGTATTTTCTACATCTGTGGCACTTTTACTGGAAAACAAACAAATAAACAAAACCTCCATAAAGCCTTATTTTTATTTTCACTTGCAATTTCCTCAAAGACCGTCCCTTGCTGTTGTGGCAAGTCCTTTATAGTTACTACAGTATTGCCACATTATTTTCTACAATCCGTATAGCTGCAAGGAGAAATAATTCACATTGGCTGCAGATCCGCAGGCTCACATGTACTTAGCATTTATGCAAAATCAAGGACACATAAAATCATATCATATTAAACTTAGTTATAATATGCTGCACTTTGCAATATTAATTGACACTGTATGTGCCTAATTTATATTATATTAAAAATATGTCTGTATAAAAATTATTTAGAAGATAAACCTGAGAATATATTTGGACATATACATGCTGACAGAGATTTATACAGATATTTGGACACATATTTATGTGACTATATACCTGCACACATACAAAGCAAGGTTATAGAGTTTCATTTAAAAGCTCCTAAGCGACTGTATTGTCAAGCATTTTGCTGAACTCTGCTGTTATACAATAAGCAAACCCCAAAGACAGAAGGTTTTAAGGGAGGAAGGTTGGAAAAGTAGTTAAGGCCAGTTCTGAATGAAGGAATGCCTCAGGGTATGAGATTCATTTGTCTTTGTACTAATGGGTTTATGGCTTTCTTTTCAAACAGCCAGCTGGGGCCGGGGAAGGGGTGGGTAGGTAAAAAGGAATTGCTAATCCCGGCTCCTGCCCTCTCCATCTGCGCCCATCAGATCGGGCACTGGGCGAGCGGCCGCTGCCTGCCCCCCTTCTGCCTGCCCCCTCTGCCTGCCCGTGCAGTCGGACAATGCCCGGCACCAAGCCACCGGCCGCGGGAAAGTCATAGGTCAGAGCTCTGCAGAACAAAAGATGACATGTAGAGAAGAGCATCTATCTCGTGATTTGTGGTCGAGGCAGAAATATTTGAAATGCTGATGTCTGCCAGGTCATGGGCGACGGGGTATATACCCTGGCTCAGCTCTTCCCACTTCAGCAGTTATCCTGGCTCTACACTGAAGAATTATCCTCTCTTTTTTGTTTTACTTCCCTATCTCTGCAGAGAGCCAAACTCAAGCCATTCTTAGCATTGCTCTGCCTGTGTAGGCGATATGCATACTGTCTTGCTAATCTGCATGAAAGTGCTTGGGTATGGAAGGGAAACAGCAAGACATCTTATCTTTGAAGAGATCTCGAGGCCTTTGAGTTTACTGTTGTTGCAGTCATTATTGTTTAGCATATCCTTGAAGGTTTGGTCTGAGGGACAGCTGGTGGGAATGCAATTTAGGTTGTTAAAATGCAGCAATTATTTGAATATACACCAGGCAGGAAAACAGAGGCAGAGTGAGTTTCCTCTGTTAAAGTGTTAAAATATGGGTCTTTCTGGAGAAAAAAAAAAAAAAAAAGAGAGAGAAAAGAAGAGCAGTACAATCTGCAGAAAGCGCATTACAAAAAGAAATTCAAGTACTTTCAGGCCTGGAAGCAATTTTTTGTATTGTTGTCTGCAGTTGTTCAGCTGCAGCTTAAATTTAGTGTAGTCTTAAAAGTTTTGCGTGAGAGAATGAAGTGAAAGAGAAGCCACCCCCCTGTTTGTCAGGGAGGTCACTGGCAAAACCTCCAGTGTAAACAGAGATGCTCCTGTAATAGCACTTATTCACTTGGAGGTCTCTTGCTGGTACAAACCTGATGTTTACCAGCATGGCTTGTCAAGTACTATGTACTTGCAAACACTACAGCAATAGGAGCAAAGCACATCCAGCACAGATGGAGCCTTGGAGTGACCTTTCTAGTTAAGAATTAGAAACAAGGATGCCACAAGCAGAAGGAATATCGCTGTGGGTGAGTGCGGAGCGTGGTGCAAGGCAGCTATAGCCCAGTGATTTCTAATCCCAAAGCCACACTTGGCTGTCAAATCTCAGTACAAGTACCCCAGCAAAAATTCTGGGTGTGACTTGTACAAGGCTGGAGACTTCTGCACCTCTGTCTGTGCCCCTGAGGCTGCAAAACCAGCCAGGACTGTGACTGTGGTTCCCAGAGTTTATTGGCTGGAGGAGGCTGGAACTGGCAGCAGAGTGTCTACAGGGGGGAGCATCCAGGGGAGAGAGCCCAGGGAAACGGGAAGCACTGCTGTTTTCATGAGCGCGGTCCCTTATGCACAGTAGGAAACATGGCACTTGGCCTCACACAGTCACACCGCTGACACCCAAAGGATATGGAAAGAATTTCTTTCCTGAGTGCAATCGGTGCTCTCTAGTGGTATTAGAAAAAATGAAGGGCTGCCTTGGTGCCGAAAGGCTAATACATCCTGCCGGTGTCTGATGGAGCCGGTGAGCTGCTGCCCTAGCGTGTCCACCAGCTCAGATGCAATCCCTTCCCAAACTACTCCTGAAGGCTAGTAGCTCTGCTCGCTTCCTTTTGCTGGCCAAGAGCCAAATGCCACAATTTGATTCAAAGTATCAAGGAAGACCTCCTATGGGGCTGGTTACTGAAACCCAGAAATATCACATTGTTGAGGGGAGAGGGCTAGCTGCTACCAGATCAGCAGCAATATCTGCTAACGCTGCACATTTCTCTGCATCAAGCATCACTGACATTTTATCCTCTGGCTTGTAATAACACTTTCAATGCCATAGGCCTGCCATAATTGCTTCAATAGCACCTGCTCTCAAAAAAAATCAAGTGCAAATCAAAGGCCTGCTTGTTAGAGCCAGTGAACCCTTTCCAGAGCTTGTGGCATTCCTTGCCTGTAAAGCATTGCTATCGCTTTCCAATGGCATTCAAGTTAATTTGCATCCGAAACAGCTCACCACGAAGAGGTTAACACTGTAACAGCCTTGCTTGATGGATCAAATTCTTGCAAAAGCAAGGCTCTCCTTGCTTTGTCCTTTAGTGGGATGCATGCAGCAAGAGCAGCCTTAACACTGCGGGATCCGTTGTCCTCTTTCCATCAGCACCCTCGCTCTCCTCACGGACTTCAAGGCACTGGAGCTTCAGCTTCCTCCCTGTTTGCATTTTGGCCGGGCAGGAACAATCTCACTCTTTCATGCTGTCCCAGCAGCAGCTCCACATCAGTAGACTCTACCCCTGTGGGGCCCCGTATCAGGGACAGAAGCAGCCACTGCCACTTCTGTGCCATCAGGCAGGACAGGGAGAATGTGCCTTGCCTTTTCGCAGGGGAGGGAAGCCTGTGATTGGCAAGAAATCTGAACAGATGCCATTTAGTTGGCACAGAAATGGCTCTTCAGTTCTTACTATTGCCCAGGCAGTCTGTCCAAGAATCCAGTGCTCATCCCAAATCACTTTCATACCAACAGCTTTGCTTCTTGTGATCTGTACAAACCACTGACACCTTTATTTAAAAGCTCATTCAAATATTACATGGAAATGCTCCATATCATTCCCTGGCACTGGGTCCTGCAGGCAGGGAATAGCCTGCAGCTCTGCCACCAAGCTCTGCCAGCCTCATGCCTGGATGGTCTCATGCGGCTCCTCACCAGTTCTGTGCTCTCACCCACCCTGGCTTCTTGACATTTAAATTTGCTATTAAAACCACAACCAGGTAGTCCCATATTTACAGCTGTCAAAAGTTACATAATGTTTATCACTCAGAACAAATTGCCTTGAGTTGGATATCTCTGTGTCTTATGGCATACCCTTAAAAAAGGAAAATTTTTCAACTTGGGACAATCAGCTATTGGAATAACCTCCCCAGGGAAGTAGTGGATTTCACAACATTGCACACTTTTAAGATTCAGCTGGACAGGGTACTGGGACATCTTGTCTAGACCATACTTTTGTCAGGAAAGGTTGGACCAGATTAATCCTCCAGGTCCCCTTCCAACCTGGTGTTCTATGATTCTATGCACCCATGACAGACATAGGATACAGTCTGGTGAGCTGAGACATAGCTGATAGTGGAAGGTGCCTGGGATATGCCCTGAGGCTTCAGGGTTATCAGCACATGGCTTGTGTCCTGGAGGAGGTCTCCATCTCCTCTGCCCCTCTCCACTAGTGTGGTCAGCAATGAAACATGGATGTTAATGCTCTCGAAAACAAATATGTTCAAAACTTAAAATACATTCAAGTAAACATCTGGCCAACTGTCTGAGATGTTGCAAAGGAGAGTAATTAAGCAAAGCACATGGAGATTTGCAAAGTTGAGGAGCTTTAGTGAGTCCACTTTGAGAAAAAATACTATCCAGCAATTTTCACGTTTATGCCCCCAGCGTAATAAAATTTACCACAAACCCTTGGGCAAAAGGCAGTGACATTGGCCCCAAAGTAGCTCACAGTCTCCCAGCTAAGCAACATGGGTTGTCCTCAGAGAAACAGAAGAAAGAAGGTGTACCACAATAAGACCTTGCAAAACTGTGGCAAAGCAGCATGGCTGCAGCAAGGGAAGAGACTGTCCTGATCCCCTTTCCCTCACCTGCTGCTCATCTGCACTACATCAGGAGGACAGGTCTGTCCCCTTTTTTGGGCCTACTCAGTCTTCAAAGGCCTGTTCAAACCCCAGAGTGTTTCAAACTGCCAGCTTTGTTCTCCACAGATGGCACACAAAGTTGGAGGTTAACATCACGTTGGTTCTGTTCTGAACGAAGCCCTGAAGAAAACATCCTGGGGACCACGAGGCATCAGTTCGAAAGTCACACATCTAAAATGTCTTCTTGCAGCAAAGCCCATTTGAAAGAAATGGAACAATATCACAATTGTGTCATCAACATTCATTTGACTGTTCAAACTCATTTTGTTTGAGTGCTTTTGCATCCTTCCCATTAGCATTCATTTGCTGTGAGCATTCTTGTAGGTGAGTCTATAGTCAAAAGCAATTTGCAGGTGGGTCAGTTTTAAGCAAATATTTGAGAGCTTTAACCTGATGTGCATTCTGACCTCAAATTAAAAGTTTATCCCACATAAGTCTGACAGAAGGAGTCCACAGTGGCAAAAGAGTCTGTGATCAGCCAGACCCTAGTATCCAGTACCAGACCTAGACCCCAGTAACAGCAACAAACAGCTTATGCAGAAACTGAAGGTTACAAGGAGCCAGCTGCAGAATTATCTGACAAATAATTCATGGGCTTGAGCAAGTTTAATGACACACGTCTCATCCATGTTTAAATTCAAGCCTGAATAAAGCTAAAGCATTACTGGATACAAGTGGAAAAAAACAATTCCACTTTAAGAGGAGATTCCCAGATTTCAGACAAAGACCTTCTAAATATTTTCACAGCTTTCAGGAAAAAGACACAGTGTTGTTAGATTGGTTCTCTAAATCACTGTCTTTACTACTTATAGGTGCATTTTTCAACAAAAACCCTCCTATGAGGGAAAAAAAAGAGAACCTCTTATGTTTCAGCAAAACCATGATGTTTCGTTAGAGTCCAAGAATGATCTAAACACAATAGTGTAAATATCTAATTTTTCATAGCTTCCTTTGCAAGCAGCCCAACGCATCCTCCAGGCCCATCAGCTGAATATACCTTGTAGTCTCAGGGATGATCAGTTCTGTCCCCCAGAAGTATGTGACAGAGGCTCAGAGAGGTTAGACACCAACCATACCTTTGTGGTGTTGTTTGCTTCTATGTTTTAGATTTGTCCCTATTGGCTGTACAGCATTTTTGCCTCCTTTTTCATGAATTACTCTTGATGAATTTAAGATATGCTATCATACAGACTACAGATTTAGAACAAACAGCCCTTTCATTTAGTTAATACCAGCAGCATAGCTATAAAGCTGTAATAGTTTACGACTTTCAGGACATAACCTGCAACCAAAGACAATACAAATTATATTACACTGTGTTTTATGGCTCTTTGAGGCCCACTAAGAGGCTCAGTGCTGTTTCATAGTCCAGAGTAGCAGCTCCTTATTCTTTTTAACACACAGCTGAAAAATACTTTAATTCTGTTACAAAACAGTGAGTTTGGCTTTTTGTGAGTCTGCATGTAGTTCACTTACTGTAAAATGCAAACAGCACTTTCCATACAATTAAAGGAGAGCATGCATGTACAGAGAGAAATTCCTTCTGCATGCATCGCTCTCTGCACAAAGAGGAGCTCCATTTTTGAAGAAAAAAGAAAGAAAAGAAACCACCCTTTGATAATTATTTTCAAAGATGTGACATCTGCGAAGGACAAAACCTCAGAAATCGAATTCCTTCCTAAAATGCCCCATGTTTATTCAGGTTGTGTATTCAGATGCTGAAGGGATCATAAAGGCTGCTGGCGCAGCTTCTTAACCGTGCCTCTTCTTTTGGCCTAAGAGTGGGCGTGGAGAGGAACAGAAGGGGGTAGCCATGTTTTCTTTAAATGGAGGGTCTAAATAAAAAATGAAGGTAATAGAGTTTCAGGAATTGCAAAGGACCAGAGGGAGCAAGCGAGTGCAAACCAGCACTTCCTTTTAAAACGTGGAAAGGCCATGTACTTTTTCCTACTGCACCTGCTGCCTGTGCAGCGTTGTATTATTGAAGAGGACTGCAGTCCGATCTGCATATCAAATAGCTGATTTGTAGATGAGGTCATTCATTTTGTGGTCGTATGTTTGCTGTGATGGGGATGGGCTGTTGCCTAGCAGTAGGCCACAAAGTCCCAGCAGGTTTCTTGAGTCAGCAGCCATCCTCCTTTCCCCTCACCACTCCCCTTCCCTCATTGCCAATTCAAATCCAGTCTTGACCTTAATAAATAAAACTCTGAAATGTTCGACGCATTTCTAAGTTCAAAGCGCGGGTGATGTGCTGTGAATTGACAGCTTCCTTTGATGATTCATTGGTTTGGCGACTCGATAAGCAAAATACAGATCCATAAACCTTGGTACCATGTGAATGGAGGGGTGATAGATAGCGCCTTGCTGCAAAAACACCCTCCAAGAGGCTGGGGCTGCCTTGGTGCCTGGGTATGCTGCTCCACTGTTAAAACATGGAAGAGGGGATTAAAAGATCAGCACCACATTTATTTAAGTATTTAAACACATCAGAAGCAGTTTTGTAAAATTTAAGCTAGTTTTCATGTATGACTCTCAGGGAATCAATTATGCCTTTCCTGTTAATTTTGACAGCCACTTCACAGTGGGCAATGCTTATTTGAAACACTTTTTAAGGGGTATTTTCTTCTTTCAAAAGAAGCTAAAGCTACTTGTTAAGTACAGCACATCAAGCTGGTGGAAACAGAAAAAGAAATCGGTCACCGTTTCAAATTAAAAAGAGAAAAAAAAGAATCCAGGGCAAAGAAGATGAAAACACTGGAGTACAAAGCTGCTTTTAGAAACTGCAGTACATATATGTTGTCACCCATTGGTGTCTGATAAGTTGGCAGAAACTGCTGTTTAAGTGCTTTCGTTTTAGGAGTGATCTGCTGACAAAAGGCACATGTGCAAACCATGCCATTTAGATGAAGGAGTCATATTCACTTTTTGCAAAGTGCAGTTTATTTATTTTTTCCAGATTATAATGTTTTCTAGGAAGAAAGGAGTACAGAGACCCCTCAGCCCTAAACCAAAACCAAACATCTCAGCACAAATTGGAGCCTTGATAGCTCAAAGCAAAAGCCTCACAAACATCGATTAGAAACAGGAAATGTCTAATGGAAAACTTACAAACATCTGATACATGAAAGGGAAGGCACAAAACAAGAAAGCAGAGGCATGAACAGCTAATTGCTGTAGGTTCCTCACAACATTCGCTGAAACACAGCAAGACACACCAGCCAGCTCCACAGCACCGGGGTGTACAACCGCCATTAAAGTATTAGTAAGAACACTTAGACAATGGGTGCTTAAAAAAATGCAATACTTTGCACAAAATGAAGTTGCTTCTGCCTGTGACCGAGTTTACAAGGATGCTTAGAAGGTGATCGGAGGCATCCTGGCATGCTGCTTCTCAGCTAATCCCTCTTATGAAAGCTTGCAAAGACAGTAATTTTTAAAAGTATGCTTGCTATTCACACTGAAATTTAGCTGTACAAGCAAGTTATATATCTTGCCAGCTATTGCATATGTATCCAAACCTGCAGCTGAAACTTGCATTTAGCTTTGATAAGCTCTGGTCCATCTGAAGAAAATGTGAAGTTTTGAGCAACAGCGATGCATTTTGCTGGAGCATGGACATGCAGCAAGTACACAGCACCTATTCTTGTCTCTTGTAAATGCCTGCTGCTTGTCTGATTTGAATAAAGTTATGCTTGCTACTGTCAGAACTGAATTTGGCTCATGGTCTTCATGCAAATTGCCACTTGCCTGAATGTGTGCACCATATTAAGAATGCAAATATGTTTGGACTAGATGATTGTTCCTTTATTTGCTGTACACCCTAATTCACAAGGAGCTGAATCAGAGTAGTTTTGGTGTGTGCAAGAAGGCAGACTCAGACAAAAATGCATTAAATTGTTTGCAAATAAATTAATTATGTCACTAGGTCTGATCTTAACAGCTACTCTTTCTGATGTTGTGTGTATGATTTCTTGGACGTAGCCAACAGAAGAAAAAGAATATATGTTTTGTTGTTTGTTGTTTGGTTTTTTTTAAGTCACTCTTCAGGAAATAAAGTACCTTTAGCTTGTATCTAGGTTTCCAAAATTTCCTATCTCTAATGTTTTGAGTTCTGAAGGCCAGAATGTACCATTTTATCTGAATTTCAAGTCACAGACGTTCTGTAAATTTCATAGCTTATATTTGTCTATTGGAAAGGCATCCAACTTTGAGCTGAAGACATCTGGAAATCTAAAAAACAATCCCTCGTTTATAATTTGTTCAAATGAGTGATAACCATACCCATTAAAAATGTATATCCTATTTCTCATTTGAATATCTATGATACACTTTTTCATTCCTTCTCGCTTCCAGCTGTTATTCTGGAACTTTGCCAACCTTCTGTGAGGCACTTGGAAAAAAATGTAAAAATTAACATCTGAGAAAACAGAAATAAAATCCCACCATCAAAGTAGCATTATTAGATGTCGGAAATAACAATAATAATAATAATAAAAATAAATACTTTAGCTAAAAAATTGATTCAGTGAATTTGTAATTTTTTATTTTGCTTTTAATTTTTCTTGCACTCATTTAAAAAAGAAATTGAAATTATTTGGAAGGAAAGGCTCTGAAACTTAATGACACCCTAATTTATAAGGAAAAAAAAAAAGCAACCAAGAAACGAATGCAAAACAAACCCAAGGAAATAAACAAAATTTTTCAGGCCATATTTTCAGAGCGTGCTATTCTTTCCTGTGGGAAAATTCACACATTCCTTACACTGAGATATTAAGTTTGAACTTTCAGTCATTTAATTAGTTCCTAATTCAACAAAGCGTTTAAGCATGTTTTCGAAGCACAAAGAACTTAAGCACATTCTTATTCGGTCCCTGAATAGGGGCGGAGTGCTGAATCACACTGGGAACTCTCACGGCAGAGCCCAGGGCAGGCTGGTAGGCCACAAAGCCTGAAGGGCTCTCTCTGTTTTTATTCCCCAGCAAGAAGGGGTATGGTACCGATTACATCACGCCTGGAATTAAAGCCAGGCCTAGTCTGAAAACGCAAAACTTTTTTGCAATGCTATATAATGTCACAGATTTATAATATGAAATTAAAAACACATGTCTGCCATGTGAAAAAAAAAAATATAATCCACTGGGGGGTTTACATTTGCTCACTTTTGCCAAGTATAAATTTGAATATGTGTACAGATATTAAGCAAGAATATGATAAAGCCTTACATTATAACTGTGCAACTAGACTTTCACTGTGTTTTGGATATATAGGTTATGAAAATATAGGTAAATGCAATTGCATACACAACCAGACAGAAAAGTGCAAAATTTAGGCTTTCAAAGTCTTCAGCTGCAAGGTACCAGAGGGATGTATGTGCACAAAAATATACACACACACTCACACACATACAGCACACAGGTGAATCACAACAGTTTCTTGGAGAATCAAGTAAGAAGATGATGCTACATATCAAACAGCTATCTTAAATGCAATTGCAGTTACATTAACAATAAGATTACCTTATCAGTAATATTTTATTTTACATTTATGCCTATGCCAAAAAAAAAATTTGCATTTGAAACTATGTTTTCCTTTTTTTAGTTTGTCCCTGAGTATTCAGCAATATTTTAAACTTTATGCTGTATGCTAAAATAGTGATATGGCCATTTATGATTATTTCATATGAGGTTTGTGTCTAAAATAAGTCTGGCTGAAATTTAAACACTCAGTCTTTTGCTTCCAAGACTCCCTGTGGTATCAACAAGGAATGTAGGTTTGAGCCCATTTCTGGATAGCCTTTTCAACAAATACCTTTAGCAGTGCTAGAGGTAGCAATCAGTTCTCTATAGAGATAAGCACTTAGCAAATGAAGAAAGCAAAGAATTAATGGGATTCTTAAGAATTTAGGACCTGCCTCCCTCCCTGACACAACACCACGCTGGTTTACGCTGCTGTAACCCCAGATAACAAAACATTCAACTGGGCTGCTTAGTTTAATGTTCACTTTCTGCGTGTCAATTTTTTAATTATATTCCTTTGTACTGCTTCAGTGTAAAGCTTTAAAGATTGCAAATCTGATTTATTGTCTATATATTGTTTCCAGTTCTCAAGAAACAAATTCTGAAAATAATTGATTATACTTGATGATATCAGTTAATGTTCAGTTGGAGTAAAAATATCAGGAAGCAGATAAACACTAATTTAACTTAAAAATAATTTCTAGGGTGGCATTAAATATATATATATATATAGAAACACTGTTTTCAAGTCAAAAAGGGGATTTCTAATGCAACCCAACTTAAAAAGTCTATTTGCCCAGATTAAAATTCTCTGTTTTGTTTCAATAAATGGTAATTTATTTTTTTTTTAAGAAAAATGTTTCGAGAGGTTAGGAGATTTTACTCCTAAATGGCTTTAAGCAGGAAAAAAGGAATCCCTGTATATTTCATCTATATAGGGCTGCTAAAGCCTGAGGAAGCAGGAACTGTGCTTACACAGAAGAAAATGCCCATCATGCATTTGCTACTGTGGAAATGTCAGCCATTTTTCTGCATACTTTCACCAAGCGCAGGCTGGAGCTTCCCTCACTCCACCATGTCAGCCCATCTGCTTCCCTCTTTGCCCTGAGAGTGCCTCCACTCAAGCAAACATCCTCTGGCTTACTACAGGCTCATCGAGGAATGTTTTCTTCAGAAGAGAAACAAGTGAGGAATCGTAAAAAAAATAATAAAAAAAAAAATAAAATAAAAAAAAAAAATCATATTTTCCAAACAAGACAAAGAAATGTGAGGCTCATCCTGCCTGCCTTGCTTGAGAGAGCTGCTCTGCATTCAGGGGTTAGCCTGGGTGGAGAATGATGCTGTTGTCTCACAAAGGACTCATGTTGAGCTGAATCTTTGATTACAGGACAAGTGCCTGCATTAGGCCCCTCATTGCGCTCACACTCTGCTCCTGCCATTTGTACAAAATTTCTGAGTGATCTCTTTGTGAACATGAACCCCAGCTGAATCAAAGACGAGCTCCTTCCCCACCCCTCCCTTATTTTTCCATGAGCACCCCTTTCCTCTTTCCCTGCTCCTCCTTTCTCTCCCTCTCTTCTTTCAGACCCTTCGCGAGGTTAGGAAAAGGGACTGATATGGATCTGAAAAAAATCTAATGAATGGTAAACCCTGAAAATAGAGGTGGAGGTAGCTTTTGGTGCCTTTTAAACTTCCCCCTCAAATTCTGTCATGTTTCCTACACAAATGGTGCATAACCTCATGCTTTTCTTTATAGGATTTATTCTTGTTGGTGCTCTGTATATCCTGCCACACTAGATAAAGGACTTCAGAGCTGTTGCTTTAACCATGGCCACTCCTAATTCTCAAGTCTTGGCAAATTTCTCCGTGTGCAAAAGGCAGTGTGAAAGAGAGATACACCAGCAGATGCACAAATATGATAACCCTGCATCTCTCAGAGCAAATGACAGTGTGCCTAAACCCTACTGAATTTGTAGGTGTTATCTGAGCACACCCTTTTAGCAAAATCACTTCTCAGCATCTGCAATGTGGAAAAAAAGCAAATATATAATCAACCTAGATTAAAACCCGGCTTCAGTCAAATGTCACACAGGCTTCACGCAGGCTCTGGAAGCTGGATTTTTTATGCATCTGCCCAAATTGAAAAGGTTATTTCACTGTCTTCAGGATGACTCTTGAGCTGCAGGCAGAGTGGAGGGTTTCTGCCCTGAAAGAAGAGGAGTTGCTAGGAGATAAGTCCAAGATTTCAGACAGCATTGGTTGGAGTTATCTCTAATTGACAGCTGCTTACCCTAAGGGTCTAATTCTAACCTTGAGACCAAAACCATAATGAGAGGGCAGCTTTCCTTCACCCCTGTTTTCTAGCCAGGGCAAGGAGATTACGGCAGGCCTGTTCTTCTCTGGTTTTTGTTATGCTTCTTTTCGTGGGGCAGCCCTGTGAGGCTCAGAGCCTGCTGTGCTTTCTGAGGCTATAGTTTGTATCAGTGAGCCCTGCCTGATTCATACCACCTGAATAAACTTGCTCTTACAGTTAAGATTGTCTCACCTTTTTTTTTTTTTTTTTTTTTTTTTTGTGGGGTGGGGGAAGGGTGCAAAGAAATTCTTTTAAACATAAAATGATTTAAAGACATTTTTTTTAAGCAGATACTTTAGTGTACAGTCTATGGTTAACCCTTTTTCAAGGGGTTTCAGACTGCCATTGTTAGCTTTAAATCCAGTCCGTGCTGTTAGCAAGTTGCTGTTATTTAGGACTCAAAACCAAAGAAAGAGAAACAGTCAGAGAGAAGTGATTAACAGAGTCAGGAAAATAAAGTGGGATAGGTTTTGGGGAGGTCTCGTTTTTCTTTCCTTTTTTTTTTTTTTTAAGTGACTAGACTTGTTTGGATATTGATCTATGAAGAAAATCTCTCTGAAAACTTCAATTTGTATTTTGGTCAGAACTTTCCTGTAAAGAGCAGAACAGTATACCAGATCCCTAAGTCAAATTTTCTTAGCTGTACTGATAAAAAACTGGCCTTCTTCCTCTGGACCTACTGGAGCTACTCTAGATTTATACTAGGGTGCCTGAAAGCACAATTTGGCTAAACATTTCCAAAGGGACAATTATGAGAAGGGAATGCAGCAATGTTTAGAAACCCATCAGAAAAAGAAAAAGAAGTAAAACCAAGTAATATAACTACAAAATGAAATAAATCCCAAGAATCTTCTTTTTATAAAATAATCCCATGAATTCTTGAATCTCAGTCACTTTCAATTCTAACAATAAAAATTACTTGTTCTGCAAAATTTTTTAAGTAAGATCAATTTAAAATTTATATCTTAAGCTGCATCCAAAATCTGCGTCCTTTGCAGCGCTCATCCTTTTGAGGGAGAACACAAGGAGGAACCAGTTCAGAAATGCCACATTGTTGTGGGAATTGCCTCTGACAGACTCTGTGGGGTTAAAGTCCCCATATATGAACCCATTTCCTGTCACTCTGCATAAGAGCAGGTAACCAAGCGGGAAGCAGAAGAGAACAGCAGCCCCAATGTGTCTTTCCTAGCAGGTGGAAAGGATAGTCTCAGCCCCTTCACCCTCAGCCTCAAAAGCCTGACAATTTTGAATAGTTATGGGTATGTTAATACCTCCTCTTGAGAAATGCGCTGAGACTACAAACTTACTCCACAAAGACTGACTGCTGGCGCTGATGTTTTCAAAGTTAGCAGTGTGATCATTTGGATTGCATTATGGTATTCCTATTCTGGAAGCAGAGTCCACTGGGCAAATTAATTTCTGAAGAAATAGCTGAATGCCTGCCTGCCAAAGTGGATAATGAGTGTATCACCAGTGAGTCAGAGGGGAGTCAGCAAGGGAGGCTGGACAGTGATACAACAGCATAGAGGGAAGCTCAGACCTTGGCATCGCTCTCATCTCTTCTCTTGAGGGAGTGTATAAAAAAGACAACATCCAAAGCCCTTAGAAAAATAGTTTTTAATGAGTCCCATAGAATGAACACGTAGCAAGGATTCTGTGGAGGCTGGAGGAATTTGAAAATGCAGAGACAACCAACCCAGTAGTTCATACATGCATAGACATAGCTGCTAGAAAACAGTGAATCTCATTTTCAGCTTCAGTTTTTACTGTTTAAATTATTAGCTATATTTTCCTAATATACTGAGTCCTCTTATGGACTACTGCCTCTGGAAGTCTGAGAATTTTATATCGCTTAAATTGAATTTGTGTATCCTTAAGGCTTCAAATGAAACTAAAAATATACTTCAGTGGCATATTTCTAATAGTGTCTATTTCTATAGCAATTTCACTTATCTTTTAATAAGTTGCATGGACTTGAAAACTAATTCTTTTACTAGTGTCTGATGTGCAATTCAAATTTTGCAGAAAATGCTGCAAGAATGTTCACAAGATTTGTTCTCTTGCTCTGTGGAATAACTGTTCTTAGCACTGCCTGCCTTGGTAAAGTTACCTAAAGTATTTGTTTCTCCATCTGGAACAATGAGAATAATGAAAATCAACTGCTCCCATGAATAACTGTGATCTTCACAGAAGAAAGCAAAAAAAGGAAACAGCACAGAAAAAGAAACATGATCTTCACAGCTTCCAGAACTGTGATATAAAATTAGAAGAACTATCACACAATTTCACAGGGACATCAAGGGGTGTAAGGCACCTAAACTGTCTACATGGGTTGCTGTAATAGAACTCTGTACCTGAGCTAGAAAATCTTGCAGCGCACTTCACTTTCCTGGCCAGGACAGCTGGTCAACCTTGGGGAAAGAAAGAAAAGATGCTCCACTAAGCAGGCTTGAAAAAGCTACTGAGCTCAGGAATAAGAGGAGGGGACTGAAAATCTCAGGATTTGGGGACCTCACCCTCATTCTCAGAGTCACCAGCATGCAGTCATTTTCATTAAGTCAGGACTGGATTGTATAGAGGGTTGGTGCTGGTGAGGTAGCTCTGTACAGCCCCTCATTTGTGAGCTACTGATGGTGTTGCAATTATTTTTCTTATCAGTCTAAAAAAGATTTCAGAACCAACATGTAGCTAAAAGATAATTAATAAGAGCAGTCAGAGAGGGTCTAATTCTGCCCCCAATGAAACCAGTGGCACTACTTAAAGGTTCTCAGTTTACAGCTGTGGAGGTAGCCTATATACCACAGTTTCCAGATGTGACCATCTGTTGCAATAGCTGGTCACTGATGATCAATTTTTTCATTTTTTATAAAGGAAGATACATACTTTAAGAAGCTCCAAGGAATAAATCTGTGCATGTTCAAATCACGGCACCTATCTACTTTTGTACATGGCATCAAGTTGTACTGTCAGTAAGAATTTCCCCTTCTACAAGTTTTCAGATATCTAACATCTGCATCTATTCCTTCCAAAGATGTTTCTAGCATACTAGATATGTGACACAGCAGAACAAAAAAAAGCTTCTACAAGTTTGCCAGGAGGATCACCAACCCTTTGATAATTAGCAAAACTCAATCTAACCACAGGGTATAACGATGTTGCTCTCATCTTCAATAGACTAAAATATTTTGATGCAATTTTCCTTATGTGGTATTCTAAGCTCTTTCTCCTAACACAAGCATTTTTTTTTTGTTTTATTAGACACTGAAAAACAGTTTGTGCCTTCCACAGTATTCTGTATATTATTATATTTACTCTTTTTTTCTCAGTTCCTAAAGTCCTCCTTGATGTACAACACTGTGTTTTGAAAATCAACATCTTGCTTCCTGCCAGAGCCAGTAGATATGCCAGCCAGTATTAGCTCTTTTCTACTTTTTTCTCTTTGTGCTAGGAGGGAAAAAAAAAGGTAAAAAAATTTGCTGACTTTAGATCTTAGCCTATCAGATGAAGACTTACTGGTGCATTAGAGGCCTATTCAAAACAGGGCTTTTCTTGCAAAGTGAGCCCCAAACAATTGGTAATGAGGACAGATTCTGAATTGTTTGTGAGCAGCTGCTTAGTAGGTAAGAGCTTGTTTGGATTCAATTGAACAGTGTTTTTAGAAGCAGTTACTGACCCCTGACCCTTCCTACAGACTGGGTTGATGGGATTAGGGAAAGCTAGCGTTCAGCTTACACTTGGCTATAACAAGCTGGCAAGAGATAACATACTTTTTAATTATCAAGTTACACCTCTGCCAAAGTTTGTCTGTGAATTTATCAAATGGGTCAATGAACTATAAGAAATCAAGCTAGGCTATGGGACAATAATTAGATAAGAAAACAGCCTTGGGGGAGATATAATTAATACATTTATGTGGGGTAATTTTCCCTTGCAGATATTTCAAATTTTTAAATCTTGCTCTACATGCCTCTTTTATGCATTATAGAGGCACGTTGCATGTGCTACTTATGCCAATGCATCTTATAAGGTAAAAAACCAAAGACTTAAATTACTTTTAAGAGTTGACAAAAAAGTAGCCAAGGAAAAAAAAAGGAAAAAAAACCCCATGCAATACACAAAATTAAAATTGAAACAACAAACAGGGTAGCATTAAATTTTGAAGCCTGATTTGTTCTGCCATTCTGAGTCTGGAGTCTTACAAAAATACTTACTGTTGGCTAGAATCCAATTTGCCTAGCAGTCTACAACCATAAGAAAGGGAGACAACTGTGGCTTTATTCACCTGGAACAATTAAAGATAATTTCTGACATAATAATAATAAAAAAAAAAAATCCAAAGGCCGTAGGGATTTCATGTCTTAATTTTAATTAGTTAAAACTAAACCAAACTTATAAAGCTTAATTATTTTGAATGATTCTTTCCTTGTTTTCTTCCAAGACTGAAGTGTAAAAATTTCTCCAGTTCAAGCTATTTAGGGCCCATGGACTTCTTAGTTGTCTGTTCTTTTGGTACACGTCATGTCTATTATGGGAGCATTCAGTTCTGGGAAATTCTTGGTAGAATAGCCATAAAATTTATACTCACCCAGACTGACCCTTAATGGATTCTAGAATTTATTGATAAAATAAAGCATAGTGAGCAGTGCCTCTTAGTAGGCAGTACAGATAGGTTGAAAGCCACAGCATGGGTTGGAAGCTTGGGTGGATTTTTCAAGGGTGCTTGGAGCTACATAGCTGTGCTCTCCACTGCTGAAGGGTACCACAGACTAAGCAAGTTTCTGTCACACTTGGGATTTCTTGTGGTAGTTCTTTCAAATCTCTTTCGTATCAGGGAATGATGGTCTCAAGCCCAGGCTTCATTTCTAGTTACACCAAATTTCATGTCTTAGCTGGAGCAAGTCCTACAGCACTTTTAAAACAGAGATGACGTCTAAGAGTGAAAAGCAATTCTGAGCTGGGCAAGATACCCTGCATCCTTGAGTCTTCCTTCTATCATGAGGGTTACCATTTACCACCACTCCATGAAGTGTCCTGATGCCCTTTCAGAAGTTACTTTATGTTTTTTCCTTTACTCCATCAGAATCTGGGTTCTGAATCTCAGTGCTCTAATGGTTAGACACCATTTAATTTCCATCCTAAAGCTATTAATAGCTTGTCTATACCCATTCTTCCTTTGCCAGTAATGTCTTTTAGTTTGAATAGTGTTTTCTCTCCCCTGCTGTTTGCTACCCTAACATGTTTATATATGGCAATCACTTCTTGCCTCAAACTTTGTTTTGCTAGGGTAAATAAGCCAAAATTTTAGGCTCTCTTGACATTACTACTTCCCTGTCTTCCTGAGTTTCTTTTACACCAGTTTTAGCCTGTTTCTATTTAAACTTTTCTTTCTTAATGTGAACATCCAGAATTGGATGCAGTGTTTTGAATGACATCTCATAAGTGTCTGCTGTTGTGTAAATACTTCTACCTATACATCTCAAGACTACATCTGCTAGGCTGCCCCACCTGCTGGTTTTCCAGGTCCTCCTCTCCTTGGTTATTTAGAAGTGGCCTCCAGTTTATAAAAGCAATGTAGTTATTGAGTTTTGTGTTGTTGAATTTCATCCTATTTCTGTTTCAGTCTTCAAGGTCATTTTGCTTTTCCTGTATAATAATCTAATAATGTGTTGACAATGAAAGTGGAAGGCACAGAAGGAAAGTGTAGCAACAGAGGAGGTGTGTGCAGAGACCAGCTTTAACCTGCCACAATTAGTCTTCCCAGGCTGCCTCTGTAGCCAAGGGATGGAAAATAGCTTATCTAGAAGTCGAGTCAGAGCAAAAGCCTCATGACTTGATATGAATTGTGCTTGGTGGAGTTCATCCACCATTTCACAGGAAGATCCCAGAGAAATTAGTTCCACTGAAGTTCAGTCTTTGTGAACACCCTCAATCTCTTTAATTTACTTTCTTCACCAGTATACTCATATTGTTTGTTGCTTAGTAATTTTGGAAGTATTAAACAGGATGAATATACATGCACACACACACACACACACACACACACACAGAATAGGTGATTTTGCAGTAGCTTTCCTCTAGCCAGACGCCTCATCTCTGGTGTTGGTAACTTTATGGGAGTCCCTTGTGTACCAATGATACCATTCCTCTGTGCATCCTAGTCTCTTCAGTAAACTGCTTTTGCAGCGATAGTATACCAGTTGCTGTGCTGAGGTTCACATTACCTATTTAAAAAAGTCTAAAAGAGACACCAGTATCTAGCGTTGCATAATTTACCTATGACAAAATCATATTACATGGTCTTTGAAGTCTTCAGGCATAATTTCACTCGAATTTCCACTGCTGAGGTCAGGCTAAAGGATCCTGTAGGTGCTAGGATGACTGTTCTTAATGCAGGCACTGCATTTGTATATTATTACACAGTAACACACATTATCAGGGCTGACAAGTGACTGATAGATTTATTCCAGCCAATTGTCATGGGAATTTGGGTTTCATATACCTATTCTTCCAAATTTGTGAGACTGCAGGTTATCTGAGTAACGTCAATTTGAATTTAATAAACTCTTTTGGAATAATGTTCGCTTTGATTGTGGATGTCTCTTATTTGCTTTCCAGTGTGTAATTCTATGTTAAACAACATGAGCATTATTGAAAACAGAAATAGTATTTACATTTTTTTGGCCAAATATAAAATGGCCCAGATCAAACGTGGAGCTTTCATGTGCATCTCATCCTCAATGCAGTCTTTCAACTTCCTAACATTTTCTCCAACTAAGCACATATCTGAAGAAAGCTTTAACTATTTAGTCTGATTTCCTTTATGAGGTCAGATTCAGTTTGACTTTTAGCAAGTCTCACTTTTGTCAAGTCTCACTTTAGACCTGCATTTCTTGACTTCGAAATCATCATTTCTTTGGTGATCAGTCCTTTTTTTCCATTCCTTGTAGGCTCTTTACTTATGTTTAATGTAATTTTCAAGATGGTTATTCTTCCATTTAGGCCTGGAAAGTTCTCATACAACATTTTTTTTTCTCCTTGCCTGGCATACAGATTCCAGATAGCTTTAGCAGGTTTGACATGGAGACATTCCAGGCTGCCTCCAAAATCAAATCCTGAGTTCCTTAGTTCAGCCGGACTCCCTAAATAGTTACCTTGGGTTGCATCCAAACTCAGCAGCTTGTGCACCTGGCACAGTGCCTGCAGTCCCAGTTGCTTGATCCCCAGATAGGGCATGGTGTCAGAGGAGGTGCCTCTCCCTCCTGACTCACGTGCCCAGATTTCTTTCATATCGAAATCAAAGTTCAGCAAGGGAAGGGAGCAACTGCATGCCAAGGTTTTGCCCTCATACACTTGGGAGATGGCCAAGGCTTGTTTCCAGATTTGGGAGTTCAGAAGTACTCCCGGCTATTGTTAGTTTAGATGAAGTTCTGTCTTTTTGAAATCAGAAATTTAATTATTTTTAACTGCATTTTTTTTTTATTTCAAACAAATTAAATACTGCACACTGAAGGCACTGTTAATTAACAACAATACTTCTTCAGATGGATATATCAATACTATTTGGGCCAGTAGTACTGTTTTTCTTCACAACAGGAGAATTCTCCTCTATATGTATCTTTGTAATGACAGCACAATAATCTTTATTAGTGTCCAGATTTGATTCTGGGATCAATAACAGACTCATCAATTTCCCACTATTCCCAGAATTTATTTTATCCTATATCCTACAGGTGATTTTACCCAAACAAGTATTGCCTCATTTTCTCGTCTCTTGTTTCTTTGCACATTATGGATGTACATTTCTGGAGAATCACTTTTATTTTGATGCTATCTTTTGTCAGCATATTATGTCCACCAATAAAGTCATCATCACTGAAATTTCATTCAGCCCTTCAAAGTTTCAAGTTCCTCCATGTTCTTGCCCAGGTTTCTCTATCAGAGTAAGAGCATCTTGCCAATTGCACTTAATTCTACATTTAAATCAGACTTGATTCAGTTTTTCTACCGATTGTATTCAGCTGCTTGTATTGATATTAATCATTGCCTTGACTGAAGGAGTTAAGACCTTCAGTGTTGTGTAGGTAACATGAAGAAAATAGTGCGCCTGCACCTCGTTAAGAGGATTTTCAGTCTCAATTCCTTTACTATTGTGGTGTGTTGAAAGTCTGCAGAAACACCTATTTACAAATAATTGCTCTCTATCTTTTAAGGTCAGCCATGACCTAACAAAGATATAAATTGTTCACCAGATTAACAGTTATATTTTTTATCACATACGCAATATTTTATCTTCAAATTACAGTGTGGATCTCTACATCTCTCTTTGTAACTAGAAATGAAATGTGAAGTGTTAGCTAAGGGGAGTCTGTATGACCTATTTTTTGCATGTATAAGTGAAGTGTCTGTATCACAATGATGATACAGAAGAAATGAGATGGATAAACAACACAAAACATTGGATAAGAAGCCATCCTGACTCTAAGGCAACGGCATGCATATTTTTTCCTCTATATTCACTAATACTTTACTGTAGGATTGCACTACCAGACCCAGGCTTTAGGCTAGTGTTTCACTCATAAACTTAAATCACAGTGTTAATTTGACCTTCAAAGGGAAGTCTAGCTGTTAGCTAAAACACAGACTCTGCTAATATGTTGAAATAATTTGTTAATGATAGGAAACAAAACCAAACAAGTCAAATTTTAAGCCATGTCTGTAACACTGAGATAACTGATGATTTCTGCAGTAGTAGTTTCTGTGACTCTAGGTTTGCTTTATGCTTTGTATACACTAAAATGCTTGTCTCGGTTCTGCTTCTCTATATTGATACACATATGAAACCAGAAACAAACACAAATATTAATACATATTGAGGAAACTTAAGTGGCACCATCTCCTCTCACTCCTGGGTTAGTACTAGCATGCTCTGAAAAGACACATCAGTGGTTTCAATTTAGTTAAATCATAGAAAGTAATTAATTTTGGTGCATCTTCTTGACTTTATACACATGCATGTACATATGAGTATGTGAGTGAAGTAGAGGGAAAGAAAGACACGGCTGAAAGCACAGTGTGAAAGTCCCACTTTAATGCTCCAGATTAAAATAGCCAGGAACAGTCCTGTGACTGCTAATTAAAATGGATATGTAATTTCCCCAAATGCTTGATAATACATTAATATAAATTATAACAGAAAGTTTCCACAAGAAAAAGGTAGCAGAATGCTAAAATTATCTTTGGTTTATTATGATCTCTTTTAAGCTAAATTAAGAATATCTCTATAGTTTTTGATATTAAAGGAATGTCTTAGGCTTTGGGCTCCCCCCTCCCCATTCAGCCATATGGATTTAAGGTAAAAAAGTATGTTCACAGGAAATTTAACTTCTATCCATAAAACATATGAAAGAATTATACAATAACACTAAAGCCATGTAGTGATATCACAACCCATTTTAGAATTCACGCAAAAGCATATTTTATTAAATGCATATTTGCAAAAAAATATGGGTCTGGAGGAACCAAACTTATCCGTGAAATTCAATCATTAACTTGTCTGAATTGTTTTTAACCTCTGAAAAATCAAACCTTTTTCCTCTGAAATTTGTATAAATGTAAATTTCTCTCATAGTTTAAAAGCACTAAAATTAATTTAAATATTTTATTGCTTTATCTAGCACTATCTAAAGAAGTTTATATATATATTTCAATTAATTAAAAATATGTATTTTTTTCTTACAGCTATCCATTTTCTGAAACAACTGGGGAAAAGTATGTTGAAGTTTTCTGTATATGTCAAAGAATGAAAAAGGAAAATCTAATTATTTGCAGTATTATATTTACAGTACCGTATTATTACAGTAAAAAATGTCCAAAGACCATGTTGAAAATTTCTAGAGACTTTGTGTTAGTGCAGAATGTGGATTCTAGTTATTTTATATCTGTGGGACTCAGACTAGTCCCACTCCTCTAGGGCACATCAGTATGTACTACACATACAGAATAAGTATACCACAATGAGCCTGTTTGATTGCTTAAAATTAAATATATTCTTTTATTTTTTCCCCCTGAATTCAGGTTAACTTTTGAATAATAATATCTTCTGTGCTTCCTTACAATTTTTGAGTCTATAGCTGAAAACTGTTTAGCTGTAGGTGGCTCAAAGCCCCTGGAAGATGAAATAGTAGTGCTGCACAATATAACAATAGTGTCATACAATATAACACAATAGAAACAGTGTGAGTTAGTCACATAAATATTTTTTGCATATGCACTCCCTCTGAGGTCTGTTCATCAGACTATGAACATACCTAAAAAAAGTTTAAAGTATCCTAATTTGGAGGCCAAATTTTCATAGGTAACATCTACAGAAAGTTGTTTACATCTTGCAGTATTTTACATCTGCCACTAATGCAATAAATGGGGAGGCTGAAAACCAAACCATATTATTAATGGTGACAGAAAGCTTTTAGCCAAGCTCCTTATATGGTGATAGATATTGTTTATTATATTTTACTTGTTGCTTTAAACTTCCCCTGTCAGAATGAATCATTGACACAGGAGAAGAGGAACCAGATAACAAGCAATGTGATTTGTCTAATGGCAAGTTCCTATAATAAAAAAAATATTTTGAAGAAAAAAACAAATATGGCATGTCTATTTGCCAAAACCTGCCCTAGTTGTTTTCAAGTATCCTAGAAAATATTTTGCTTTTTGTATAATATGTGGTAAACTGCACATTCCTATCAAGGGTTAAACCACAAATCTTTTAACAGTATCACAAAAAGAATCAGATGTTGATGATTTTGTTTTACTTTGTTTTTTACTTGGATTTTTTTTCCTCATGGCCAAGATGTTGTGCACAATCAAAACACTGCTACAACTGTTGCTTTACTAAAACCATTCCATGTTTTTCTTTTTTAGTTATTTATGTGTTTCTAACTTGTGGTTATAATAAACAGTATGAATTAAGACAATGAAAAATGAGAGAAAAATCTGCTAATCTGTGGTTGTTTTTTTAAGCTAAACTAAAAGGCTGGTATTTGCAATAATAAAATCTTCTAAAATAGAAATAAATATTCTTACAGATCTAAGAAAATATTTCTTGTACCAGATGCAAAATATTTTTAATAGCCATTTTAAAAGTGGCATAGATGCACTTCAAAACAAAATTTCATTTTTTTTAAATATACTTTTAACAAATTCACTCAGTAAAGTTTTAAAATTAAATGCGTATAGTCTCTAATTTTTTTCAGCCTTTTTTTCTAAAATATGTTACAAATATCAATTGTTCTTTTCTGAATATTTTTGGTCAATTTAAACTGACATATGTGAGTGAAGCAACGTTTTTTTTGCAGCTATGTTTCTCGTGCAACAACTGACATATGAGTTTTGATAAACAAGAACAAATCCCTCAGTTTCAAAACTTGAGATGAACCTGAATAGTACATCATAGCATTCTTTGATGTCTGAGTGTTATTTTTATTTTTCACTTCTTGTGTGTTCCTTCACTTGCTCATTCTGATTCGGACCAGAAGCATTCCTGGAGTAGAGATGTTCTGAGTACATATTAGTGTTTTAGTTCAGATCGGTAAAGTACTTTTGAAGTACATCTCCCAGTAGTTCCTGCCCTGGTTCACAGCATGCAGAGGTTTCTGAGTGCCAAGCTGAATCCATTTTGCATGAAATTAAACTGGAAAATGTGCTCCAGAGGCACTCCAGCCATAAATAAGTATTCAGGTTATGGACCAGACTAGAGCCAATGGTAGTTTACCAGTAGTAAATAAAATTTCTTAAAATGTGGATTTTAGGTCCTGAGAACCATATATTTCTTTCTACAGTCTGCTCCTCTTGGTCCATTCTGCTTGCTAAGGCTGATGTAACCTCCATGTGATACCAGTTTTACTGGACAGGTGACAAAATATCATGGTAGAAATTTCAGTCCTATTGTAATCAATAGCAAAATACCTATTCATATCAGTTGTTTATTGAAAAGCTGTTTTATATATGCTGCTAATTCTGCAGAAAGAAGAGAAAGAAAAGCAACTAATCTTTATTGTCAGGAGGAATGTGGGAATTTTCGTGCTGTTCCCATAGAATAAACTTTAAATGGATACATATTGCTATGTTTCCCAGTGCTAGTGTATTGTCCCTAAACCTATTCCCAAGTAGAACACATGATTATTTACAATAACGGTTCAAAAGATATTTTCTTAATAAACCTTACATAGGTCAAGAAATTTTTTATACTAGTTAAATATTTGCTTAGGGTGATGATGCACTAGGCTTTGTTTACTAAGCTCTTGCACACAAGGACTCAGGAGTGTGGGATACAGATTTTAAAAAATCCACATCTATTCTTACGTACATAATCCTACATAATTAAACATTGCCCGCTTGCTCTTTGTCCCGTAGAAGTCAGTCAAAGGTTTTGCATTTAGTGTTTGAGCAGAAATAGGCAGTGAATTAAATATTTATTTCCTAGCTATGGAAAGTGTCTTGGTGAAGAAGAAAATGGCGTTCTCAGTTTCAGTAACAAAATAGATCTTGAAATATCTATTTTTAGATTTAATAGATCCTGTAGTTTAACTATGCCTGTGACACCAGTTCTATCAACTCAGTTTTACTAACCGGATCATTCCTTAGTTTGCTAGAAGCAATTTTACTTACGCTTTATGTTACTCAATAGAACTACTTTAGTATTTTTTAAGCATTCTCCTTTTTATTTAAAACCTGCTTTAATTTTAAAGGTATAACAAAGCATCTTTCAGTTCAGCAGAAGTACATATCTAGTCACATCCCTGTAAATTAGAACCAAAAATACATTTTCATTGCAGGTGATTTTCACTGCTGTCCATCCAGCAGAGCCAATAATACATCTAATAGAGAGTGAGTTGAGTCCTACTTGTTCTTATGCAAAAATCACTGAATTAATTCCTGTTAGAGGTCCAACCTGTTATACCTGTGTAAACTTATGAAGGGTAATGGAGTTGCACAAGTGTCAGTAGAGGCATAATAGGTTTAATCAAGCATAACAAAAAGTAAATTGCTCTGCAAAATCCTCATTACTAGAGATGAAGTGCATTCATCTGTCTCAACTGTTAAGCCATAAGCTGTCTGGGCAAAGGCAGTTCCTACGACAATGATTCTCTGATTTCAAGTGAAACCTCCAGGTGACGTAGTACAAACAAGTAATGATTTTATGATAACAACCTGGATTGGCTTGTAGACAGAGTATTAGTTTGCTCAACACAACTGTTTATGTGCAAACTCACTACATGTATTCTAGAAATTGAATTGAAAGACAGTGAAGACAGCAATTATATTGCTTTATTTACATTTCTGAAGAGTGTTGAATTATGTAGGCATGTTCTTATTCAAGTATGCAGAATTAATAGCAACTTTTGCCTAATAACATAACATTTTTTATTACAAAAAAGAACCTATTCAGTCATTTAATTTTTTTTTTTTTTAAGCTATTAAAATATCATTGTTGGGTCACTAATATCTCAGCTTAGGTCTAGGAGAGTGTGAATAAAGATTGGCTTAAATAAACTTAATTTCTCTGTTCATCATTTTCTTAAGATAGTGTAAATAACAGAATAACAGCATATTTGGAGAGATGAACCACAGTAGACATAGACATTATATTATGACATACCATGACAATGTAACAGGGTATGAAGAAGAATCATCTGACAGCAGGGATATAATATCTTGTTTATGGAGAAACCATATGTTGGATTTTGTTTAAAACTAGTAGCAATTGCATCAGAATTTGGCCTCTCAGCATCCCTGCTACACTGAAACCAAAGGTCTGTATAGATTGATGAACTTAAGATCTGAAGGACCATGACAGTCATCTCTTCCAACAACCACAGTGCTGCCCTCATTTGTCTATTTTTGCCTTCTAGGCATTGGATTTGGTTAGCCTTTCCTTTCTTGACATTATTGAAGTTTTGCTGCCTGCAAAGATGTTTCTGGACTAAACGTATCACATCTAATGTTTCTCTTTGGTTAACTACATTTCTTTGGTAAACTACACAGATCGAGTCCTTTGAGTTTTCAGTGGGAGTCTACTCCACTCTCATGAGATCCCAGCTGGAGTCCAGTTTTATCCAAGGACAGTGCTAACATTTTTGGTCACAGTGTTACTTTCAGAGGTCACATTCAGCTGGCTGTCCTTGGTAACTCCAAAGTTCCTTAAGAGTTATTCTTATATGAATGGAATGCACCTAACTAGCTAAGCAATCACTGGTCTCTTTTCTTCCTTTTCTTTCCTACTTTATTGCCCTTATTTGGTGACATATGCGAACTTCATTAGCAATGATTTTTAAAGTTATTGCACAGACTGTGTTGACAAATGTTTTAAGCAGTGTAGATCTCCCAGAAGAAACATAATTGCTTAATGATAATTTTTCATGTAAGATTACAATTTAAGCCTGATCAATAGCTTGTTTCCAATCTATATGGTGCATGCCAACTCAATTTTATATAATTCTGAACTTATTGGTGAATGAAATGTCATGCAGTACCATTCCTGGACATAAGTCTACTCTATCAGCCTTTTTTACCTCTATAAACCACACTTCCTGTCTGATTTGAAAAAGTCATTAAGTGAGTTTGATCACATCTCCTTCCCATCTTTATTGGAGCTCATTGTATTTCCTTGCATTAATTCTTTATGAATCAATTCTCATAGCAGATTTTCCATTATTTTGCCGAAGATCAATGTTGGATTGACAGACCTGTAATTATGTGGATCTGCTCATTTATCCTTTTAGATATTTTCACACAACAACATCTGGATTATTGTTTCAGAAGTTATTTTTAAAAATAGAGTCCTACAGAGGGCTGGGTCTACATTTTCAGAACCCCTGAATGCAAGCTATACAGATTTGATGAGCTACTAAATTCACAACTTTCATAGCAGACAACGGTGGTATGCCATAGAACGTTCTGTAACTCTTCCCAGTAAGTTTCCCTTCATTCTCATCCTCCTGATCAAATTCTTTCTTATAGCCTCAACTATAACCTGCGCATGACCAGGCAATGTCTAGGAGGGTGTCTGTTGTTACGGGTTAAAATCATCCAAAGGAATATGTTTTAAATTTAGGAGTTATACAAAATTACTCAGCACTGCTCAAAACTCAGTCCAAGCTTTGTTCTTGTTTTGTTTATCTGTATAGACACAGCTCTTGGGGATAGGAGCTCTCCCTGAAGGACATCAGCACTTGGTAGAAAGATAAAGCATGGTGGTACAGCTAGCTGTAGGAAGGTGGTGCCCTTTTTCATCCTGCAGTGGCTCTACCTTAGCTTTCCCTCACCACACCATTCCTCTACATGCAGATCCTGTGTATCCTTCATTTCGGCTCTGTGTAGAGAGGAAAGGAAAGGAATGATCCCCTCTCCAGTGCCTCCACTTTACTATTCATAGATCAAGGAGACCATGCAGGTAACACTGACTTAACTAAGCCCAGCAGAGACAGGCAATCTGTGGCCTCAATAAGGCCAGGGTGTACAGTGTGTCACTGCCCTGGCTACTGCAACAACACAGTGACCTCAGAGCCAAAGAGTCTGGGGATCATTTGTCAGCATATGCAGTTAAAAACATGAATCACTGCAGTGCTGGGCTGAACTGACATTAGCCTACAACCCATGTTATCTGCTTACATTTTCTTGACAGACCAGCATAAGTCTATTTTACCTACCAGCTTCCAGTGTGAAGACTTCCTCCACCTTCTATGCCTCTGGCTGCCAGGGATGCGGTTTTTCCCAGAAAGGTGTCAAGAGGAGACCTTCACAGGGAGCTGGAAAAGACCTCTGAGGGTATATCGGCACAGCAGATAAATCATGGTGGATATTGAGGTGACAGTATGTAGCAGCACAGGTTTATTGCTTTCAGTAGCACTGTATTTGTCAGACACTTGCAAAAAGGTCAGTGGGATTGTAGCCCACTATGAATCCATTTTGTCATTCTCTGTATGGTGAATGTCTTCTGACCTTACAAATTGGCATAATCCAAATCTGGAGATTGGCACTCCATTTGCATCATGCTGACAGTCAGGAGTTATCTCCCATTCTCCAGAGCTTCTGCAAATGAAACTCTGGAAAACTAAATGCATCTGGCACACCACACCTGAGAGGCTGCTAGAAAGCTCTTGCCTAGATACAGATGCATATTAAATAATTCGGATTTAAGATACACTGCTCATAGTCTGTGGAGAAGAGCTTCCACATTGAGGTTGAATAGCAGGCTTGGGAGAGGAGACACCTCAATCTCTAACATTACAAATTCTTTGAAAATGGCAGAAGATGATAAAATAAAACCAGTGTCTCAGCTTTCACATCTGAAACCAGCACACATATACGGTCCCTATATGACATAGGGGTCTTCTGAGATAGATTTTATTAATATCTACAAAACACAGTGGGATTCCTGCATGAAAAGCAAAAAAAAAAAAAAAAAAAAATCCCAGAACAATTTCATGGTGCTGTCTTGGCAGGCTGCAAAAATTCACCTTGGAGGAATGGGTACTTATTTCCCTGTTGGAAAAGGAAAGAATGGGATTATCAACATCCTTTCAACCATGAAATTTTCACAGACAGGTGCTGTTACCTTCCTCTATGAAAAGCGGTTATTGGTAAGGAAATAACATATTTTCTACAGTTTTCTGAAGATCTCTGAAAACAAGAAATTAATTAAAGAATACTGTGGGGTCAGTTTCTTTGTTATGAAGATTATTATTACATTGTTAATTTTTGAATGGGAAGATCTAAAAGGCAAAATAAAAATGTAGCAATTTCTCATCTCCTACCTGTCTTGCATTGGGAGATACACAATAAAGTGTGGGAAATCTTCCATAAGTTGCATATGTTTTCTTAAAGAAAAGCAAGTGACACTCACTGATACTCAGCACTACATTCAGCGCCATATCCTTCTACCCTTTTCCATTAGTTCTCTCACAAAACTTTGCTCACTCCAATAACACTTCCTTTCTATGCCTTTGTGCTTCAATAGTAAGAAGTGACTTTAATGTACAAATGTGCCAGCCCTATGCTTCCTAAATTGCATACAAATTGATTAAAATAATGTATCTGTCTAATCTACTGCAGCTTATTTTTTACCTTGTGCACAAAAATTAAGATAAAAATCTTTCTCTAAAAGAAAATTGCAATTAACTTTTGTGTAGATACTAAAATTATGAATGCTATTACAAATGTTCCATTCCAAAACCCTAATGAAATATTAAGTAGGTAATCTTTGTCAGATAAGAAACTGGTACCTGTACTTGCTTGTATTTAATCAATGCATATACAATAGTAACATTATATAACATTAAACGAACTTTGATCACTGTCATTTTCCTCTGAAGTCAGATGTTGACCTACATTTCGTGTGTTGTAATTACACCATCAGTACAGTATCAACACTCACCTGTAGCCACAGTTTGCCTGGTAAGAGACAGACTAGGAATGCAAGGATTTCAAAGTACTGCTTTGAGAATCCGCTGTGTTTTTCCTTCAGCTTCGACACAAGGCATCTATTGAATAACTTTTAAAATTCATGGTCATTTTCTAAACCAGTGTAAGGCATTTGAATCTGGAGAAGTGATCTGCTAAGACCGCATTATTTTCTTGTTTAACTCCATTGAAATCAGTGATAATCCACGAAAGAAGAAGGTGACACATTCAGGATTTCTTGGGTGACTCCCATCTGCAAGACAAGACATTCACATATCTTTGGAACAAGAGCTTTGTACAGAAATAGCTCCTCTGCCTGAGCTGCCTCTCTGGCCAGAAAGCTTCTCCAGGATCACTTGTCTACTTTGGTAGCAATTCCTCCTTGGCACCCAGTTAAATGAATCTTTTCCTGAATCATCATGAAAAAATGCTGGAATATATGCAAGGAGAAGTTGCTCGGAAAATTCACATTTTGTTTCTTCAGATTGGCTTCAAAGTTCTGCAGCCAGATGCAAAGAGAACGTTTGCTATGGAGACTGCTATCTTTCTCCAGGAGCAAGGAGCTCCTGTAGATCCCATCTGAGGAAAGGACTCTCTGGAGGGTGTGTGTCAGTACAACCTTAAGTCAAAGAACCTCTCCAGAGAAAAGCCATACACTTGCACCTTTGGTAAAAAAACAGGAGGCTGGTGAGATAAAGGCATGGAGACCTCTGCAGAACATTCATGTGAACAGACTATAAAAGTGCAAAACACGGTCCTTGAGAGACAAACTTCGAACAGGTTTTTTACATCAAGAGTTTCTAGTTTCACTGGCTTCTAGAAAGTCACTGCAATGAAAATTATGAGTAAGAAGAAGGGTGGATGCAGAAAAATAATTTCTTAAAAGAACAATGTAATGAGTTAACTAGTTTTCATCTCAATCAAACAACCTGGAAGACAACTTTACAAAGCATGCTTAAAAAAAATAGTTGGGGTCTTCAAAATCAGAGGAACTTGGCGGATGTATTTCTTAACAAAGCTACTTTAACTTTCAGAGTTTGCAAAATTCTCAAGTGCCCTAATTGGAAAGGGAACAGAAAAGAACTTAATATGAAAAGCTTTCTGATCTGTTTCTGCTTAAGTTCTGCCAAATACTCTCTGTGTCTTGACAAAATAGGGTGATTACCTTTCTGTCTAAATCAGATACAGACACTGAAGAATCTTGTAAAGGAATGTGTCCTAAAGGACTAATGTGAGTCACTGGGTTTGTTAAAGTTAATAAATGGGTTCAGATCTTCCTGTTTGTGCACCATGTAGCGCTTCTAGCTATATTCCTATTGTAAAATTTTGACTGTCTAGGCTTTTGTTTTCAACCTCTCAGCTGCAAAAATCTATTCCAGATTTAAGCTCAGCAAACTTTGGGTTCTAAATTTTGGGACCTAAATCAAACTTATTGTTGCAAAATTTCAGAAAACAATAGTTTAGATCCAGATACAATCTTTGGAGCCAAAACGAGAAAAGACACTAGGATTTTCGCAAAAGAAAAAGAAAAATATATAACTTAACACAGAATTCAGACGAAACCCATAGCTTTAAGATCTCATGATCAAGTTGGGGGGTTCTCAAGTTGTCAAAGAAAGGAAGATGAATTACAAAAGAGCTTTTATTTGTTGTAGTCTCTGGCTCTCTGCTCTTAATCCATTATTCTTCCCATTACAGTTGTGTCACTGCTGAGGATGGTCTGATAATGTAGTTTTATACAGATAGTTTTTATACTCATGAAATTCCCCCTGAAGCCACATTAAGAGAAATTGCACAGTAAGGCTGTGGAGCATTGTTCTTGGAATCAGCTGATGAAGGTAGGAGAACAAGGCAGCTTACATCCAGATGTGTAATGTCTACTGAAAATATGTATCTAGAGAGTTCCTCCCACTCTATGATTATGGACTGTGTAACTCCTAGCCTGGTGGATTCCTTGGTGTCTATGAAAAAGTCCTTTTGCTTGATAAATACAGGACATACTTTGTGCTGGGGAGAAGTAACATCTGTTTTATCAGTGGAAGTGTCTAAAAATGGAAAACCTCCTCCAAAGCAGTTTCTGCTGTAGATTGCTCTGAAGAATCATCTGTGCTGTACCTGGTTGACTTTTGCAGTTGAAAAAAGGCAGTTTATCTTCACAGAACATGTTCTACACTGATCTTCTTTCTGTTTGACCTTTGATATTTAGCTGTGAGCCAGGAAAATCCTGTAGCTGCAGGCTTTAAGAACTTCCCTGCTGAGAATGCTGGGGGCTGGGAGGAGCAGTGATGAAGGGATGGGAGGGATAGTCCCTGAGCATGTTCCTACTCAGTTATTCTCTGATACCTCTGGTACCATTACTGATGTTCCCTTACATGATCACAGTCTCCTGTGGAAAGACCAGAAACGTCTTGTGCAAATGACATTAAAAAAAGGTCAGATTATACATAGGTGCACATGCATGTGTGAGTGAGCAGGTAGATTAGGTAAATTTTGAAAGCACTGTAAAACAAAGGTAGAATTTTTAGGCTCATCAGTTGAGCCAGATCCAAGGACCACTGGAATCTGAAAAATAACTCCCAGGAGCTGCAGGTCATGCCTACAGAATATCTGTTCCTTACTGGAAATATTCTGTGTAGATGCTTTCCATTTATATATATAAATTTATTTATAAAAATGGAAATATGTTTTGTTAGTTTGCTTGTTTGTTTGGTTTGGTTTGGTTTTGTTTTTCCCCAAGGGCTTTTTGGCTCACTCTGTTACAAATGTCCTTTTATTTGACTGGGTTTAATTTTGTTAATCCCTCTAAAGACTTCAAAATTCCAGCCCTAATTTCAGTCATCTGCCTCAAACTACAAAATGACTCACACAGGTCTGTCAATACCTGACATCCAAAATCCTTCCCTTCGTGAAATCTACAGATGTGCAGTAGTACTGGGGGAGAGGACTGTTAGTAACATGTTCAAGACTAGCACACAGCAGCCCAGCATCAACCCAGTCTTTGTAATGTGAAAGACCCTATATAAGCATCCTATATAAGCACAAAACACTGCTTTTCCCCTTTTCTCTTTTTTTTTTTTTTTTTTTTACTTTTCATTCTGTAATATCAGTTAAAAAGAAATAAGTATGCTTATTACTTTTGTAAGATTGCTATGAATTATTTAGCTAAGAAATAATTGCAGGAGGCATGGTAGGGAAAATTACCCACGAAGCCAGTAAAAGTGCAAGTCAACCTGCAGTCATTGGACAAACAATCATCATTAATTTTAATGAGATGCAGGAGTATGCAATTCAGGAGGAGGAGGAGAATGTAGCAACTTCTCAAAAACCTCCATTGTAGGCTAGGGGAATTTTACTAGCACTCCAGATCAATAGTGGAGACAGCAGTCGATATTAGTAGACCTCAAAATCATTAATTGAAATCTCTCAACCTTCAGGTTGCATAACAAAACAGCTAGTGCCTAAATGAAGAATATAATATATTGCAATCTTACAGCTTTTCAACCTCCTGAAACATCCTTATGGGCTATGATGGCTGAAAATAGTATCTTGAGCCTCTGTTATAAGCCCTTCTCTGCACCTCCAGTGCCACACACACACAATCACAAACCTACATGTATACCTAATCCTCATATACCAATGTACTCTAACACAGACAATTAAATCATAGAATCATAGAATAGTTAGGGTTGGAAAGGACCTTGAGATCATCTAGTTCCAACGCCCCTGCCATGGGCAGGGACAAAATAACACCTGGAAATTAGGTATCTGAATACCTAATTATATACCTCACTAATAATATCTATTATATACCTCACTAATAAATAGAGTCAATAAACTTTGAAGTGCAGCAGCAGAAGAAAACAAAACAAACCACCTAATATCCTCACTTCATACAGAACTGAAAATGTGGATATTGAACAAATAATGAAAGTGAAAAGGTAATCTTCAAATTTGAGATGGAAAAGTTGGAGTCAGATAAAAAAGATTTTGAAATGTAACATCTCATATTAAAGCAAGTTTTCTGTTATGGGCCTTGTTCTCTTTTTTTTTTTTTTTTTTTTTTTTTTTTTTGAATTGAGTGAATGAAGAGGCATTTGGAAAAAGATCAGGGAGGCTAAAACATAATAAGAATCATTTGACAGTTGTCAGCCTAAACGTTAAGATGATTGAAGCTTGCAATTGTTCTGTCCTGCCATATGCTAGTGTCTGTGTAAAAGAATCTGAGGAAGATGATGAGATAACAATTTTCTGGCTGTAGTGAGTAAGGGGACTAGGAAATTGCTGGGGAAAATTGTGGGATTAAGGCCCATTTATAGCAGAAAATTGAAAAGAACTCTCAGAGCAAATGCAGGAAGGTAGTGGCTGAAGTATTAATTGATTCCACAAATCAGTCTTTTCAAAAAGTCTGGGGGAAAAAATGCTTCCAGGTCTTGCAATGTAAACCCATACTCACATGCATACATTAAAAGTTATTTTTTTCACCACAACTCTTTCATTGTTCCTATCCTCTCCATGAATAGCAGTTGCAAGTGAAAATTCTCAGGAATAATCCCCTTTTGCATTCATTTTCTTAACTGCTTTCTGCTATTGTTTCATGTGGGGGGAGAAGAAAGTGTAATGTCCCTTCCAACTCTCTACCATCTCTCATGAATTATTATAACTGATAGTGATAATAACATATAATTGTTCTCATAGCAGTTCTGTTGAAAAGCCTGAAGACAAATACCTGATCACACAAGCTAAAATAAAAGTACAAAAGCAAAAGGTGGCACTTTTCCTTTTAAATGTTTTTTTATCTTTGTCCTTGTTTTCATTTATGAAAGTGTTCCACAACTTTTCCCTTCCTGTTTCTCTATTTCATTCTTTGCTCTTTCATCCACTTCTTATGTTTCCCTTGTCATTCTGTAAGAGTAGGTATAGTATTAGTCCTGATTCACATCTCCTTTGATTTCTTACTTGTCTCTCCTATAGATTCTTCTGCTGTGTTTTTCCAGTTATGCAAGATTAAATATGAGAAATCGAAGACAATTTTCTTGAGGCTGGATTAACAGAATTGGGTTTATGCATCTTGAAAAATTGTTTTTAAGTGTTACTGCTTTTCATCTTGTCCAAACAATCCTTGCAGAACTTTTCAGTAGAGAAGGCAAGAAAGCTGCTATGCCAAAATAGCCAGTAGACCAGCATATCAGATGCTCAGTGGAGCTGATCTGTGGGAATGAAACAAGGCAAGTTCAACCTAATTCCAGTGACTTGAAGCTTTTTGACAAGAAAGTTGATAGTTCAGCAGTTTTGTATCAAGTTTTCCTGATACTTCCTTATTCTAGGTTTGACCCACAAATTCCAGCCTTAGAACTATTTCTAATCAAAGAGCTATCCTTTTATATATATATACACACACCCTTGTATACATCTATACATCTATACACACATGCATATATGCATATATACATATATACCTATATACATATCTATACATACATATATATATATATATTTAAGAGTGACAGTGAAGGACCACTGAGTAATGAGAAACTGATTTTGATTTTGGGAGTGTGCTGTATCCTTTTCATATGTTTACTTGATATATGTCAAGTTGATGCTTGACTGAATGATAAAATTAATCATAGAATCATAGAATCATAAAATGGTTTGAGTTGGAAAGGACCTTAAGATCATCTAGCTCCAACTCCTTCCATGGGCAGGGGCACCTCACATTAGACCATGTCACCCAAGGCTCTGTCAAGCCTGGCCTTGAACACTCTCAGGGATGAAGCATTCACAACTTCCTTGAGCAACCTGTTCCAGTGTCTCACCATCCTCACAGTAAAGAGCTTCTTTATATCTAACCCAAACTTCCCCTGTTTAAGTTTAAACCCATTACACCTTACCCTGATCTCCAAGAGAATAATGGAATAATGTCTTCAGACACATTTTACCTAAGACTCAAACTTACCTCAGCATTTTGAAGAGTGTTGAATCATATTACTAGTCTTCTAATTCCTGTTTAAATGTTATTTCAAGTAAACAACTAAAAAACCCCTAAAAATAAGAGAACTTGAAATAGGGCTGACTGGCTTTTTCTCTTCTTGAAATTTCTTACTAGCACAAAAAACTTCATTAATCCGGGAAGCAGTGGCTTTCTTGTCTCTGTTGACATGACATTCTGTGATTCCAGGCAGATTTGAGGGAGGAGGAACAAGCTGGCGTTTGCTCAAATATGCATTAAATGAGGGGACTGCCAAAAATTGGAAGATTGCAGAATCTACTGTAAGGGTAATGATAAAGAAAGATATTAACCATTTTGATCTTTATTAATATGCCAAAATTACGTAATCCATGTCCTTTTAATCTTTATCTTGGGAATAAATTTATGTGTTCCTATTTTTGTTCCTTTTGGTTCTTATTGCAATTTTCAGTCACAGAAATGAGGTGAGATAAAATTGGAATGACTAATATGGTCCCAAAGAAAAAAGCAGGCTGGTGAACTGGTTTGTGGAATGTAGATTTCTTTTCATTGAGAAAATTGTAGTTTATTATTATGAGTTTCTTGAATAAACTGTAGACATTTTTTCCATTTTGCCTACAAAATACAGCTTAGTTAGCAGTACTTTCATGCTTGTGCAGAAAGATCTTGGTGTCAAGTACAATATCCCACACCACCCCACAGTTCAGTCAGCACCAAGAAAGAATCAGGCTCTGGGTCTAGACAATGATTAATATTACATATATTTGTGGATTTTTGTCTGAAAATACTTTGTGGACATTTTTTTGGTGTTAAGTCTTTGCTGACTAAGCTTTAAAGTGAGTGTTAGTTCTGTGTAATAGATTTTTTACACTGAAAAACAATAACTTTTTTTTTTTTTTTTTTTTTCTGGTATGATGTTCTTCGTATACTAAATATTTTCATTGGTTCTGCTTTAGATGCTTGAAGTGTACTTAGGATCTACTTTTTTCTTTTGTCCATGGGTCATGCTAACTACAGCATGCCTTGCAGGACAACTACAGTGGGCCTGCAGGATCTCTACGTTACTTCCACAGGGTACTTTTTATCCTCTGAAATCAAGAGATTATGCAAAAGATCTAACCAAAGAGCCTGACCTGCCTGGAAAACAGAAATAGAAAACATCTACTTTACATTTATTTTGAGACAGAATTTCTAAACTGAAAATATTTGGGTTATGGTCTGATGTTTATGTAAAATTAAGTATGACTAAGATTTTGTCAAGCTTTTCATAAATACATAATTACTGATATGCAAATTTTATCTACAATTAGTTCTAATTAAAAGTTTGCTAAAATGGGGCAACTAAAGAAAGATAAATAATTCAAAATAGATGAATAGGAGAAAAAAAAATAAACCAACAAGCTACTGTTAAATGATTCTTTGAGAAAAAGTAATTTTTATGCAACTTCTAAGGAGGAATTTATGATTAACATTATTTTTCATCAGTGATTAGCTGCAGTGCTTACTTCAACAAAGTTAATGCTACTCCCTCCAACATCTAACGCTCAGGCAGAAATTCTGAGAGAATGCATTTGCTTATTACAATTATGATCATGATAATATCAAAACGTCACTAACGGAATGAGGTAGCATTGGTGGACACAAACTTTTCTCCACTTCTGTATGATCTGATACTATTTCACTGAGGGCAGGCTGAAGCTTTTTATGTCAGAGCTGAGATACATTAAGATGTTTTTAAAATTTGAAAATAATGAACCTAATTTTATTTTTCCCCTCTCCCCCACCCCCAAGTTGACTGACTAAATTTACAGGCAAATTTTCATTCCACTGACTGCTAAGCTTTATAGTAGCAATGGCTAAATTATTTTTAATTGCTTTTAGTTGAAAGAAATAAAAAACAATTTATTAGCCCTAGAATCTGCCTTATCAAGATTTTAATCTGGGAATTTACTTAGATATTAAAAAAGTCTTGCATTGGGCTATATACCCTGAAGTGTGCAGCATGGCTATGTTACAAGGCCTTTCGAATAAGCAGATGCAAGAACAAAATGAGAATGAAAACTGAGGTAAAGGTCTCAGTTGGCAAAAGAACCAGTGGTTCTTGCATACGCATGCTTAGCAGAGGCCAACCCTTTTGGGTTTTTACTTCTTCTCCTTCTAGTCTTTCCAAGCAAAAATTTCCAATTCCACTTTTTCATCTATTAGAGGATAATCTACATACACACAAGCCATCCCATTGGAACTATATTTCCCATTATTTTAATCTCATTTTGCTCACTGAGCTTTACATTATGCTTCATCCCAGTTCTCTTTTACAGATACTGCTCAGCACAAGTGCAGAATTCTTGCTTTGCTTTAAGGCTGGTAACCAGTAGCAAAACACTCTATGGGAATTATGTGTCATCCAGTATTCTGCACATGCTGCAGCAGGGAAAAAAAGAAGAGACTCTCACAGGAAAAAGAAGCATACATCATTAATGAAGACTCTGACGGATTTTGAAAAGGTTGATTTGCAATTTTTCTTTTTAAAAATCCAATAAGGGAATTCCAAAAACCATGCAACTATCAAGTCTTGTCAATAAGGTTTCATGAATACATGATTCTCCATTATGATATATTAAAAATGTTTATCATTTAGTGTGTCTGTACTCAAATCTAAAGAAAAATCCAGTTGCATTGTTTAGAGACACTCAGAATTTATTGTTTTGGGGCTTTTCTCCAGAGAATGTGAGTACTGACTGAATGCGTCACATCAGTTATTTACCTAGTGAAAAGGTTTTTGAAGCAAAGACTATATTTGCTGCAATAAAAGCAATATAAGAAAATAGCCAGCATTTTTCATTGATTTTCTATCACTGCAGCAAGTTTAAAACTTTCAATCATAAATATGATTCAAGGACTCGTTTTGCTTGCATATCATACTATCACTTTATTTTTTAAAGAAGAGGTTTTAAAAATGAAGATACTTTTAAAAAAGAACATGATAGAGAGTTAAATAAATGGCACTGGTCTGGATTCAGAAGAGGTCACTGCTTTGAAAATGGAGCTTCTTGAAAGTGCTCAAAGTTTATTTTGATTCTTTGACAGTTTTGCACTCAAGGTGAAAGGAGCTGCTGACGTCAATCCCATTTGATAGTCAGTGATTCTCCACTGTATTCGATATTAATTAATTCTCTTTTTAGCAGGGTCAATAACCAGAGCAAAGACTAAATAAATCACGAATATCTTTGTGGAAATCAATGAAGTTACACTGGTGGAAAGTAAGCATGAGAGCAGAAAAAACCCCAATAAATGTAGTTTATTATTCATTTCGCTTAATTGCTGTGGAAAATAAGTGCTTTTGAACTTACTAAGCCATTAGCAGAAGACACTCAACTCCTGTCTTAAAGAAAAGGGTGATTAATACTTAAGTGTTTCTCTGCATCCCGAAGACATCATATGAAATGATGATCCCACCGCTGGGAACTTTCACCACTGGACAGCAATTGAATCACTTCAAAGGATCGGGTGGGAATGAGGAAAAGATGTTTCCTGGAATTCAGAATTAAAATAAGGCTTTGATTTTGCAATTAGTCCGCAATATAGAATCATAGAATAGTTAGGGTTGGAAAGGACCTTAAGATCATCAAGTTCCAGCCCCCCTGCCACGGGCAGGGACACCTCACACTAAACCATGTCACCCAAGGCTCTGTCCAACCTGGCCTTGAACACCGTCAAGGATGGAGCATTCACAAATTCTTTGTGCAACCTGTTCCAGTGTCTCACCACCCTCTCAGTAAAGAACTTCTTCCTTATATCCAACCTAAACTTCCCCTGTTTAAGTTTGATCCCATTACTCCTTGTCCTGTCACTACAGTCCCTAATGAATAGTCCCACCCCAGCATCCTTGTAGGCCCCCTTCCGGTACTGAAAGGCTGCTATGAGGTCTCCATGCAGCCTTCTCTTCTTCAGGCTGAACAGCCCCAACTTTCTCAGCCTGTCTTCATACGGGAGGTGCTCCAGTCCCCTGATCATCCTCGTGGCCCTCCTCTGGACTTGTGCCAACAGATCCATGTCCCTTTTATGTTGAGGACACCAGAACTGCACACAATACTCCAAATAAGGTCTCACGAGAGCAGAGCAGAGGGGCAGGATCACCTCCTTCAACCTGCTGGTCACGCTCCTTTTGATGCAGCCCAGGATACAGTTGGCTTTCTGGGCTGCGAGCGCACACTGCTGGCTCATGTTCATTTTCTCATCGACCAACACCCCCAAGTCCTTCTCTGCAGGGTTGCTCTGAATCTCTTCTCTGCCCAACCTGTAGCCGTGCCTGGGATTGCTCCGACCCAGGTGTAGGACCTTGCACTTGGCATGGTTAAACTTCATCAGGTTGGCATCAGCCCAACTCACAAGTGTGTCCAGGTCCCTCTGGATGGCATCCTTTCCCTCCGGCGTATCAACCGAACCACACAGCTTGGTGTCATCGGCAGACTTGCTGAGGGCACACTCAATCCCACTGTCCATGTCACCAACAAAGATGTTGAACAGGATCGGTCCCAGCACCAATCCCTGAGGGACACCACTCGTTACTGGTCTCCAGCTGGACATTGAGCCATTGACCACGACTCTTTGTGTGCGGCCATCCAGCCAGTTCTTTATCCACCGAGTGGTCCACCTCTCAAATTAATGTCTGTCCAATTTAGAGACAAGGATGTCATGTGGGACAGTGTCGAACGCTTTGCACAAATCCAGGTAGATGACATCAACTGCTCTACCCCTGTCCTTCAGTTCCGTAGCCCCATCATAGAAGGCCACCAAATTGGTCAGGCAGGATTTCCCCTTAGTGAAGCCATGGTTTTTCATGGTTTTGCATGCTTGGTTTGCACCAAGCACCTCCTTGTTTTTCATGTGCCTTAGCATGTCTTCCAGGAGAATCTGCTCCAAGAGTTTGCCAGGCACAGAGGTGAGACTGACTGGTCTGTAATTCCCCGGGTCACCTATTTTCCCCTTCTTGAAAATGGGGGTTATATTTCCCTATTTCCAGTTGTCAGGAACTTCACTTGACTGCCATGATTTTTCAAATATGATGGCCAGTGGCTTAGCAACTTCATTTGCCAGCTCCTTCAGGACCCACGAATGGATTTCATCAGGTCCCGTGGACTTGTGCACTTTCAGGTTTTTAAGATGGTCTCGAACCAGATCCTCTCCTACAGTGGGCCGAGGGTCTTCATTCTCACAGTCCCTGCATCTGCCTTTCAAGACTTGGGTGGTGTGGTCAGAGCCTTTGCCAGTGAAGACCGAGGCAAAGAAGTCATTAAGAACCTCAGCCTTCTCCAAATCCTGGGTAGCCAGTTCTCCTGATATCTTCCGAAGGGGGCCTATGTTGTCCTTAGTCGGTCTTTTATTTGCAATGTACCTGTAGAATCCCTCTTTGTTATCTTTAACATTCCTAGCCAAGTTTAATTCTAATTGGGCCTTAGCTTTCCTAACCTGGTCCCTAGCTTCCCGGACAATATATTAATAGATTCTGTGAGAGAATATCTCAGTTTCAAATAAATTCAATTATCTTTACCTGTTACATCTCCTCTCAACTCTTGTTACCTGTGAGGAAAGTCTTGTCCTTCTGCTCACTCTAACTACATCACTTACCCTGTTCTACCTTTGCCATGGTCCATATGTTGGGGTGGACCTGATCCTCAACTCATACACATCTTCTTTGGCAGAGGTGGGACTTGAAATAAGTTTGTTCACATTCTGTAATCAAGATGGAAGTGCAAAAGCCAAGACACTACATATCATTATCCTGTGCTATTTTTAAAGTCTGCCCATGGCAGGGGGGTTGGAACTAGATGATTTTAAGGTCCTTTGCAACCCTAATTATTCTATGATTCTATGACACTGGTGAATCTAAATTTTCAAGATATGCTTTCAAATCAGTGCATAATTAGGGAAAGTTTCTTATTATTTCATATGCATCACAAAATGATTGTCAGTAAGAAAAAATTTCTGCCCTTTGAATGGGACTGCTACCTGTATGAAGTTAAGAAAATAGTTTTAAACTATTAAATTTGATTTCTGATATCACTAGTCTGGTTTTCTGCTCTTTAACTTACCTGGTTGATAACTGAAACTATTTCAAGTATTTTTTTAATTAACAATGAATTCAAGTATCTTTAAGACCATAAAATCTGTATTTGCATCTGAATGTCTTTAAAATTCTGGGAAAATTAAAACTACGGTTCTATTTCTGTATTATGAGTTTTTCAATCCATCTAGATTGATACAAAATAGTTCTTGATTATTTGTCCAATTTATAATTTGCAGACAAAACAGATTCATCTTAGGGAAACTAAATAGGTCATATATAGAAGGTTTTTAGAAATGAAAGTTTTCCTATGTGTTACAAATATTCCAAGTCCTCTGCATAACCTCAGTGTTACTCCAGAGTCTGTAAGAAGGAAAAAAATTGAATAGCTATTTATGACAATTAAAGTATTTCATGCAGCATTTGACAGTCTGCGGTCACTCTTGGTTCACTACAAGGCAAAGCAGTTCATAACACAAGAATGTTCAGGGATGTTTACCTGTACTGCCAGGCAGAATTTAGAGAAGAACTGTGATCCATGTGTACAGTTCGTAATGTAATATCATTGTTTTATTTCCATTAATAGAAACATTGTTATAGACCATGTAGACTAAGCGTAGCTCAATTGGTGAATTACTTTTCTGAATACAAAATATGGGAGTTAATAAGTATCTGAAAGAAGATGGAAAATGCCCAATATGCTGCCAATTTTTTTCTTTTCCTGTCGGGTTAAGCATTGATCTTTTTGAATCCCAGCATAGCATAAAGGAGTAAACTGACACATATTGACCACTATTTACATTAAGAAGTTTATGAGCCCTAGAGCATGAATAAACTGATTTTTCTCCAGAAAAATATCATAGAATGATAGAATCATTACAGCAGGTTGATCAAGACCATATCTAGTTAGGTTGTGAATATCCTCAAGGATAGAAACTCCACAGCCTCTCTGGCCAACCCATGCTACTCTTTGTAGTAAAAAACTTTTCTTATGTTTAAAAGGAGTTTCCTGTATTACAGCTTGTGCCCAGTAGCTGTATAAGTCCAAAAGGATAAGGAATGCAGAAAGGCTATTATCTGAGAGAAAGTGTTTTGGACCAAGATGTAAGAGTTTTGTAAAAGGAAAACCATAATTACATATGTGATTTGGGCCAAATATTTACTTAGTTTTTTTCAGATATTTCTACAAGGTCTATAATAATATCTTCTAAGTGTATGTGTGTCTGCACTATCAGCTTCTTTACTCCAAGTCACAATCTCTTCATCTGGCAGTCTGTGTGTGTACAACTTCACACTCAATCTCTCTTTCAAAGTAAAGAAGTTAGGCCTTTCACGGATGAAACTCGGTTGCGATTCTGAGAATATTTGCCCTGGTGGGCTGTAAAACACTTCTCACATTATTGCAAACATCTGGAACTGGGAAAACAAACAAAGAAACAAACAAGAAATCCAGACAGCCATTCAGTCAAAACAAACAAACAAAACCCCACAGGTGTGCTAGTAGAAATCTGGCTCAAGTATTACACAGTTTACCATTTCACTCTTGAAGCAGTTAGCTGTAATCTACATGGATATGAGCCATTCAGAATCACACAGCTTGGGGATCAAGGACTGGTATGAACATCCTAAGCAGTGTAGGTGTAGCTGCAGAAATATTAGATATTAAGAAAGCTTTGATATTTGGCATTTTTCTCTTATGAGAATAGTAATTTTTGCTGAAGTCAAGGGGATTCCCTTGTATTCTGCTAAGGAAGGTCAGACCCAAACAGGATGAGGGAAAGGTCCTTTGCATAAGCTGGCACTTCCTGCAGGGTGTATGATGGAGGCAGCGAAACAGTTTGAAAGAGAAAGATTGCAGAGGAACTGCTTTGAGATATAATTCAAGATAGCTCTGTTCCTATGTTTATCACTAGTCCTGCAGGTTTCCTAAGGATAATATATTTTAGCTTTATGCAATGAATTTTTTAATGTCTTTTTTACCTGACCAACGTTGCCAATGAAATATTGCTAGCCTTCAAAGAATCTGGGAGTCAGCGGTTGTAAGATGTGGTTATTGTTGACTATTATATGCAAAGTCATGGACTTTATCGTTAAAGACAGGTGGGTTTACATTTGAGAGTCATTAATATGCTTAAGCTGTCCCAGGATAAACACGCTCTGAAGATGAGACATAGCAGTTTCACCACAAGACCGGATCACCAGTGTTTACAGTATACTTCAAGATCATGTTGCCTGATTGATTGTAAAAAAAAAAAATTAAACCATGTCTTCCCAGCAGTTTTGCTTTAGGGCAAGGTAATATGTTTGTTGCTCCAAGTGAAAAGCACGTACCTTTAGGGCAGTGATGGCAAGGCTAATGTACCTGCAAGGTCTCAGAAGAGATATACTTACAAAGTTATTGCAGCACATCTCAGTTGATAATATATCCTTCTCTAATCCCTGCACTCTTCTGCTTCAGAAACTTTTTCACAGAGAAAAGTGGCATTGTTTCCTGAGAAGTGTTGCAATGCTCTGTTGCTCCTAAACCTAAAATCTTTCAACCTTACCTTCAGCACCTGTCAAGGCACCCAAGTTACGGATGGAGCTGCTCTGGGTTCACTGAAAAGTCAGCAGGAGGAAGGAGGCATCTGGAGACCTTGCCCTCTGCGTTGCTTTCTTGTAAGTGCTTTTCTCTTTCACTTTGCCTCTATGGGGTGAGTAGGGAGCATCAGTTAAGTGTCTAAAATTAAATACAAGAAAAGAAAACAAAGCTTTGAATGGATTCCAATCCCACCAAACAAAAGTGCTGCATATTATAACTTGCCCATTCTTTCTGGATTGACAGTTCTCTAAAATCACCTATATGCTATCCCTGGTACCAGAAAGTCAACAAACATGGGAATTGGCAGTGTTGAAAGAACTTTAGGGAAACACAGTCAATATTTTTTTACCCAAAATATTATTTTTCCTAAATTAAAAGCAAAAGAAACTTGCAGACTTTCTAACCAGGTAATTTTGAACTATTTTCTGTTTTTCTTTTTTTTTTTTTTTTTAAATGACCTTGTGGAGAAGTTATGAGTTGTAGCTAATGACATAAGAAGACATTACTTTCTTCAGACAGTTGCATTATCCTTACTAACTTCTAATGAAATTGTATTAAACTCTATGTTTATTGGCAACTGTGAAATTTCTGCTTTCGGGGGAATGACGTGTGTCATATACTTCTGAGAAAAGAAAGGTGAGTGAAACAGATCACTCTTTAAAAATGAAAATTATCCTGTCTCCTTTGTATTTTAATCATATGCTGCTGTGAATAATGTCTGTGTGCTTTAGTTATTCCCAAATCCTTTCTGCTTGTCTTAAGTCAGACTTGCAGGTCAGAATCAGATAAAATTTATCCCCTTTCCCATGGTGGCAGATGCAAAAGACACTATTGCCTGCTACAGCTTTAATAGCTAAAGTAAAATCACCAACTCAGTCCTGTACCAATGAAAACAGTAGGAGTCTTTTCAGTCACCTGAGTGGGCACAAAATGGTGATTAGGATCCACATATATCCCAGCCTGGCCCTTGGTCATATATACCTCTCCTTTCAAAACCATCCCTGTGACCCATATATTTTCTAGTGCTTTGTTGAAATCATGACAGCATCTTACTTCTAACTCCATGTAGAATCAAGCAAGACAAAAACTGCGCAAAGAACAAAGCAACACTAAGTCAAAGCAAGTCTATTCAGATCTGGAAACCATCTAGCTCTGTAACATGGTGCTTTGCTTAGTCTAATCTGTCTGTCAAAGGCGCTGGGGAAGGCTGAGCAACAATGGAGTTGAGAGGTGCAGTCTGCTTTGTGGAGCTGTGTTTTGAAATATTTGATGAGTAACAGGGAGAAATTCTTCTTGCCTAAAAGGCCTGAAAAAGTTACAAGTAAGAAGTTCAATTTCTTGAACATTTTTTAGTATTTTCTTCACTGAAGCTCGGTTCCTAAGATACAGTATGTACAGTGGGATTAATAAAAGGACTAAGTGCTTGCACATAAGCTGAGAACAATTCTAGGTTAGCATTGTGTACAGGCTGATTATCTAAAAGGTTGTTACAAGCAACTGCAAGAACTTCACCAGCTTCACTGAAATATGCTTGCATCACGTGGGTTTAAACAGAACACAAATTGAAAAATTTAAGAAAACTCGATTTCCAGCTTTCCATAACTCTGCAAAAAAAGTAGCCAGGTAGGTTTCTCATGGCAGTTTCTAAGGACTCAGAAATGCACATTTATATATTGTTTAGATTTCAACTACAGCCTGAAGTCCTCTCAAAAAATTGAGGTCCTGTTGTTCAGCGTTGAAGAACCTCACAGGAAGGTATAGCTTGTATATTGTGTAGCTCTGTCCAGTCTGTAATTAACTGTTCAACTGATCTACTAACACTTGCTAAATCAACATGTTTGTTGATTCCTACATGTTTCTAGAATTGCCATATTGCAGAAATAGTTGTGTGAAAGAAATCCTAAAAGAAAATTAAGCCAAATATCTTCTTGAGCTCATTAGCAAATCTCAGAGTAACTCTAACAGCTTTAACAGCTACCAGAAAAATGATGTCATGATAATGTTCTGTGGTCCCTTTACAAGCTCTTTGTAGCTACTTATAAGACTTAAGAATGATGCATCATCTTTGCTTATTATTTGGATTTCAGAAGAATCCACAATGCGCTAAACGCTTCTACAGTACAGATGACAACACAGTCCTCACTCAAAAACGGAAAGACTAAGAAAAGAGAATAAGATGAAGGAAATAGAGGCAGATATTTTACTTATTCTTAGGTAGCTCCATTACTACTTAGACAACCATTTTTCTTTCACAAAGAATCTGAGATACAGTTTCACTGAGCCCTTTTTCACTTATATTCAATCTTTTTTTCAACTTTTGCTCACTCAAGGGATAAATGAGACCTATAAGCAAAATGGATTGAATAGCACGGTCTGAACTCCACTGAAATCAATAAAAGACTTTCTGCTAACTTCAGTCAGCTGCAGCCTATGCTTTAATCAGCCAGGTGCATTTAAGTGTCGCCATTTCCTTTAAATTAATTTTAAATACAAATAAAGAAAATTATCATAATTAGCCCAGATTCTATGTCTGGGACATCCAGTCTTGGGATACTACAGCCTGAAATATCTCCCTAAAATAGATGAGCTTTTTGTGCATGGGATAGAGATGGGAGTCAGACAATCATACACCTATGTTGATATTATTAAACTCTGTTCAATAATATTAGCTATCTGTCTCTGATTTCTTTGGACTATAAACTGCTTGTGCCCATACACTTCAAAAGCAATTAGCACTTTGCTGACACTCTAAATTATTAATATTATTGTTGTTATTAATATTAATTCCAAGACAAATTGGATGTCCTTCCTACAGAAAGTGAGGCATATGTTTTGACTGTCATTAGTGGGATCTTTTGCTGTGTTTGTGATTTGAAGTATACTGCTGATACTAGCATGAATACCAATACCAATACAGCTGATAATTGTTGTGATGGCTTAGTGTCCCATCTGGCAAGTGAGAGCAGATCTTAGCTCTGTACATAGGAGTGCGCATTATTTCACATGTATTATTTCATACACTATGTGAGGCTGTAATATTGTAACTCAGCTGCATGGAGAACATGTCCTTCACCTCTGAGTGCATTTAAATTCTGCAGAAATCACCCAAAATAGAGAAAAAAATTATCAGATCCTTAGGACTAAGTGATTTTATGAATTAACAGAATGAGTAGGAAATGCAGGACATTCTTTTTCCTTTCCACTCACTGAAAACCCTCAGAAATTCAAATAAATTTGTTGCTTGACACCTTCTTGCCCTGCTGAGAAATGCTGTAGCCCAGTCATTCAATGCAACTAGGTGTATTTCCTCAGAAACATCAGGCAGAACAGACATACCTATCTACAGTCCTTCTGAAATATGAATCATGTCTGACAGATTTTCCACTGAACAAAAAGGTATGAATTGTGCTAGGCTTTAAATATCTTATTTCCTTTTTTAACTTTAGGAAAGAGAGGACCACCAATATCTGGGTTTTTTTTTTCCTTTTAATCTCAATAATCTTATTTCTCATTTTGTGCACCAACAGTTATATTTTTCTTCACTCTAGTTCTAGAATAAAAAAATTCCTAGATGAGTTCATGTAAAACCATGGTCAGGGCGAGTGAAGGATTTTCATACTGCCAATAATATACATAGACTCACATACTTATTGAATGCCATACTAAAATCCTATAAATAATAGTTTTTCCTTCTTGACACTCATAAGGCAAACAACTATCATTTTGCATGTGGATGTGTAAGAAGTTTATTTCCTCTTGTCCTCCAATTCATGCCCCTCATCTCCTTTTGCTAAGATGGGACAGACACAAAAGCCTGAAAGCACAATATGGTCCCTTTTGCACTCTCTTCTGTCCTGCTCTCCAGAAGAATCTTGCATGTGCACCTTGAATCCTATGTCTATCTCAGCTGAGGATACTTACATAGCTGGGAAACTTTGACCTTTACAGAGGAAGATAAATTGAATGTAGTGTATGTGGAATATAGGGCATAGAACAATATTAGCACACTGTCACTGTTAGTATCCTGACCCTCTTGGATAAATGCTGTCAGCATTTGTCTGGGGACAGATGACTCAAGCTCAGTGGGTGTGCAGATGACGTTTCAGGCTTAAGTGCATGAAACACCTTTTATTCCATGATTCAGCCTCACCTCCAGTTTGCCAGTGTAGCTACGACTGCAGTTTCTGACACATCCTTTCCCTTAGATGATTTTCCTGTATGAGGTCGTGCTGCTTCTGTTCAAAAAGGCATCACAGAAAGATGCCTTCACTCTTTCTGGATTCCCATCTTTGCCTATATTTGCTCTTAAAGTTCTCACAAATTGTAGTAAAGGACAGCAATTTCCACAAAAACTTGTGCATGCAGGAAGCCACTCCGAAAACAGGAGGCAGTGTCATTTTTGTCACTACCAATCACTACAGTCTCATACAGGCTCTGGTTAATCTCTGTCTTTGCAAGGAGATAGCTGACAATTCAGTAAATTTATACTCAAACAAGATGCCCACTGAAGTTATCAGGACTCATTCATGGAAGATCTGGTGATCAGTCTCTGATTTGTGCTTTGATGAAACAAACAGCTCCAGCCAGAGTCTGGACATTTGGTTTGTAACCATTCAAGTATAGCCTGCAACAGGAAATCCTCCCAGACTTCTTGATCACCACTTTTTAGCCTACAATTGTTATCTTTAACAGCACTGAAGGAACTGTTATGCTAAGCAGTATGGCATTAAACAGAAGTTTATTATTTAAAGATGCCTGTGTTGTAACCTGCAGGCAAGGGTTTTGCCAGTGATGTCTGTTGTTCCTGAGATCTAGCAGCAATATAACCCTGTAGAGACAAGTCCTGTAGACAAGTATTGAATTACCCTACTACTGTGTGCTTTCTTAATGAAACATTAACACCTTTGGGACCTGACAAGTTTCATCCACGATTACTTCAGCAGAGGTAGTATGAAGAAAGCAAGCTGAAAGACAGAAAATATGTTTTGATATTTATTTTAATTCCAGAATAACATATCTTTTCTAATTAGAGAGGTGCCTTCCAGGCAGATGTTCAAATCATGTGGGAATTCATATGCCAAATGCAAGATTAATGGGCTCACATGCTAATGAAGCACTCCTTCACTTTCCATGCCAGAGAATAAAAGCACCAGCCTTTCAATGGCGAAGATGAAGTTACATCTTTCCTTAGCTGCAAAGGTTTATTCTGGTGGGATTCTTCATAGATTATTTTACTGATTCATAGAACAGTATTTTCAGCTTTATCCTTTTCATGCTATAGTAAAAGGCTTAGCCCTATTCTCCTCACATAGGCAAACCTCACAGTTTGCATGTCTAGATTATATAGTACCATTGCTCTGTGAACATTTTCATCCTGCTTCCAATGAGGCACTAAACAGAAAACTCTTCCTTTAAACAAATGAGTACTGACTTGGTTATAAGAAATGGCATTTCAGTGTGCCCTGGATAATAGACCAAGAGTCAATTTAGTGTCAAAAAATAGCAACTTGCCTGTCTATATGAAAGTTTTTGCTTTTTTTTTTTTTTTCAGTGTTAGGCAAGCTGACTGAGATTCTATCTCCAGCATGAAAAAGACCTTTATTTTGTGTTATTAAACGAAAGCTGAGCTTATCACTGACATCACAGGCTAGTCCTAATGGCTTTTACAATGGCCCTAATGGCCAGCCTGAGAGACTCCCTGGGCCACATTCTCAGACTGTATAAACTAATGAACAGCCGGACCCTCCATTTTTAGTACTTCCTTTCCCCCATGTGTCATTTTCCACCCAGTAGCAAGCTACAGCATACAGCTATTTCCGGTGTCTGAGATCTGGCCTTACAATTTTCATACAATTAATCATTTTTATACAAGTTCCTTTATACAGAAGATCAGGTTTGGGGTGTTCATGAGTATAGCCTTATCTTCTCACCCATCTTTGCCTACTCTTGTGTGCACGGTTGTGCCTGAGGGTGATATAGGAATTCCCTCCATCAGCTTGTCATTGGCTTTGTAGAACCCAAATTACCTTCATTTTCTTTGAATTTTATGGAAAGGAAATAAAGTATAATAAAATATTGTTCCCAAAAGGGCAGTTGTGTAGTATAATCTACATTTCTCTTCTATTTCAGGCTGCCTCAAGAGGACACTGTGTTGCCAAGGTTATACAGCTATAATCATCATGTATTTATGCAAAATAAGAACTATATAATAGTGCAACGTTAAACATGAGGAGATTATTAAAAGGGAAATACAGATGAACATAAGCCTTTTCATCTAATACTTCCTTTTATAGGAGTTTAAACCGAAACTTTAAGGCATATATATAATGCATATATACATTACTTTGTTACTAGTCTTGATAGACTAAGACAACTAGTGTCTCTGTACATTTATTAAATACATTGATTTTTAGGTCACAAAATGTTCATCATGAGAAATTGTCTTTTCAGATTAGCTCTAGAGGATCTGTATTTTGTAAACATAGGCGTTCAAGCACTGAAGTGTTTATAGCTGGAAACAACTATGCCACAGCTACTAGCTACTTGGATGTGTTAACTGGTGTGTGTGGAATCTCCTAGCAAGCATCAAATGCCCTTAGCTCCCAAACAGTTGCAGAACTGAGCACTGGATTGTTACCTTACATCCTGAAAGTCCTTCCTGTATGAGGAAAGATGAGGATCAGGCTTCCAGATTCATTAGTTCTTATCTATTCTGGCTCCAAGGATAGGGGAACACCACTCTTTACTCTCCAACTTGGGATGTGGACAGAGGTCCACACTGTTCTTTCATTAATAATTTGGGAAGTCATCTTTGTTTGCCCATGTAGGAACATAACAGCATATAGGAACACAAAGTCATCTCCATATTTATCCAGTTTTATGGTGTTGTAGTACTTCAGAACAGATGTGCTGAATCACGTTCACACCCATGCAACCACTCTGGCAGTGACGAGGTGAGTGTTTAGGGAAAGTACAGAGGAGGTGTACACTTATAATTCCTCAAACAGCCTTCACTAGTTGAACCTCAGGAGCCTGGTGTGCCAGGTTTGCTTTCTAGGTTTTCCATTCCTTGATTTATCTTTCTTGTTCTTTTTCCCTTGAATCTAAGTGAGCTTTGAGTACCCATATCATCCTCTAGCAGCAAGTTCTCCACTTTAGTTACACAATGTGAAAGAAAAAATACTTCTTTTTGTTTGTTTGTGTGTTTGTATTCAGCTTATATTTTGCTAATTTTGGTGAGCCACTATTTTTACGCTGGGATGAAATTTTAAGCAAACCATCCTGATATACCATCTCAATACCACCCATAATTTCATAGACATTTCTCCTACCCTTCTAGAATGGTTCACTTTCCACAGCAATGTCCCCTGGTTTATTTTATTCTTGCCTCTATGGAAACCTTTTCACTACTTCAGTAGTCCCTGTTGCTCCTTGTTTCTGGCACCTGTTTGGAGATGAAGAGGATCAGAACTGTCTGTGTGAGGAGGATATAAAATCTGCCACACCTTGATGTTCCTGAGAACAGAAAGCAAGAAATCAGCCATTGCACAAGTCCCAACATCTTCCTACAGGTTCTATCAGAGTTTGTTATCTTCTGTTCCCAAAAGTGGTAGTTGTGCAACATATTTGGTTGCCTTTCAGTCAGGCGTAACGTGATTCCTGAATGTATATTGCTCCACACACCCCAGAAACCAGGCTGGGATTCCACATTACAATTTTTCAAGTTGCAAAGCTAGTTTAAAAGCAGTCCTCCCTCCTATGCTGGTACTTGGATGTGGCAATTCAACTGCCTGGGTGACCATACTCAAAAAAGGTTCAGTGAAATGATGTAAGCTAATAGACACTCTCTCCCACCCTTCCTCAAGTGTTGCTTTTTCTTTGCTTATTAATCTGCATTACTCCAGCTGTCAGAAGCGACACCAGTGAATGAATTAGCCTTGCTAAAGGACCAATAAGCTTTCCCCAGCAGAGGTGGGGTAGTAGAGAAAGGAATGAGCAGGTGACAGCAAAAGGAGGGGAAGAAACTTCTGAAATTGGCTTTCCACCAGCAAAATCCTCATGTGAAATCAGTGGTCTCAGAGGTGATGAGTAGCTGCACAGATTTCACCAGTTGTGCTTTTCTCAGGGAGGGATCCTGCAGATGGGAGGGGTTTGGAAGGGAGAGGGGAGGAAGGGTCTTGGGCTATAAAAGGTTCTATGTTTATGCAGGCAATGATGCTCTGAATTGTTCGTGATTTCTCAGGTGAAGACCAGCTGCCTGAAACATTTCTTTTGCAACACAACACACCACACTCTTTCCCTCTTAAAAATCACAATAAATTAACAGATTGAGATATAGAGAGTAGAAAGATTGACAAAGAGGGGACACTATCAAGCAGTGCAGGGAGAGGTTGTTCCTCTGACTGGGAGAGCAAGCACAGTTTTCAAAGTACAAGTCAGGAGGTTTAAGATTCCAAGACTGGAGAAAGCAAAATAGGAAAATACAACTCCAAGCTCCCAGTGACATACTTAAATAGGTTCTGCCCTTAAACTCCGGATTTGCTGCAGTTTACATCATTAATCCTTGCATTCCTCACATGCCAATCAGGCCTCTTAAGGGGGCACTTGGGCAGGGAGGCTGTCTGTGACTTACCATTCCCCTGCGCGATAAGCAGAAAGTACTTCCACAGATATTGTAAGCAAAATGCTCTATGGCTGTCAGACAAACAGTAACATATTCTCAACCAAATACTCTCAGCTCAGCCAGGTCTTCTCCCAGTGCCAATCTATACCTCACCTGGTATCAATTTATGCCAGGAATGATCTGGGCAGATATCTTTCCAGTTCCATCAGAAAGCCTTCAGTAACAAAGCAATATTTCAGAGCATTTCACATTTAGAAGATGGTTGAGCCGTTTGTTGGCATTTTTAATGAAATTTTCTGTCATAATTTAATATATTTGATTTTATTTTTTTAATTTGCATGCATACAATGAATTTCATGGTTTTGTGAATTAAAAAGAAAGCTATGGAAGTGCAAACTGATGATTTATTTCAATACAAAAGCTCTCACTATAAGCGTGTACAAAATCAGTTGATCTATATGAATATTCATATGCTTAATGCACACAGTACTAAAAGAAATAAAAGCAAGAACACTTAATAATTGCCTTAACACCCCTTTACAACCTAGCAAGATAAAACCACAGTGAACTTTGATTTGTCAAGATATCTCAATAACCAAACATTTTCCTTCCAAGCACATGTTCTTTGACGAAATATATCAGGTTAAAAGAGTTTATGTTAAAAAAAGACATCTTAAGCAAAGGTTAAAAATTACACCATGAAAAATGAGATCTTTCTGGAGACCAGGTAACTAAATATCAGAGGAACATGTTAACATCATGACGAAAATCTGAGTTTTAAGTGAAACCAGAGGGGACTGGGTCACTCCGCGTGACCCTGCAGGCATGCTAAACAAGCCTAACTCCATTTCAGAATCCGTCATTGACTGCTGCAGCGAGGTGCTTGAAATGGGGCTGTGTAGCTCGACAGTATTGTTTTCCGTCTCCATTTTTCACAAGGAGCCCAGCCGAAACCTCAACACAGAGAAAAATAAATATTTCCAATTAGATTTTTTTTTTCTTCCTCTGGAGTCAGCTATTTGAAGGTTTGGTGTTTTGATAAATCAGTGCAGCCACTGTACCTTAGTATTTGCTCATGCTGATTAGTTCAATTAGATCTAAAAGTCTGCATTATATATTGTAGTTAGTAGATTTTAAATAATAGATTTGATCCTAAAAATTTTAATGACTTTGTTTCTTTATACCTATGTGTTTGTCATGTTTCTATTTTGTTTAGATTCCTTTTAGTGGTGGATAAGATTTATTTTCTCATTTTGAAACTTTATTTTAGTTGCTTATTTGCTAGTTATTTGGTTTTTGGCTTTTTTTTTGTTAGGTTTTTGGTTCTTTTCTGTATTATGTCAAATGTACCCAGATTTTATGGAAGGAATCTTTTAAAGATGGGTTTTGTAGCTTAAAATAAATATTATATGCTAAACATTTGTTTTATTTGTAGCCATCTGTGAGACAGAGGTAACACAATAAAACCTACATAATACCTGAATTCAGTTTTTGAGAGTTGACTTTCAACTTTGCCAAGATTTCAAGGATATCACTCCTCTTTTTTTTTTTTTTTTTTCCTTTCAGAATTATTTTATGAATGCAGTTAAAAACCAAGGTGACTTTTTAGTGTAATGAAATGTTTCACATTTATATGCACCCTGACATCTGTCCTCAGTGCGTTTGGTTTGTGAAGAAAAGCTATGAAAAGACAGTGAACAGAGGGAGTCAGGCCAGCTAGCTGTTTTTCTACACAGGGTTGTATCTATGAGGTGGGATAGAAGATCCCATGGACAAGCACCTAAGTTTAGTGGACAGAACTGCAATAATGCTCGTAACTAGATTTGGTTAAAGGCACCACTAAGGTGTAGGAAAGACTCCATAACAGAATTTAAAGAAGTTGTTGCAGCTGCAGCAATGTATTAACTCAATGCAGCAATGGGATAAGATCAGCAAAAAAATTGTCAAAGGGATTCTCTCACTGTGATAGTTTGATCATTTACTTTAAGTTCTTTATGCTGTTATTCCGAATTACTGCAAGCTCAAGCTAATTTGGATTCTGGTGACATAAAAAATTGGGATATGTCTGGTTTTTCTGCGCTGGCCAATATATCCTGAAATCCTTGGTCTGAGGCAGCCAAATGTCAGCTCTCGTAAGAAAGCCAGATGCCAGATGTTGGAACAATTGATGGCCCAGATGACAGAGGTCGCCATTTGTTTTGGGCAGCTGTCCTTCAGTGGACCAGTGCCCCGAGAACCGCGAGCAGACGCCAGATGGCTCTGGGTGGGTCTTCTGGCTGCTCCAGGGCCACCCGCTTCTGGCAGGGTCTGGGCGGGTGCAGCAGATTCCCAGAAAGATATCGGCCTGAGGAGGTGGGATTTAAATCAGAACCTTTGAAGTCAATATAAGTTAATATGAATGAATTTGATGATAGGCATAGCAATTACTGCTGCAAGAGGATGGCAGCAGCAAAGTCAGGCTCCCGCAGAACATCTAAATACCCAAATCATTAAGCTTTCCTGTGACCTGTATATCCCGGGTCAAATTCATATGGAGACTACAAAGCACACAGGCTAAATTATATATTTGAGGACACAGCTAATCAGTCTCGCCTAATAAAACTACAAGAAAATGCATGCTCCAAGCTGACATCACCACAGACAAACTGCATGTAAAAGTGCACTGTAAAACAATGAGTCTAGTGCTTTCCTGCCTCAGACTGAGATGGCTGGAGGGGGATCTGATAAAGGAGCTGTAAAATCATTAGTAGGAAGGAAAAGGTGAATAGGGAACAGTTGGTCACTGTCTTTTCAATACAAGAGCTGTATCAAAGGAAGCCAGCAGGACCCAGATTCATAATAAACAAAAGGAAAAAAAAAACCCTGACCCAGTGCAGAGGTAACCAGCAGGACTGCTTGCTCAGGGTGGTGATGGGACCAGAGGTTTATGAGTGTTCAGAAATGTCTAAGTCCATGGCAGGCATATATGTCAAGGGTGCTTGAATGCAAAGGTGTGCTTTCCTTGTATGCTCTTCCAGTTTACTTATGATGGACCCTGCCAGTTACAGGCTGGTGAGTTTGGTAGATACTTGGCTGAGCCATTACAACCATTCTCAAGTTTTCACCTTCAGCATTGTATAACCATAGAAATCTGGGGAGGAAATTTTTTTTTAAAACCAGGTCCCTGTGTGATCACTTACCCAGGTTAGTTCGGTCTAAGGAAAATGTCATAAGGCCCCATAGCTCTCTTGTTGCAAAAGCTCTTCAGAGACGTGTCAGACTGGCTTTTCAGTTTTGCCCCCCCCGTCCCCTCTCCTGGCAGAAAAACAGGCTGTTATGGAATGGACATAAGCTTATAAACAACAGATTTGCTTTAGTTCATTATCTTTTGTGACCATGTAGAAGCAATCCATTGGCAATTAGAAGCATCAGGTTGAAAATCAGCAGTTACTATCCTTGGGAGGTGGATTGCAATCCTGGTGCCATTTCTTGGATTCCTTTATTTTCCTGGGTGAAGCTATATAGTTTAGCAGTCATGTGCCATAAACTCATGCTTGCTGCATGGCAGTTTCCAAGGAAACGTGCAGGCTGCACATACTAGAAGTGATCCTGAGGGGATGTCAGCTGCGGTTGCCTTAGTGGAGGCTTTGCTTGGAGTGGAAGCTTACACATGGTAGAGACTGGGTTTCCCTTTCCAGATGAGGAACTGAGTGTTAGAATATGCTTACAATAAGGCACATGTTTTGGTTTCTAGATAGAGACCAGAAGGTAGGACTTCACAGTGATTTCATTTCCTTAGTGCATTTCTTTTCCCCCCAAAGCATGTTCCACCTACCTATTTCTGTAGCTTAATATTTCTGATCGGTGAAAGCTTGATGTGTTTCATTGACATTTTGTGAATATTATTTAAAATGGTAATAACCATGTATGAAAAAAAAGGGATTAAGAAAACACACATGAAGATACAAGCTAATAAGACAACCTATTTCCCTGGGAAGCATAAGCATTTGAAAAAAAGGTACTCTGCTAGAACAAACAAACCTTGGCTTAAAAGATGAGATAAAAGTCCAATATCCTAATGAGATAGGAATAGCATCTGATGTCTGTATGTTACATGTATCCAGTACTATCAGAGTATGTTAAAGATTATCAGGCTGCAGCTTTTCAGCCTCTGGGATTAAGGCTGCGTATACTGCGCTGCTCCTGCACACCCCAAAGAGTATGCATTAGGTTTATAAGGATATTTGTGAAAGTGCCTGTCCACATAAACACTGTTCACCCTACTCATTTGCTCTGAAGTTACACAGAACATTCATTCTTAGGAGAAAATTATGGATTTGTTTTTCTACTTTTTTCCCTTTTGTTGTTGTTGTTGTTGCTCTTGTTTTGTTTCTGAGACCATGGGCAAACACTAATTTTGGCCAAATCAGAAATACAACACTGTGAAGTATAAGGGCTGTGACAAAAAAACCAGAGTACATGTACCTGACGGAATGTTTGAAAGGATCCAGTGTATCATTTGATAAAGATTTTTATTGTCCTTCAAGGACTGAATCTCGGACTGTAAAACGTCAGAGTTTAAATCCAAACATTACTTTCTGCCATGTAGTTTGGGACACTGAACAGAAAAGCTTAGTGATGGTGAGGCAGTCAGGAGCAGAAGGGAGAAGATCAAAGCCTGTGTCTTCTTATTCTAAAACAGAAAAGTAAGAAAAAGTAAATGACTCCAGCCAACTCCCCACTCTGCATTAAAATACGAAGAAGAGAAAATAAAGGTTGAAAGAACAGAAAGCTACTAGATGTTACCAATTATTTTAAACTGTTTTAAATTAGATGGGAAATCAGTGCCATATTATTATACAAAATATACAGTAGAGGGGGAAACACAGAAATACTTCCCTATGTTTACTGAAATGCATTTGTTTCATAACAAAAATATGTACAATGAGGAATGCATATCCAATCTGGAAGAATGTTAGCGTTTAACACTCTTTTCATCTTTGTGAAAATACTCCCCTTCTGAGACCTTGCCAAGAAAAAGAGATTTTGACAGGCTGACTTCTTCAAGGGGAATACTTTATGTCTAAACTCAGCTTCAGCTATGTGTCGTCTTCTTCTGAATAGTTGTTAGTGTGTGATTTTGGTTTGCTTTGGGTTTTTATTTGGTCATTATTTGATTTTGGACAGATACACTGTAACATGCTATCTGGCACATTTAAATTCATCAGTATTTGGTATCTACACATGTACAGAGGGTCTGTTCACCTTTAATCTATAAATAAAGACAGAAAACAACCTTCATTTTTAAACTTCTGCAATTGCAAATGTAACATGGAACAAAAAAAAAGGGGTAAAATCTCCTTTGTGCCATTTCCTCCCATTTACAACACCACGAGATCAAAAAAATAAATTGACAAACAGGAAGTTGATATGAAATTATAGTTCCTTCTATGAATCTGACTTTCTTGGTTGCCTGCTCTCTTTGAAGAAGAATAATTGAACAGGCTCTAGTTACAGGAGCCAGCTCTTTTGAAAGCAGAGTTTTCTAGGTGAAGGTTATTCTTTACTCAAGGGTTAATCAGGGACCTGGATTTCTGTCTCTATAATACTGCTAGAAGGAAAGGATTGAAAACAAATTCCTCTCTTCAGAATTGCCCAAGATTTCAGTCTCCAATGCTGATTGGCACTGATAACAGCTTCTCTCTGTTTTTTGGTTTTTAATCTCTTTAACAAAAGCATCATCAATTATCTTTTCTTTTTAACTCTTTGCTTATAGTTATAGTACCTCTACTAGTACCAAAGTTATAGTACCTCTAGGTACTCTAATAACCTATAAAATGTCAAATACTTTGATCTCTAATTCTGCAAGTCACCCTAACATGTGTGATCTTAAATCCTGTGAGATCGTTGTGCTTGTGGTGCGTTGGTGTTGTATAGTGTTACAGATGAAGGCAATGGAAAAATCTGTACACTTAAAGAGTCCTTCTCGCATTGCAGCCTGAGCCAAGATTTCTACTCCCTGGTTTATGGAACAGTATGGAAGCCAGCTTCTACTTCAGGCACCCAGTGTGATAGAAATGCTTACCCTACACAAGGACAAAGAAACAAAAAATAATGACCAAGATGGATCAGACATAGCACAATAATCTGATGGTAGAAAGTGGACCAAAATGGAGTTGAATATACTGTGGGAAATTACGTTTGAAGGAAATCTGGTTTTCCATTGCATGTCTAGGAGGGGATGAGGTAAAGAAGCACACACTGATGTTGGCAATTTGAAATGAACTGAAGATGCAGAGGAAATTGGTTCTAAACTAGGTCTTCTTAGTGCCTTCTTAGATGGCTGTATCTTCTTCAGTAAGGCAAAAAACATTCTTTTCCTTTTATTTTTAAAAACACTGCTTATGGAAAAATTTTGTAAATGAGACAAGGTTCAAGTATTCCCTGTCAGGTAAAGCAGATTATCCCTGCTGTCATGCTTCTTTTTCTTAACTCTATTTCTAAAAAAAAAAAAAAAAAAAAAAAAAGAGAAAGGAAAAAAGAAAAGGAAAAAGAAAATAAAGAAATGGGAAAAAGGTGAATAAAGAGAAGTCCCTGGCTCATCAAATGAACTTTTCTATTTTTGCTTCATAGCTGCCCAGGTGAAAGTTTCTAGACAGCAGATGATTTGGTTTTATTTGGGCTGGTGCAGTTACACGTTTGATCTCAGAAAAAATATGGGGGACTGCTTATTTTAGTTCAGTGTTTTATAAATACTTTTTGTATTCCAAGACAGTGGCTGCCTGGCTGGTTTTAGCCACTTTTCTTCCTTTCTTCATCGCCAGATTTCTCTGCTTCTGGCTTGGAGACATTCCCAAGGGTTTGTAATGTTCCAAAGAGAGTAAGGAAAAGAAAACACAAGAGCCCCAGTCAAGTGCAAGTGCAGTGGTGCTGCTGAAGTGCCTTATTCTTTGAAGGAGTACTGTAATACTCTGCTTTTTAGTCCACTTTTTATTCAATGAGATAGTTTCCGTCATACGCAGAGAAACTGAGGCAGGGAAATGGGTCCCTTAGGTTACTGAAATTCTTCATAGAGATGCAATAATATTCCTGGCTTCCACTTATCCTTGTCAAACTACTCAGCAGCATTGCAGGAGGAGCTCAACACCTGAAGGAACGAGTCATGAGCAGCTTGTCTGAGGTCAGGAGAGCCAGTCTGAAAGTTCACGTTAGCGCTCTGGGTTTCCCATTCCCAACTGTCAGCATGGCTGCCAAGATGTTCTCATAGATTACCTGTGGTTTGCCTCCTTCCAGTCTTTCCCACTGTTTGTCAGTCCCAGTTTTTGACATCTTATTTAAAATTAGACCCTAATTTTGAAACCTGATCTACCTGAATGCTATTCGGCAGCTCCAGGAGCTCAAGTGAAAGTCTGCCTGCAAGGAAAAGCTTGTGGGATAGCGGCCAACAATTGCAGCTGTTCAGGGCTGGGGCGCTTGCAGATTTGTCCAGCATCCAGCTTTCTAGGATTGCATCCCCGGTGAAGCTCCTAGTACTGGGAACAGAGTGAGATCCCTCGAGCATTGCTCTGGGGCCATGCTTCCCCTGCCACCCCTGCAAAAGGCACCCTGCTCTGGAGGCAACCTGCTCTGAAGGCAACCTGCTCTGGAGGCACCCCATTCCAGGCCAACCTGCCTATGGCAGCTGCCCTTGCCTGCCAGCCCATAGGAGAAAGGACAACTTGGGAAAAGGGCATAAAAGGGCATACCTCTTGCTTTGATTTCCTCCCCCCCCCAAAAAAAAAAAAAAAAAAAAAAAGAAGTCATTTTTGTGTTTTGGAGCTTGTCACAAAATCAAGATGTTGTACGTTACAAGGAGAGAGTTTCCCCACCTCTTGCATTAGTTTTTGTTGTAAGCTGTTTCTAAAGCCATCCAGAGAAATACATGCAGCATATATGGATTTGTCCCTGAAGAAAAAGTTGAGCTCTTTGAAAAGCCATTAAGAATTTACATGAAGAGAAGATCCTTTAAGAAAGTCAGTTTTGGCTTTTGCCTCACAGGTATTGTCCATGTAGGAATTTGCTTATGTATGACATAAGAGTGTAACTGAGCCACAGGACAGTAAAAATATCACTCAGCAATTTCTTTCTGTGCTTAGAAGTCTCTATTCACCCCCAGAATTCTAGCAATGGCAGAAAGAGTTTTGGAGCAGGGACTGTCATAAGCATACCCTGTGTGCCAGTCTGAAAGACAGGTATACAAGAGAGGATTCAGCCCACTGCAAACCATCTGTACTGGGATGTTAGTTACTAAAATTAGTTCATGTTCAGAATAGGGTTACAAATTGGTTAGCTCTGCAGACACAAAATTCATTAGATTCTTCCTCATCACTAAGGCTGCCATACCCTTACTTGGTCACACTAGTTCAGGGGACAAGGGTGTTAATGTCTTACCTAAAACTCTGCTATACATGAAATTTAGCCAAACGCATATCAAATGTCTGGCACAGATCAGGAATTAATTAATTAAATAAATAAATAACAACTTAAAATCAGTGTTCTTTGGTTTTTTTTTAATTCCTGATCTGAGCCAGATATTTGTCTTTAAATGTATTTCTGTGAAGGCACAGAATGTGTCTAACCTTTCGTCATGGCCAATAAAGGCAAAACAACGATCAGCTATTTCAAGTATGGAAGATTGAGGGTACATTATACTTACCTAAATATAGATATCTAGTTTCATTTGGGGTGCCGTTATGTTGTTTTTTCATTCACTTCTGTCAGTCTTATCTGCTGTTCCCATGTGTATATACTGAATAAGTCTCAAAATCGACTGTCTTCTGAGTCACCCCATGTGCAGGTAGCTGGACTGAATCCCCAGAGGCTGAACCTCTGTGGAGGCTCCAGCAGCTACTGTGGAGGTTCAGGCAGTCAGCACAAGCATGGACAGCGAGTGTCTCTACAAACTTCTATACCTAGGTGTTTCAATTTTGAACTGCACTCTTCTACATTTCCAAAGAAGTTCAAGACAGTGACTAACTTCAACAGTCATAACACTCACCTTTCATGTGAGGTCTAAGGATTCTTACGGTCAAGAGAAATCCTGCTTTTGAGTCTGTGTCTCTAGGCAGGACCTGATATCGTGATGCAGGCAGTGCAGGAAAGGTTCTTCTCCACAGCAGCAGTAATGACCTTGGTCCTGGACTGAGAAAATGAATCTTGAAATGTTTAAGATCTATTTGTGCTGCTGCAAACTGCCTAGAATCCAATTTCCTGGGACCTTCTTGAACAGGGACACTAAGGAATCAATCCAAATGAACTGAAGGTGTAAATTTAAAGTGTTAAAACTCACCATTAGTGTAACTGTAAAGACAATATAATTCTGAAAAAAGGGATCCTCAAAAGAGCTTAATGAGGTTTTGCTAATCCATTAAACAAGTGAATCTTTCTCAAGTTTTCCCTGTGGACACACCTCTAATCTTTTGTCATAAATTCACTATTCCTTTTCTTGTTCGCATAAATTTCATAAAGCTCATGGGTTCAGTGTACCAAATAACCACAGAATCATAGAATAGTTAGGGTTGGAAAGGACCTTAAGATCATCAAGTTCCAGCCCCCCTGCCATGGGCAGGGACACCTCACACTAAACCATGCTACTCAAGGCTCTGTCCAACCTGGCCTTGAACACCGTCAGGAATGGAGCATTCACAACTTCTTTGGGCAACCCATTCCAGTGCCTCACCACCTTCACAGTAAAGAACTTCTTCCTTGTATCTAACCTGAACTTCCCCTGTTTAAGTTTGAACCAGTTACCCCTTGTCTTATCACTACAGTCCCTAATGAATAACCCCTCCCCAGCATCCTTGTAGGCCCCCTTCAGATACTGGAAGGCTGCTATGAGGTCTCCATGCAGCCTTCTCTTCTCCAGGCTGAACAGCCCCAACTTTCTCAGCCTGTCTTCATGCAGGAGGTGCTCCAGTCCAGTTATCGACTGGTCAGTTACACTCAGTTACACTAGAGCTGGGTGAGAACATTGCTGACGTATGTTTGACAGTTTGCAAACTTCTGTCACAATTCGATTCTTTATATCTTTTCAATGCTTTAATAAAAACCCCAAATGACTATGTATTTTATTTCCATGCTTTTTTTCCCCCCAGAAGTGCCAGCCCTCTCTGTAGCCCCGACAATTTCTTAAGACTGGATACTGGTTCTTCCTGCTTGTGATCCAGAATCTCAGGCCAGAGTTGTAAGGAAACAGGGTTCAGCCTTTTTGAATGCAGGAGCTGTTCACATTCCCGTTGGAGCTTAGCATTTAGCGCACATATCAAAAAAAAAAAAAAAAATAGGACAAGGAATCATTTGTTTCTTCCTTGCAAGAGATTTTGAACCCAATTTTTTTGCTTGCTAAGAGTGCCCAACTCAGCAGATTTTTTTTTATTCCCCTTCAGGAATTAGCATATATTCAGCACTAACTGTATGCATGTTGAATTAACACATGGAAAGAAAATGCACTCTGTTTTGGTGAGACAACTTGAAGAGAATATGGGAATTAACGGGAAACACGAATTCCTTGTGGAAAAAAAGCAAAAAAAAAGAAAAACCACAAAAAATATCAATTTTTATGTTTATTTTTATTTCTTTTTCTTTTCTATTTGATTTTATTTGTGTGTCGGCACCAGAACGGCCCCGACCGCTTCTGTGTCCTGTAATCCTCCGTCCCTACTGGCCGCTCTGGCCGCCGTGCCGCCGCAGGGCCAGGAGAGGGAGCCGGCGGCCCCCGCAGCTCCGGCCCCGCAGCGCCCATCCCAGCGGCCTCGCTTCTTCACAGCCCCGCCCGGGGCGAAGCGCGGGATCCGCGGGCAGTGGTGCGAAGCCCGGGGGCGGGAGTTCCCGGCGGGGTTCCCTCGGTCCCTCTGGGGAAAGGGTAAAGGCTCAGGAAGGAGCGGAGGGAGCCTGCTGTTCAACAGCTGGGTGCACAGCCAGTGTCGATGGTGGGGATTCAGCTGCTGAGATGGTGGGTGATCTCTGGGAATGGAGGACTGCCAGGAAGAGATGGGATCCATCTGGATAGGGCAGGAAACCATCTTTGCCCATGGGCTGGTGCACAGGGCTTTAAACTAAGAATGATGAGAGAGGTGAAGAGGGGGAAGATATGACCAGCAGTTCAGAGAGCAGTAGTAGGACTGCCACAGCTCCTTTCTCTCCCTTGCTCCCAAGAGGCTATAGGAGGAAGGGTAACATTGGCGCAGCAATATTAGGATAAAATTCTACAATATTTAGATATTAGAAAAATATTCTTCATTATGACGGTGATGAGGCACTGGCACAAATTGACCAGAGAAGTTGTGGCTGCCTTATCCCTGGATGTGTTCAAGGCCAGGTTGGACAGGGCTTTGAGCGATCTGGTCTTAGTGGAAGGTGTCCCTGCCCATGCAGTAGGAGTTAGAACTGGATGATCTTTAAGGTCGCTTTCAACCCAAACCATTCTATGATTCTTTGATTGAGTGCAGAGGTTGTGGATCAGCTTTGTAAGCAAAGGGTGTAGGGTGACATAGGCACAAGACACACTGGAAACAACAAAACAGGGTGGAAAGGGCCCTACCTGCAATATATGCACATGCATGCTGAGAGGATGGCCCTAGGAGAAGCTCTTGTACTCTTCATGGAGAGCCAGCTTCATTCCATGTTGTTTACACCCTCCCTTCACGTATTTATATACATTAATGAGATCTCCCCTTAGCCTTCTAAGGGTTAACAGTCTCAGGTCTCTCAGCCTTTCTTTATAGGAGAGATGCTCCAGTCCCTTAATCATCTTTGTGGCCCTTTGCTGGACAGTCTCCAGTATGTTCATGTCTCCCTTGTACTGAGGAACACAGAACTGGACACAGGACTCCAGATGTGGCCTCACCAGAGCTGAATAAAGGGGAAGGATCACCCAACCTGCTGGCAATGCTTTCCCTAATGCAGAGGATACTATTAGCCTTCTTTGCCAAACGGGCACATTGCTGGTTCATGTCCAGCCTGGTATCTACCCTAGGTCTTTTTCTGACAAGGTGCTTTCCAGCTGGGTGACCCACAGCACATGCTGGTGCATGGGGCTGATTCTCTGTGGGTGCAGGACTTCTCCTTTTTGAACATTATGACATTCCTGTCAGCCCATTTCTGCAGCCTGTTGAGGTCCCTGTGGATGGCTGCATGACCCTCTGGCCTCTTAGCGACTCATCTCAGTTTAGTGTCACCTTCAGACTTGCTGAGGGTAGTCTCCATCATCCAGATCATTAAAGATGTTGAACAAGCTGGGACCCAGTATTGATCTCTGGGGTTTACCTCTAGTTACTGCAACTATTAAACCCTGGAGAAGAGAAAGCTCAGGGGTCTCTTATCAATGTGTATAAACTCCTGGTGAAGACAGTAAAGAAGACATAGTCAGGCTCTTCTCGGTGCTATCCAGTGGGTAGGACAAGGGCAGTGGGCACAAATTAAAATATAATAAATTCTGTTAAAGCATACTATTTCTATTAATTTTTATTAAATATTTTTATTAAATATTAAATCTTATATTTAATTTATTTATTTAAAATATTCTATTAAATATTTTTATTATTTTTTTTCCATACTTTGAGGGTGGTCAGGTACTAGAACAGGTTGCCCAGAGAAATTATGGAGTCTCCATCCTCAAAGATACTCAAAACGTGTCTGGACATGGCCTTCAGCAATCTGATGTATTTGACACTTCCCTGGGGAGGGACTAGGTGATCTCCAGAGGTACCTTCCAACTTCTGTGATACTGTGATTCTGTGACACTCAGCAGTTTTCATGCCCCAAGTAAATTACCACAATGAATAAACAAGAAAGGGAGAAATAAAACAGCCAGGATGAGTGCAACACTCCATGAGTACAATCAATATTCATCAAATAGAAAAAGCAAAAAATCAATAAGGTAAAAATTAAAGAGTAAAAGAAAAAGAAATTTTCTCTTTCAATAAACAGGCACAACTGATCTCCACTGACACAGACCATGGAGTCTTTCTCATTCTGTGCATGCTTTCAGCTGATGGATCAACATATACAGCAGGGAGAGTTAAGGCTACAGGGACAATCATTTCACAGTTGTTAGGTGAGTTGCTTTCAAAATCTGACTGTTTCCATATGGTGACTTTCCCTTTATGCATATAACATGCACCCGACGTATATATAAAAATGTATATCTATATATACACACACATATACATCTATACATAGAGATACATTCCCTCCTGGAAAATGTAAATGTGTCCTCAGGGCTGAACAATGGATATTAATAAATTGCTATTGCTCTCTCTGGGACAACAAACATTTAGAAAATCAGCAGGAAATACCTAAGACAGATATTGTAGTGCTAGTATGCAGTTCATAGAGGCACTTATTTCAAACTTTTATTAAGACAAATAATCGTAGCATCGTAAAATAGTTAGGGTTGGAAGGGATCTTAAGATCATCTAATTCTAAACCCCTTCCCATGGGCAGGGACACCTCATACTAGACCATGTTTCCCAAGGCTCTGTCCGACCAGGCATTGAACACTGCCAGCGATGAATCATTTACCACTTCTTTGGGCAACCTGTTCCAGTGCCTCACCACCCTCACAGTAAAGAACTTCTTCCTTAGATCCAATCTAAATTTCCCCTGTTTAAGTTTTAACCCGTTGCCCCTTGTCCTGTCACTACAGTCCCTGATGAATAGTCCCTCCCCAGCATCCTTGTAGGCCCCCTTCAGATACTGGAAGGCTGCTATGAGGTCTCCATGCAGCCTTCTCCAGGCTGAACAGCCCCAATTTTCTCTCCTGTCTTCATACAGGAGGTGCTCCAGTCCCCTGATTATCCTCATGGCCCTCCTCTCGACTTGCTCTAACAGCTCCATATCCTTCTTATGTTGAAGACACATGGTACATTCCAGTCCTCTGCCTTCCCCACTCAGCTGCAGAGTGTTGTAACTTGTACAAGGATATCGACCTAAGTTTAAGGAAACACACACCGTTCCATTCTGTACCACATCATGGCCCTGTAGGCAGCTGGAGAGTCCCCACAGCTGTGGACAAAGGGAGCTCCACACCACTGACCATCTCTGTACCCTGCCATGGTCCTAGAGGCAGCTGAAAGGGCACCAGAGCCATGGACAAAGGAAGCACCACACTACTCCCTTTTCTGTGTGAAACTTCTCTGCATTTAACCTCTTTACCAACATGAAAGTGAAAACTGAAATTCACCTTGTGAAGAAGACAAGACCTGAACTTCACCAGCACACAGGTAGGAGCTGGAGGTGGTATGCAGTGGGAGGAATTGGAGCTTGATTTTGGGTGTCCTGCCCATCCTGTTTTTCAGCTCCAAAGAGCTTGCTGCACTCCTACCAGTAAACTTATGTCAAGGAGAGAGGGTACATTCCCCACTTTCACAGAGAAACTGGCTCTGTCCCTCACTCCAACGCCCATGTTAAAGCAGTTCTTGCAGTCTTTTCACTGAGAAATCCTCAGTGCTGGAAAACTCTGCCTTTGCTGTTGACTGAAAGCTGATCACAGTGCCAGAACTGTGCCTTATCCTGTCTCTGTGTGCTCTCTGCCCAAGTATACCTTAAGCTACTAAAATACTTTGGCTTGCTCAGAATCTTTAAAGATATCCTCACACTGACAGCTATGTCTCATAAGGTTTCTGTCTTCCCTGAGCAAGCACCTTGTCCTTGTGTGTGTCAGAACTGTCCCTGGATAATCCCTACCCTGTAGCCACCCAGAATTTCTGAGCCTGAGTAAGACTTTCCAGAAAGCAGGGCTCGCAGGGCCCACAGTGCCCCAGGCACACTAGGCTTTGCAGAGATGGGGATTGGAAAGGGAAGAAAGGGAAGGAAAAGTGGTAAGAGAATAAGGCAAGGAGAAAAATTAGGAACCAGAGCTTCGAGGAAGGATGCATGCAGTGATGCAGGAGCAGCAGTTGCTCAAAGACAGAAGCAAGGGAAGAAGGACTCCACAGGGTGCAGCCCTTCAGGAACAGAGTGCTTCAGCGTGGTTCCTCCATGGGGACGCAAGTGCTGCAGCAAACCTGCTCCAGTGAGGGCTCCTCTCTCCACGGGGCCACAGGTCCTGCAAGGAGCCTGCTCCAGCACGGGCATCCCACAGGTCACAGCCTCCTTTGTGCATCCCCCTGCTCTTGGCATGGGGTTCTTTGTTGGCTGCAGGTGGAGATCTGATCCACCATGAACCTCCATGGGCTGTGGGGGGACAGCCTCACTCACCATGGTCTGCACCATGTTCTGCAGGGGAATCTCTGCTCTGGCACCTGGAGCACCTCCTCCCCTCCTTCTTCACTGACCTGGGTGTCTGCAGGGCTGTTGCTCTCACATATTCTCACTCCTCTCTTCTGACTGCTGTTGTGCAGAAGTTTTTTTCCCTTAAATATTTCACCCCAGAGGTGGTACTACCATCGCTGATGGGCTAAGCCTTGGCCAGTGACGGGTCCATCATGGAACTGGCTGGCACTGGCTCTATCGGACATGGAGGATGCTTTTAGCAGCTTCTCACAGAAACCACCTCACTACCAAAACTTTGCCATGCAAACTCAATAAAAATGGACATAAAGATCCCTAACTGTTATTAGATAACTCCCAATACATTTGATGTTCAGGAAATAGCTGAAAAAAACATGTTAATTCTGCTGTAGTATTAATCATTGCCACAACATATCCTGTCAAAGATAATAAAGCTATGCTCCTGAAGTTTCACAGGCTGCAGGTGAAGTTGTCTACTAATCTAAGGTGATGCTGAGATTGTAGAAAGCAGTCTCAAGACCTTTGGATATTCCAGATAGATAGTTTATATAGATTGCCAGAATGCAAAAGTCAGAAAATGAACACTTAAGGTTAAGCAATGTGAATATTTCCTCAACAGTATCTATTTTCCTTTCACACATCAGTATGCTTTGTTAAAACACTGAATAAGACCTATGGTGTTAGTTCTTGGGCATTTCTTATGCTGAAAATAGGTTGGTACCATGTTGCATGTGTGAAATGAGTTGCTGTAGCTAAATGGCTAAGGGAATTTGCAATAAGTTCAGCAATATCAATCTGTGCCTTGCTCTGTATGAGTTGTTATGAGTTTTTGCTTCTTTTTCCCTAACAGACCCAGCTAGGAGAATCTTTCTTCTTCATTTGAGCTGGGCAATCAGAGGACTGAATTTTTTTCTAATCACACTGTTCTTTTATGTGCCAGTGGCTACTGAAATTGGAAATCTTATACACCATAATACAGTAGGCCATATAGCCTCAGGTGAACCATTATGAGTCTGTGTATTGTTTTTATTACCACACTGACTTGAAGAGATGGCCTTATATCTGTCAGGGACTTTGGGTGATAATGTTTGGAAATTTGTGGGATTCTTACTAAAACTTGTGGCACTCAGAATGTCTTTTTTCATTTAATTGATATTTTGACAAATTTCTCCTATCAAATATTGTTGACTTGTCTTATGGAATTACCTACTGATGCAGTTGCAAACATAAAAATAAAATGTCTGGTGATATCTTCAGTACTCTGTGTGTTGAGAGCTCTAGTACAATGCATCATAGATATCAGTGAAAATTTCTTTGGTCTGTCTATACTGACAAAATAAGGCCAGAGACCATTGTCTGTCCCAAAGGCCAAATTAGGATAAATTGACTGCATTCACACTGCATAGTCCTGGGGCCCAAGGATCCTAGGGGTGTCCTCTGGCCTCTGTAACTTTCTGGGCTTTTGCTTTTAATTGTTATTTTTCTTTTCATTTCTATTTTGCCGTGACATGAAAACTGTTATCTATCAGAGTGATGTTTTCACAGCATGAAGCTGAGAGCATGTTGTGCTTTAAGCCCAGGCCGTAAATTAGAACCACACAGTCTATTTCCCCACCCACCCTTTCTTCCCCCAGCTCCTGGAGGGACTGGGAGGAGAATCAAAAGAATGCAACTCCCACGGGCTGAGATAAGAACAGTTTAATAACTAAGGTGTAACACAAATCACTACTGCTACCACCAATAATAATAATGATAAAGGAAAATAACAAGGGAAGAGGATACAACACCTCACTGACCGATACCTCGCCCCCACCCAGCAGCGAATTAGCCCTTCCGGGAACTCTCAGTTCTACATCCTGGGCATGACATGCTGTGGTATGGAATACTTCTTTGGCTAGTTTGCGTCAGGTGTCCTGTCTCTGCTTCCTCCTGGCTTCGCCTCCTTCCTGGCAGAGCATGAGACTCACAAAGTCCTTGGTCAGGATAAACATTCTGACCAGCAACTGAAAACATCAGTTTTATCAGTACTATTCCCAGACCGAAAGTCAAAACCACAGCGCTGCACCAGCTACTAAGAAGGAGAAAAAATGACTGCTGCTGCTAAACCAGGACAGTTGCATAGAGTGTCTTGTGGCATGAGGAGTGTTTGAGGGTACAGTGCTAACTGCTGCAAAGTTAAGAGTGTGCAGGGTGGGGGATACCCAAACCACTGCATTCTTCACCAAGTGGCCTTTTGGGAATGGTCCTGGCACATGTTTTCTCCTGAACTATGCCCAGGCATTGTCTTGAAGAACTCTAACTGGGACAAGCAAAAACTCTGCCAGGGAATATGCTAACAATTATGCACTACAGAAGACTAGCCAGCCAGTGCTCAAGTTCATTGCCTGGCACTTTTTGGTTTAACAGCATAGATGTAATTTGCATTTTAAAGTATTTCTTTCAGAGATATTATAGGACTAGGTTATAAAGAATTCTCTTACCTCTAACTCTTCCCAGTCTCCCATAGACTGAGTATGAAGCTTTCTAATTTTTGTTCTCTTTTCTACAACACAGGACCATGTCAGCATTACCACCAGCTCAAACCAGTAGTGTACTTGCTCTGTGCTAATGGCTATTATTATGTTAGCCTTTTTTCCCTTGAACAATTTAACTGTCCTTGCTGTTTGGAGGCATTTCTCCAGATCTGCCTCCCTCAAGGATGCCTCCTGCAAACTGGACTCTTTTGTCCTAGGGACAATCCTAAATTCAATTATGGAATCTTTAATGTTTATAAAATTGCACATATTGTTTTCAGTTCTAAATATGTGTTTATTCTTTATTCAGATTTTCAAATTTCTGAATAAAATAAAATCAAACAGCAAAGCAAAGCAAAAATATCTCTATAGTTCTCTGTCTTTTCTAGTCATGGTATAACTTTTTGTAATGAAAACAAGATAACTAGACTGCTTGTATCTTTTATTGTAAGTAAAGGTCTTCATAAGATAGATGGTATAGGAAAGTGCTAGGTTTACTATAACCAGAAAATACATTTTTCATTTACTAATTCTAATGACGAGAGACAAGAAGCTGAAGGCATTTTGCAAGAAATTCAGAATCGATGATAATTGTTGCAACTGTAGTGCAATAGTGCCTTTACTGATAAAAGATCAATGCAGACTTAAGTAAATACAGTTTTCCACTTTTTCATACAAATATATACTGATCTAAATAATTAAGTATTGGAATGCTTACAGTGTAAGTGTGCTTAAAAAAAGAGTATGTAAAACATTTATGAGGGATGATTTCTCTGAAGGTGAAGTATAGTAGTTATTGATGATATGACTTCTTTTATAAAATTAGAGTATGAATTTGGAAGGACATATAGGTAAGATTAGGTTATAGCACTGAATTTTTTTCTGTTCTACATTTATATGTCTTTAACCTATTATTTTTCCATGAATAGTTCTCTTACCTCAGTAAGAAGGGTAAATCTGCAGATATCTGCATAGGTAATAAGAATGAGATGCAAAGGTCAGACCCTCTAAATAACCATGCTGTGATCTAAGGCAGCAAGTTGATTCAGTAAGAAATTGATTAGTCAATATTCTTGTAGTCTCATTCTGTCTGGAGCTACCAAAAATCTTGTTCAGCTTCTGCATGCCTCAGGCACTACTGACAACAGCAATGTCATTCTCATCTCTCTTTTTTTTCTACAGGTAGTTAAAAAAATAACATAATTTCCCATTTTTCCCACGGATTTTTTCTATTTCTCTCTTCTGGTTTTGCTGTCTGAGTTATAGTTTTGTTTGCCCATTTAAAAAGAGAAGAAAAATCGTTATTTTTCTTAAAACTGCAAGAAACTTTCTGGCACTTTTTACTTGCCTTCTTATTGTAGAGCCCTGGGGAAACTCTAAGGCTAATTTTTGACCATGACAACACAAATCCTGCTCTTTACTGTAATAAAGGCTGAGATTATTTTAGAAACTCATGACTCTGGGGATTTAGTCTTTAAGATTAAGCACTGATTATTACTAAAACTCCAGATAAAAACAATCCTGCTGATTTGGAATCAACCCTGCCCTTCTAGAGCAACAGAAATAACCCTAGCAAGCTGAATATTAGCTAGTAGGAGTTATGGTTTTGCATATATAGAATTATTTAGCATATCTTTAGAAATATCTTCATCTTCATGAAAGAAACTGCAATTAGTATTTCAGAAAACTTCACAGATAAGCACCCTTGCTTGCCTACCCACATTAATGATGGTTTCTTTATGCTGTATGGTCTCTTTATGTTTCACTGTCTTGCTCTCAGCCTTACATATTAGGCTTTGCTGTTTCAGCATATTCCAGTATACTGCCCACGGGGAGGCTGCTCCTGAGAAACAGCTAAATGTTCATCCTTCTGATGTCTAAAGTAAATGGGAGCAGTCTTGCCTTGTTTACTCTTAACAAGTCTTGACAGTGTCCCTTTGTTAAAAGTCAAGGTTTTCTTAGTAAATGTGTTTGGGAAAAACTTGTTTTGATTGACAAAAGTGACAATACCCCCAAGGGACTGTGCATTGCACTGTAATGGAGCTATTGCCTTCTTTTTACATAGGAGTAGTGTGTGTTGGAGTACCTGGGTGGATGTTCCTTTCTTTCCAAATAACTTGTTTGGTTTTGGTTTTATTTCTTTTCTCTTCTGACTCTCCGAGTTTCTAGGAAGGAGGAAGGCTGTTAAAATCTGCTTTGGAAAGATTGCTGTGAGATGCTAAAAACATTGTAATTGAGATAGTTCTGTCACTTGCACATTTGGTATTTTTTCTCCTTAAATCAGAGCAAAATTCCTACTGGTGCAGGTTTATCTTCTGCAATATACATTATCCACTTGCTTATTCTTGCAATGTATTGAATCAATACATCATCATCAAAGGTGACAGCTGTGTGAAGCTGTCACAATGAATATAGCAATGATTTTATTATTGTCTCTGTTGTTACAATCTGTTCAGGGCTGCAACATCTCTACTGAAAAAATGTCAAACATGAACTGCCTCATGACTGATAAAACACTGCATACAGCATATGTATGTGGATTCGTTACATGTATATGCTGCACAGACGTGTATTTATAGTAACATGCTGCAATTATGGCAAAAATTCTGTCAGCATATCCAGCATAAACATCATTTTCAGGATTTATTACACAGCTATAGGATTAGATCCTAGATAGAATTTGGCAATTGAGGCCTCAGCCTGGGTAGCAAACTCTTCTACAGATTTCTTTTTTAAAGAATGGCTTCATAAGGTATACAAACACAAACAGATATTTGCAAAGTTTTCATTCGTGCTGGTGCAATTACAAGCCAGCACAGGTTTAAGAAGAAGTTCATCTCAGAGAAGTGCCCAAATTAAAAAAATTAAAAACCAAAACTAAGGTTAAAAAAAGGTAACTGCTTGTCTTGCCCAGCATAACCTGCTTTTTTTCAGTGTTTCAGATTTTTTTTTTCTTGATGATACTGAGGAAATGTGATGTCTACTCTTCTATCCTTTGATTGTCTTGAGCATGAGACCCTGTTCCAGGCTTCCAAGGGACAGAGAATTGCACACTGGCTGAAACACGAGTTGCATGAGTGATCTGGCTTCCTGAACATCTCAGCACTTTTCAGACATTGTGAGCAATATGACTTGTTGTTGGAACTTGTGTTTATATGTTCAGATTCCGTTTTCTTCTAGTGTTCCCATAGCTTGTGGAAAGACCCTCATTCAACTGCAGATGGCCTGTGAAAGAGTTTTGCCCAATAGAAGAACTATTCTCCAATGAAATTTACACGAAGATTTGACTTTCCGTTTTGACAGTTATAGAATCATAGAATAGTTAGGGTTGGAAAGGACCTTAAGATCATCTAGTTCCAGCCCCCCTGCCATGGGCAGGGACACCCCACACTAAACCATGTCACCCAAGGCCTCATCCAATCTGGCCTTGAACACCGCCAAGGATGGAGCATTCACAACCTCCCTGGGCAACCCATTCCAGTGCCTCACTACCTTAACAGTAAAGAATTTCTTCCTTAGATCCATTCTAAACTTCCCCTGTTTAAGTTTGAACCCATTACCCCTTGTCCTGTCACTACAGTCCCTGATGAATAGTCCCTCCCCAGCATCCCTATAGCCCCCCTTCAGATACTGGAAAGCTGCTATGAGGTCTCCACGCAGCCTTTTCTTCTTCAGGCTGAACAGCCCCAACTTTCTCAGCCTCTCTTCATACGGGAGGTGCTCCAGTCCCTTGATCATCCTTGCGGCCCTCCTCTGGACTTGTGCCAACAGTTCCATGTCCTTTTTATGTTGAGGACACCAGAACTGCACACAATACTCCAAGTGAGGTCTCACAAGAGCAGAGTAGAAGGGGCAGGATCACCTCCTTTGACCTGCTGGTCACGCTCCTTTTGATGCAGCCCAGGATACAGTTGGCTTTCTGGGCTGTGAGCGCACACTGCTGGCTCATGTTCATTTTCTCATTGACCAACACCCCCAAGTCCTTCTCTGCAGGGCTGCTCTGAATCTCTTCTCTGCCCAACCTGTAGCCGTGCCTGGGATTGCTCCGACCCAGGTGTAGAACCTTGCACTTGGCATGGTTAAACTTCATAAGTTTGGCATCAGCCCACCTCACAAGTGTGTCGAGGTCCCTCTGGATGGCATCCCTTCCCTCTGGCATATCAACCGAACCACACAGCTTGGTGTCATCAGCAAACTTGCTGAGGGCGCACTCAATCCCATTGTCCATGTCACCGACAAAGATGTTGAACAAGACCCTTCCCAACACTGATTTCTGAGGGACACCACTCATTACCGGTTTCCAGTCGGTGCACATTCAGGCCAGAGCTAGTGGAAAAATATATAGAATAGCTTTCCGAATAGTAGCTATACCATGGCAGGACAGTTCAGCCTTGGTTTCTACTGAGATGAGCTAGCTAAAACCTGCTCTCACTGAAAGGCAGATGAGCGCCATAGTGTACCCCTTAATTCATGGTTTCCTATATGCTTTGAGGGAGAGAAAGATTTTACCTACTTGGAAGGACCCATCGCTTGGTTCAACACAAGTTGTACATGCATTTGGAGAGGAAAAAGTATCCAGATGCTCTCAGGCTCTTTGGGCGTGGTTTAGGAGGTTAGGAAGAACCAGAAGCCCTTAATATAATTTTGCATGAGAAAAGCTTGTCCAGTTGCAGAGCTACTGAAAGAAATTATCCAAGTCATCACTTTCAGGACAGACAAAATCATCACATGGTCACAACAGGAAGTCCAAATAAACAAGTTCTGCTTCCTTCTACCTTGGATTGCTGGTCAGCAACCACCCTTCAGCTCTTTCCATGCTCCTTTCAGACATCCTACTGCCCTCACCCATTGCTCCAGTTCAAGGCTGCAGGGCTACTTCATGGTTTTTTTCTCACTTATTTTTCTCACTTGCAGAGTCAGGCAGATAGATGATTTTAGGAATTATTGACTAGATTAAAAAACCAAATAAACAAACAACAAAACTAGATTAAAAAAAAACCAAACAACAAAACAGTTGCAATTAAATTACACCAAAATGACACATCTCCTCTGAAAACAGTATGGGGAAAATTTCTATTTCACCTTAAATGAAGGTAGATTAATCAAGGTTATGATAACAGAAAGATGTGGACCTGTTATACTAGGTCCAGAGAAAGACTGCAAAAATGTCTAGAGGGCTAGAACACTTCTCCTATAAGGAAAGGCTGAGAGAGTTGGGGTTGTTCAGCCTGGATCAGAGGAGGGTGCAGGGATTCCTTGTTGTGGCCTTTCAGTATTTAAAGGGAGCTTATAAGAAAAATAGAGAAGGACTTTTGCCATGACTTGTAGCAATAGGACAAGGGGCAACAGTTTTAGACTGAAAGAGAGTAGGTTTAGATTGGACACAGGAAGAAATTCTTTACCATGAGAGTGGTGAGACACTGTAACGGGTTGCCCTATTCATGGAATTGCTGAAAGTTAAGTTTGATGGACCCTTGAGCAATCTAATCTAGTGAAAAATGTCCCTTTACATGACAGAGGGGTTGGAATAGATAATCTTCAGAGATCCCTTGCAGCCCAAACTATTCTATGATTCTAAAATGAAGAAAATCACAATTTTCATTTTGAAATGGTGAAAATGAAAGATTTTGATAGTTCTATCAGTTAAAAAACCCAACAAAACCAACATTAAACAATATATATTTGAAGAATCATATCAAGTTCCTCAAATTTCTTTGTTTCAGCAAGGAAAAAAGAGTTCCACATAAAACATTCTGATAAAATAAACTACTTTGTGTTTCTACTTAGCACAGGTGAAGTTTGAACCCGAAAATTTTTTTTGTTAATTAAAAATTGTTAATTGTTAATTAAAATGTTAAAATTTTTATTGTTAATGTAGATAAAAAGGTCTAAAAAATGAAAAAGGCAATGGAAATGTGTCAAAAAAAAAAAAAAAGATAATGTAAAGCTGCAAGTGGTCATTGTCAGGCTGATTAGAAGTAGTGTCTAGATTTCTACCCTCTTTGCATACAATTATCTCTACAGAGAGAAGCATCATATCAGAAAGGCCGTATTTTAAACTGGAGTGGTATGTAAACAAGGGCCTTTGGGACTGATATGTTATTGTTGCTTTTGGTACTGATGAGAACTGATGGTTTACCAAGTGATAATCCAGGTGTCCAACAGCAGCCAGGGTTTTGTGGAATGTCTATATGATATTCAAACACTAGAGGATAACACAAAAATCTTGTGATTTTTAAAGCTTAGGTATATGTATACACATGCAAAAAGATAAAAAAAAAAATAACCTTACAAACCAGCCTTCATATAACTACATTATATATTAGTGTAATAATAACAGAATATTTTAAGATTCAAAGTGTAGATTTTATAGACAGTTTCCACCATGTCATCTAATGCACTAAAAGATTCTCTGCATTAAGATTTAATTGTAAAGAAGGTGTGGAAGGCAGTGATCTCCTCTTGTATTACAAGACTTTTTGAATGGGTGGTTTTCCTGTCGTATAGATGAGAAATCTAGAAGGACTAATGCCATTTAACTAAAAACAACACCACAAATTTGCTCCGATTAGCTCAAGAACAAAGCACAGAGATGTTCTTGAGATTATAATCAAAGTTACTAGTGCTTATTTTGAAGCTATAGCCAAGAATGAAACCACAAACACACCCACATTATTTATTATCAATACAGTATAAATGTTTGTAGGGGATAATTCGTGGTGACTAATTTCCATATTCCAAGTTAGGATCTTGAGATCTGGTATCTTAATTTATGCGATCATTATGAGCTGAGAAGGGCTAAACTATCCTGACATTGAAAACTGACCTTTCAGTTGTTTTCATCAAATCTGAACCATCAATTTGTCAGCCATGGTATGTGAACCAGTTCCCTTCTACCTATACTAACGTGCAGCAAGCCTTCACTTTGGAAATATTAAGGTGAATAAAGGTCACCAGATCTCTTTATTTGATTGTAGCCAAGAAAATTACTAAAAGCAAGCAAGTATGCTGCAGGCACATTGGTGATTTTTCACAATGCCAGTGAGTAGAACCTTGAAATTTGGTGCAGTCATAGATCATGGACCTGAGTGCACATACACATAAATGGAAAAAAAAAAAAAAAGAAAAAGAAGAAGAAACTTCAGATGTCAATGAAAATATTCCTGCACAGGGCAGTCAGTAACTGAGGATTTTTTTTTTTTTTGTAATGTCACTCTAGTCTTGCTTTACTATTATACATTTATTTATCTATTCTTCAGCAATACAAAGACACCAATTTAAAAACTCTAGGTGCCCATAAAATTAATTAGATTTACAATTCCAAATGATGGCCACCAAACAGCATAGCAATAATCCCATAGAGAGAACAAATTAACTCAGCTAGCCAATAAATCAGAACAAGAATTTTCTTTTTCACCTCCAAGAAATAGAATCTGAACTTGCCCAAATGCTTTATCAAATAAATGACTCTTCTAGTATGCTCAGATGGTCATGACACGTATTCTGAGAGGCGGTGAGGTTTTGTTTTTTTTTTTTGGTTGGTTGGTTATTTTGGGGTTTTTTTTCCCATAAAGACAATAGCTAAACACATCTCTATCTTTTGTGCATATTATGTGTCCCAGTGGGTATGGCATTGTCAGCAATCAAGACTGAAAGTTCTCTGATGCCACTACTTGTATTTATCATGTTCCAGCCAAGAAAATAACTATAAATTTATTAATTTATTGAGCAGTTATTAAAAATTCCGGTTGTGCTAATGTTACCTGTTAGTCTCTACAAGACAAGGGGTGATGAGTAATTGCATATTGGAACTGGGAATGAATGACCAAAGGCTAATGTTCTGTGGCAAAGCACAGTGCAAAAATTTTCTTTCAATCTTATAATTAGTTCTTGTCATAGCCGCAGATAAGCTCTTGGAGGGAGGGACCATCATTTGCTTTATTCACCTAAGAAAGAGAGCCCTGGTCTGATTTGCCTCTAGATCCCAGACTTACCCCATCCTATTTTAGGATCTAAATGTCCTACAGCTTTTTATGTCTTTTTATGATCTAAATGTCCCCTTGATATGGTGTCCCTCCTGTTTCCTTCCATTTACCCCAAAGTAGATGGCAAGGCACAGATATTTGCAGAATGTAATACAGTCTTAATATGTGTCCAAATACTGGGATTTTGGACAATTACTATTTTACAGTAGGTGCTGGGAGTTAGAGGAGTCTTGGTTTTCTTAATATAAATGTTACTACTAATAAGAAAAAGTATAATATGTGCCACAGAAAGTAATGTCACCAGTTTATCATTTTTCACGGTACATTAAGACCTGGTGGAATTACTTTGTCTTCCCATAATTTTTAAAATGAACATTTAAAAATAAAGGATTGACATATAAGGTAAAAGTACCTCTTCACTAACCCTTGGCCTTTCTCTTTAATTTAAAACAATTGTAGCCAATTTGAGAGACAAAAATTCACCAAGGTTAATATCAAAAAGTGATAGTCAACACTGAACTCTGCATCTGCCTGTGTGGATGGACTGCTATCCAATCTTGAATACAATTAAAAATACAATTTGACTTTGAAATCCAAATGTATCTAGCACCTTCCTCCCTAGAGGACTGAACCAGATGTGCCTTGTTTTTATCCTGCTGGCAGCTAAACATAATTTCCTAGGTACACATCCATAGAAATCCTGTGATATCTTAAAAAGTAAATTTCATCAGGGCAAACACAGATCTAAAGCATTAGACCAATGAAATTTTAAACCCCATCTCATAAAGTTATATTTCAGAAAAGTGGAAAGCAGTTTTTATTCCTTTTTGCTGCAAATTTTGTGAACATATGGTGTAATGTGGAAACATGGATAGTCAGAACAGTTAGCAGTTGCTGTGGTACTGTTGGCTTATTTCCACTTTACAAATTCATACGAAGCTAAAATATCACGCTGGTGACATATGCTTACCGGCTCTCCATTTACTGCCTGCAGCTATGGGCTCCTGTATTCTAATGGTAATTCTACAATCTGTTCACTGACAGCTCAGGGGGCCAGATGATATGCACACTACTGACAGGGACATCACTTTCATGAAACATTTACTTCTCTGCACCTGAATATTGGAGTAATCATATAGAGAGTCGACACACCATGAAATAGAGTTAGACTGAAGATTCTGAGAAGAAAATAGCAGACTGTCACTCAAAATAAAGTTCATTTTATACCCAGCAGAGCTAGGTTAAAAGACATTTCCATACACTAAAAATGCTTTCCATTTTAAAGCTGCAGTTTAAAAGAAAAATGTTTTCCCCATATTTTTCTTCAGTGGCTCAAGGGATAATTGCACTCCAAGACTTGCATTTGAGAAAGCTTGTACTTCCTTGTCCTGTGCTATTTGAACGAAGCCAGAATTATAGTGGGTGGATGAGCATTGAAAATTCAACCTTGCCACATTATCAAAAGCACCACTAAACTACCCCTGAGCAACTTCTTTGTATTTTCTTGTGCTGCCCTGAAAGGTTGGCTGTAAGGCTGCGAACGCTCAAAGGCCGTTTGCACAAAGTCATCTCTCATATCTTTGCACCTTACTGAGGCAACAGCACAGGTGCAGCTGAACTTTAGGCAGTGGATCGCTTCCCAGGGGAATGGATGGCCAGGATGGGCTTAGGTGTCTTGTTCTGGGGAGTTAATTCATGATTAGCCAAAGAACTCAATGTAAGATGAGGATCAGCTGCTCAGAGCAAGAACTGCTGTATTCTTCGTAAGCAGGCATAGGCAAGGTTGGTAATAGAATCATAGAATAGTTAGGGTTGGAAAGGACCTTAAGATCATCTAGTTCCAACCCCCCTGCCGTGGGCAGGGACACCTCACACTAAACCATGCCACCCAAGGCCTCATCCAACCTGGCCTTGAACACCGCCAAGGATGGAGCATTCACAGCCTCCCTGGGCAACCCATTCCAGGGCCTCACCACCCTCTCAGTAAAGAATTTCTTCCTTAGATCCAATCTAAACTTCCCCTGTTTGAGTTTTAACCCGTAATAATAAGCATATTCAGGTGAGAGCTGGTAAAATGAAAAATGCATTGCTTAACTGCTATATTTTATGGAAAAGGGTAATGACAATTTCCAAGGCAAAAGGTTAATTTAATTATGAAAAATTTGAGAGAAGGCCTAAAAGGCCAGATAATATTTTCTCAAACTTTGTCGTTACCACCAGAAGACAACAACCAATTATCTTAAATTAGGAAAAAGTAATAAAGGAATAGAATAAAAGAAAGATTATTCCTTTGATAACATAGACAGGGCAAGGATAAAGATATAAGGTGTGAGCCAGCAGTTGGTAAGCATGGAAACCACCTTTCCAGCACCCACACTACCTGTGAATGGAAAAATAGCACTGACATTAATATAATTTCCATGTTCTGGCCATCGTAAAAGTAATTATGAACAGAGAGATTGTCAGCCATAACACTGGAGAAGAAACTTTAACATTACCAGGCAAATGGGGGTAGAGTTAAAAGCTGGACTGGAAGGCACAGAATGAAATATTATCTGGAAAGAAAAACAATCATATGAGAAAGAAGAGGATATTTTGAAATCTTTCCACATTAATGTAACACTGAACATGAAACATCACGGGAACTTAGAAGGGAAATGCAGCGAAACAGAAATGGAGGTTGCTGAGAGGTACAGCTTTCAATTGCCACCACTGGTGATTAAGAATCCTCACTGTCAGTCTTTTGTGATGGTCCATTGAAAATTTGTTTTTTGCTGCCGTACTGGCCTTGATTATACTATATCGGAATTATCATATGCTAGAACAGTGAAGTCTGGTCAGACATCATCATAACAATGTCTTAACAAATATCCATCTAGTAATACAAGTTTTCATAGCTACTTCTCTGATATACTGAAAGCCACTCCTGTGGTTATTTCAACCTCTTTATAAATTCCAATTCTCTGTGTATTCTCAGTAGGCATATTCCATAAAGCATAGCCTATGTTATGTCAAGTTATAAAGGTTTTGTTCTGTAATACCTCATGTTCTTAAAATTTTTTTCATAATATACTCTTGCTGTGACCGAGGAAAGGCTGCCACTTTTTTTTTTTTTCCCTGAGGTGATCTTTCTGCTTGATTCAGAATGACAACAGTCATGCCATTATTTTGGATGATTACACGGATTGCATGTCCTCATGATTTCCCATGTACTAGGTTTAAACAGCTTTCATTTGTGTTGTCAAGATGTAGTATAAGCAATGTACTTTGGAGCTGATTGAAACTTTTTTCACTGAAAGGTTTGTAAATAAAATGGCCTTTGTAGAAAACTGAAATGTTTGGAGTTGTTTTTTAAACAAAAAAGTATTTGGAAATATAAAACAGGTTCTCTAGTCATTTTTGTATTCGCTTTTTCAATGAGAATAAAGGACATAGAGAAATAATAGAAAAAAAAAGTATTTTTCCTACAGAAAATATTTTTGGTTTTTAATAAATACTAAAAAAGATACAAGAATACTTACAAGATTAACTCATACCTACTTTTTAGTCTACTCCAGCATTTCAGAGAAAATACACAGTATTATCTAAGTATAGTAGCTACATTTTATAGGATTACCTGAAAAATCCTCTGCTTATACAACAGCAGGGATGGTTTAAGGCAATGCAACCACATGGTTGTAGCTTGCTACAGAATGTATGCACACGCTTTATTATTTCATGGAACATTTATTTATACAACTATCTTTTTTTATTTATACAATTTTACAGTAGTATGTTAAAATTTTATTGTAAAGACTGTTTTTATTTTATAGTAAAATATAATATCTTCTGGTTTGTGTGGGAAGATGAAGAGACAGACCACAAAATCTCTTCATTATTTTTCCCCATTGTCATTTTCTTCAAACACCCTGCATTGCAACTTTTTCTCAGGATTGCCAGAAGCACATTCTTGCAGTCCTTTCAAATGAGGTAGCCATAAATGCAGTAAGGAGGGGTGAATGCCATGTAACTGCTGTCCCAGACTTGGAATAGAGAGTAGCACCATGACTGTACCTTTATGAGATAATTAATTTTACATCTCAATTGCAGCAGACTTTTTGTATGAAAATGCAAAAACTGAAATGCAGCCTGGATATCAGAGATTAACATACTAGAGTAGAAAATGTGGAAAATAAGATATTGCACCATGTCATTAAGACCCAGGTGGATTTTGAAGAGAAAGCTCTCTTCACTGGTACCCCTGAGACACTGGGGGAAAGCACAACTTTCTACCCAAAATACCCAGACTACTTATATATTAAACTTTTTGTATTTCACTACTAAGCTCACAGACGTTTGAACAATGAAATAGTGTCTTCTCAACACAACTTATCATACGTGTGTGAAATAAATGAAAAATCATTGCTCTATGGATTGATACTATGTTCAATGCCCTTGCTGTCTAGTCCCATACTCTTTGTGTACCCTCACTGTACCAGGTACATTTTCAATATTCATCATTGGGTAATGTACAATACAAATAAAAAGTAATACATTTCCTGCCGTCTTTGACCCATCCTTCTATGGCATGGCACACTTTTTTTCTTTTAAATCTGTTAGGCTAACTAAAAAGAAAAACATTGCCTACAGAATAATGCAGGAGGATAAATTCCCTTTGAATGTGCATTCTTGGAAATCTCAAGTCTCTCATGAGCAATGCTGCAAAATGGTGGCCCCTTGATAAGATTTGTTTTCTGTTCCACTGAACATACTGTGCTCTGACATGCCTCCTGCTCTGTATATTTATCACTGGCAGTGACTTTCTTGGGTGCTTTCTCGTTCTCATCTCACAGCATTGGAGCTTCATGGGCGGGGATTGAAGTCACTCAGGTGCAGCCAGCAGTGGCTGCTCCCTAATACTGTCTGATGGTGGGCTTATGGCTTCACATCAGTACTGCTCCTAGGCTTGCTTTCTAGCCGTCAGGTGCTAGTGCCTGCACAGTGAAACTTGAGGATTGTACCTCACTTACTATTTGCTTTTTTATTGTTTCAAGTGTATGTTCCTATGCTCTGATCCTTTCAGGCTCTATCTCTGCATACTCTTATGATACTGGTAGGTGGGCATGGGATCTGAAGGAAGTCGCTGAAGACACCTGGTCTGGGCAAAATGTAAGGTAAACATTTTTGACCCTTGTAGCACATTTTTTAAGATTTCTTTCAGAACAAGAATCAGTAAGAAACAGCAGACTTAGATCCTAAAAGTTACACATGAAATGAATGATGTTCTTTATTTCTGCACTGGTTGCTGAGACCTCTGGAAAAGAATTTGCTTCTGAAATTTTGTTTTGGGATAAGCACCCAAATAAAATGGTACCCAACCAAATATATGACAAATGTTATCAGGGTTAAATGGCTCATCCTACTCACCCTGACATCATGAACAAAAAAATACTTTGTCCCTGGGTATAGCAGGTAGACCTTAAAAGCGGATAAATGTTAAAAGAGAAAGTTAAGATGTAAAGCAGGAATCTTTTGTAATGAGTATTTTCTCAGTGACTTTTTTGATTGGTTGAAGCTGGCTCAAATCCTCAGTTTGTCAGAGGTTTTCTTACCAATGCGTGGCAGCTGATTCAGCTGTTTCAAAACAGCCTACTTGCAGGCTAGGAATTATGACACATCACAGTCATTATCTGCCCATTTCTGATCAGCTTCCTATTTTCCTTTTGCTCCAGCTGTAAGTCAGAATCATACAAATCTTGCTAAATGTGAAATCTTAGTCTACGACATGACGTATGTGTGGCACCGTTATTCACCCCACAGCAGAAAGATCTTTCACCTTGTATTTCTTTATTTCTGGCAAAAGTTGCCAAACAACAGCATTAAATACTCATCTCCTCTCTTCCAGTGCTTGTAGCAGAGGCATGTCTTTTACCTCTTTCCCTTTTTACTTCCATAAGAAATTTTTCCTATTGTTTTCTCTTATTTATGCCCAGAGTTATGTTAATAAGTGGACAGGGTATTTGTCTTTTTGTCTTTTTGTTTTTTTCTGCCTGTACAAGTTGGATTTCTTCATGTATGTTTTTGGTGGTTGCAAATGCTTGTTTACTCCAGTTCTTGATCCTGCTTTTGTATCAGTGATGTTATTTTGCTAACTGACAACTTCACTAAGTACAGCACTGAATTTCCTGAATTTCATTCTGGGCACAACATTAAAATTTCAATTTGCATATTTGGGTAGAAAATAATAATAAAGCAAAATGAAGTCTCTTAATTGTCACAAGCACCTGTACTCTACAAGCTTCAGCTCTATTTCTTTTCTCAAACCAAAAGTTAAAATGTGATGCATTTATGAACCCACCTATACTCTGCACACCTTTTTCTATCACAGAACCAGAATCAATGCAGTTTCTTCTGCATTACACTACTTGTCTCACCTCTTCGTGTTGATGTGTCAAGCTAGGTTGCTCTGGCTCCCTTTGATAGTCTTGTTGTCTATGATGGAGTTGAATGGGATTACTGAGTAGCTCCCCTTCAACAGACCCTTCACTGCCTTAGAGACGCTTGCTGTGACAGTCCCAACCAACCCTTGCAGTCATTTGAGATTTATTTGCCACCTGCTGCTTGTCCTTAATCAAGCAAGAAAAGGGTTGACTGCTGGCTGTACAACTTGATCCAATAACAGGAGAATTAGTCACAGAACTGAGTCCTGTAGGAAGAGATTATCTATATGCATGGTTACTCATATCCAGAAAACCAAAATTATTGCATTGTTCATAACCCAAAAACTAGAATGGATAGCCAAACTAGAACTGCTGTGAGGGCTTAAAAGAAAGATTGTAGCTAATGATTGGCTGAAAATAATAAATGCGGGAAGGCAAAGAACTTGCAATTAGCTTCCACCCACAACAATAAAAAGCAAAGCAAAACACCTCTCCCCTAAACCTAAATATTCTGCTTCTGTGTCTCTGCCTGCCACTGGTTTCCTCTTTCACATTCTACCCTGTAAGCCCAGTGAGGATGATAATAAATTTTAAGGGAGTTTTAAGAAGTCTAAGAGGAAAATTTTCTTCCTTTAAGATCTGTCAACTCTACCTGTTTTGTGAATATGTCCTTTCTCCAGCCATTAGCCTTGGAAGTGCCAGGTGCTTTCTCAGAGGGTCACTGCCTGGTCGCTTCAGATCAGGAAGGGTTGCTAGCTGTGCACAGAACCCAATGACTTCATTGTCTGTTACATTAGTGGCTCACATTATGGCTCATCTCAGATGTGGCAGGGCTACCATGCTGCAGGTAGATCAGCCCACTGTGCATGGGACTTAGAGCCTCTTCATTGGTATACAGTAAACCCAGATCATCTGCAATGACATTACTACCTATGTGTAGGTAGAGTCCATGTGGATTGCAGGCTCATTTACATGTTACATACATAAAATAAATGCCAGTAGATTTTGAAGGAGCAAGAAGTTAAACCAACTCTGAGACCATGTGGCTCCTACAGAGTCACCCAAATTCAGTGCAACCTTGATGATTTCATTACCAGTTTATCTACAGAGAGAGAATTCATTTCAGACTTTGGCAGAGTAGTTTAAAGGGGAATAACTCTTCTAGTAACTCTGTGAACTCATGCACTTACTTTAGAACAAGGGCATATTTTGCAATTAAATCTAAAATAAAGTAAGCAAAGTTCAAATTAATTACTATTGCTCTAAAATATAAGAATTCATATAGGGCATTAGTCAGGCTTTGCCATTCCAGAATGGCTCCCTGTACAGATAAACTCTACAATCAGATGTGAGTTTTGATCCTAGATTGGGTAAGATCTTGAATAAACCAGTTACACTTCTGGTATTTTTTGTTAGGCGTGGTGGTTTTTTTTAAACCATATTATCCTAACAGTTTATGCAATAGGTGGCATTGAGGCTTAGAAAGCTAGGATTTTTAAAGATCTGCTTATTATGCAGCGTAATAATTTAAGTGTTTAGACCATGCAAATCAATCTCTTTAAAGCCCTTGAGAGAAATAGTAGATATATGCAAAAATGCAGATGTTAGTAGAATAAGCATGTATACACCCAAGAGCAACCTTTGGCCCCCTTAAGCCAAATGAAAAAACTGTCACACTTGCATACATGTTCACAAACCTACCCTGCTGTGAAGCTAGATGTCATTTTCTGATTAATGCTTACTAAGTCTAACTGTACCACAGAGTGACTGCAATAGTAGTAAAGCTGTGATGCGGCATAGATGAAACTTTTAAGACTTTGTGGTGGTGCATTTCTAAATAATTATATAATCAATAAGAATAACATTTACCTCTTATAGAACAACTCCTATCTTTGTATTTTAGTTTGTGCCAGCATGTAAGGTTTACACCTGAAGTCAGAATGATTTAATCTAGTGGAGAAATGCAGTTATCGCATGGAAACGCACTTTCTGCAGTGCTCTGTTTCTTTTATGGAACTGAAATTATTGATGTATTTACTCTCTGCTTGCTACAGCAAATAGAAGTGATTCTCAGCAGAACAAGCATGAGCGCAGAGAATGTAAATATTGTAGGAAAAATCACATTTACAGGCATGCGGCTATTGCTCAGCATGCAGCATTGTAATTGGCAGATCCTGGCCTCTGCTGATGGGGCAAAAGGACAGCAGTGAAGTGGGAACCCTCCTATGTCTCCCAAACTCAGATATTTGCACAAGAGGCTGGCAGCATCCTGCTGATGGTGCTTCCCGAACTGCAATGCCCTGGTGTTCCTGATGACCATGTTGGGGTGAGCAGGAAGGAGGTCTTCTCTCTGGTCTCTCATGTCCTCAGCTGGGCTACGACACACATACTGAAATGTTAAGGGGTGGCAACATCACTTCCCAGTGTCCTGGGAAACGCTTCCTCCCTTAACACCTCCCAGAACAACCTCCTAAAGGCAGAGAACATCTCAGTACAGTCACTGGTGTTTTCCGGGAAGCTAGAAAAGCATCGGCAGGTGGGCACTTCTTTGTCTGGTACCTTTCCTTAGCTGATGGCTCCTTCTAGCACTTCTGTGAAATAGGGAGTTTTCTACCTGATAGAGAAAGTCGCTTTATTGGACTGATTGAAAGCAAAATTTGGCAGGTTTAATATTTGCAAATCCAAATTTTATAAAAGAGCTTGTAAATCATCTAAGTACTAAGTACTGTAAAAATAAAAAGTTTCAATTGAAAATTATGTACTGTGTATAATTTTATCTTTGTTCTAAAAGAAAAAATCAAAAAGATGAAATTACATATTTTTTTAAATAATGATAAAGGAAGACAGAATTTTTTATTTGATCTGGTTTTGGTTTGTTTTTTTTTTTAACCGATGCAGTCACATACCTTTTTTTATCCCTTCTAATTTTGAAGCACTTTAGATAATGCCATATTTGGAACATATTTTATCCAGCTCTATTAGATAAGATAGGATATTAAAGAGTCTTCTAAGTTCTTTCTTCTAAGTGAGGACTCTTCCCAACTCCAAATCCATCTCAGAACTAAACCCAAGAGGATATCCACCTCATCTCCCCATGCTCTAATTTGTCCCAGAAAAAAGGTGAAGCCTCTGCTGTAGATGTTCATCTGCTGCTTTGACCCGATTCTGGCCTCAGTTCAGAAGGGACCATGGCACATTCCAGGCTTCCACACTGAAGCTTCTTGGAGACCACTGGGAGTGTTGTGAGCATTGACTCAGGCTGAGGACATTAACTGCACATAGAAAATGATGACTGAAAAATTATGATAAAATTTGATGAATGTGATAATATGATACAATTACGATAAAGTGATGTTAAAAAGCAGTCATAAATGCTTTCCTTCAAGACTGAAACAAACAGTTCAGTCACAATTCATCAGCTATTCCTAGGAGACATCTTAAACTGGATGTTTAGACAAAATATCAGTAATATGGTTATTTTCAGTGACTAGCAGGGACCCTGACAGATTTTTTTGGGCCATCTGATTTGTCCGCTGAAAAAAAAAGGAGATAATTTTATCTCTATTACTTTGACAGACCTCTAATTTGGTTTTGATATAATTAATATTGGCTCACCACCAAGTAAAGCATTATTAAATTTAGGGGGAAAAAAATCTTCTGTCTTAAGACACTGAAAGCCAGTTAAGAATCAGAACTTACAGTATTATACTGGGATTTTCTGTCATTGGTTGCAAGCACAGAATAGAATAAAAATATTTATATGTATGTATTCCAAAGTGCAGTGAAATTCAAACCAGAAGAATTCCTGGGTGTCTCCCTCTTCCCTTCAAATCATAATTCAGAGCATCTGAGAAAAAAATCTTTTATAAAAATGAAATCACACTAAAAAGAATAGGGAGGAGCAAACTGTGGGCATTCTCACCACATAAGTTTAATTACAAGAAAAGCACTTTTAAAAGGAGGCTGGTTGCCCAAGATTTTCTACGTTGTAATGGGAAAGACTCCTCCAAAGCACGGTTCCAAATAATTAAGGTAAGTTTCTGCCCAGAAGCACCTCAATAGTGGCTTTTCTCTCCCTTTGACTATGAAGGAAACCAAAGGATATTCACCTTGCAAAACTTAATGTGTACCCCTCTGTTTCTCTCATTTGTATTTATACGAAGCTGAGATAGAATAGCCTCTAAAATGTTACATATCAAGAATCTGCAGCTATTAAGTATTCCCCAAGACTTCAATAAGTCTCTCAAGTAACGACTTGCAAATTCCCAGCTTTTATTTGGTGCTCCCCAGGCAGAACTCCTACTAGCTTTCCTATAGGAAGAACTTGTAGGAATAGAAATCTGGTTGAAGTTTCGATTGTAGAGGAAAATACATCAATATTATAACTTTAGAAATATGCTTTTCCCTTCATCCTGTTACAGTTATCTCATTTTCCTTTTGGAAAATTAAACTAATTTAAAAAAAATTATATGAACAATGAATGGCAATTTTAATTAGTTATACAATTGTAAATTGTCAGGAGTAGCAAGAAACTGTGAGCAACGATAGTTTAGGGATGAACATCCAAAGTAATTCTTCATGTTCCCAGCCTGCAAAAATCCCCTCAGATTAAGTGAGCTCTCAAGGAAAGGACCTGTGTACATTGGTAAAAGGAGAGACTGAGGCCCATATCTTGCCAAACACCAAGTGGGGTTAAGAGTCACAGCTCACCTGGAAAAAGAAGAACAAAGCAGGTCCAGTCTTCAGAGACAACCAAACTATTATTTGGAGCTGAAAACTCCCAGCTGACAAGGAATATATTTTTGGTTTAGACTCAAGTGTATGATTTTTTTTTAATTTCAGAATGCTAATTACTAATTACTCACACTAATTCCTTTAATTACATAGATTGTTAAGGAGTTGAGATTATAAGAAATTGGAAGACTTTTTCTGGATATCTAACATGCACAAAGATGTCACATTATTGTGCCCTTGAAAAGAGCTTAGCTTTTACTACTATAGCTAGCTACTGTTGACTTCCATGGACTATTTTATAGGGCTATAATAGTATCTGTTGGCAGTAGGTGCCTGTGTATCAGTAGAACAAAGATGGGAAACAGGTACTGCAAGGTAGTTGCTGTAAATATAAATTCTAAATAAAAAGCAATTCAAGTGGGAATGCAATTAAATTACATATGTTATTAAATGACATGAATGAATCTATTCTTCTAATTATGTTCAGGCTCAGATAGACGAAAGGATAACAACAGGGATGATTGTGAATGAATAAAACTGATTTCACACTAGACTGGGGAAAACATTCTGAGAAAGAATCATAAAAGAGGTCTTTGCACATCCTTATAAATGTGAATTTTCACTGAGGACAGGAGTTTGACCTGTGATACAAAAAATCCCCAAAGTATTCTTCACTGAGCAGCTCACCTGATTTTGCCCTAGGTGGTTTCGACTGCTTTTATAAAATTATGTCTCCTTAGTCACATGAGATCTGGTCTTCCTCTACATTCTCAATAGAAATTCGTTAATTAATTGCTAGAGAGATGACATTTTAATTAACAATGTAAATTCTTGGGGTTGGGTTTTCCAGGCAAATTTTAATATTCTTTGTGATAGGCTTCATGAAAGATTTGCAGCTGGCATAAGAAATGAATAAAACCAGATAGAATGAAGAAGAACAATATAAACGTGATATCTGAGATGTAGATTTTCTTTTTCCCAATAGACACAAAGCACAGGACATCTTCAAATTGAATGAAGACACATTTCTGCACAAACCCTAGAGGTAAAGCCTCCTGCAACATCTCCTTTATCACATAAATCACAGACAGCTCTGAGCTTTCAGTGTCCTTCACAGTCAGTTTCTATTCTACTTTTCACCCTCAACAGTAAGATGATGACTTTCATTTCCAATTGAATGTTAAGGCTTTACCCACCATTTAGTCTTTTCAGAAACATGCATTTACACTTCTTCATGCACACTATGGTGAGGAAGAAGTTCTCTTTACTTGCATTTCAGCACCTCAATGGAATGCTTTTGTGGGTTTCTCCTGCCTGTTTTTTGGGGCATGGAGCACTTTTTCCTTGATATAGACAAAGTGCACAGCACATCAGGAGCCTGAGTCTGAAAATGTGCCTTTCGGCTTCAGACTTTGTTTTTATGATCTCTTTTGACAGGACAGGTTCGAGAGGCTTATGCTGTATGAAGCACCACAGCTGTATTGTTCTGGTATTGAAAGTTGTGCTTTTGAGTATTGGCTTGGTTTTGATAACAGGATGGACATATTTCAAGACAAACCGTCATATACAGTAATAACTGAATGCATTAGCAGTAAAAAACTTTCTGCTTTAGAAGGCCATTTATCAATGGTATTCTTTCTCAGGGATGATAATGTGAAAAAGAAAAAAGAAAAAAAAAATCTCCAAATATCAGAAACAAAGGAAGGAACTGGAAACAACAGGAAGAAGTAATGCTTGTACTGGTTTTCACAGATACTATTGGACAATGCCTAAAACCCTAAAAATCTGCTTTAATTATTTTTACATTTCTAGCAGTTTTCCATTTCTAAAAAGCTATTATTACACAGACATCTTTTATGTATCTACAACATGTGGATTTCCATGGAGCTGGAAGCCTGTGAGCTTAAGGTTACTGGTTTAAAGGCAATGACACCAGTTCATGAAATGAAGACATGAATTAGCTGCAGCCAGATATTGGTAAGTACATATGCATATGCCTGTAGAAAACCCAGAGTTTTCTCAGTGCATTCTGCTTAGATAGTATAAATCTATTTTCATCCCTTAATGTTGTACTCACTTAAAGTACATACACACTAGTGACTTTTGCATTATCATGAGATATTCCCTGGCTATCTTGGAAGCTGGAAGTACTGCTGAGTGAACTCTTTCAAATTCCTCAACAGCTTACACAAGCTGTTTGAGAATGAAAACAAGTGTGCTTTCTGTATTGCAAAAATACTGTCATGATGCCTTACATTCAGCCTAGCTTTGGCATTTCCTGACTTTCAGAGACAAAATCTGTTGGTGTAATTTAACTGGTTTCAGTGGGATTGTGTCAGCAGAAAATATGGTCCTCAGTGCTACACATCAGAACTTCCACCTTGTTTTAAAATACTCTGTTACGTTTAACTTCTTAGACATTTTGAAGGCAAGAAAGGAAGGAAAACACATCAAGACTATATGGTTGAAAGAGTTTGTGACTTCTACCCACAACTTAGATTCTCCAAATTTTTTGAAGTTTACGATGCCAGTATTTCACTTTCTTGAGTATACTGGGCCAGCTTTGCCATATCATAACTTTAATCATTCATTTAACTAGGTTTACCTCCCATGCTACAACATACTCTCAAAACTCTTTATCCTTCAGCACTCTTTGTTTTTTACTTTCATGGAGTTAACCTTTCTATATAAATAAAGTTTTCATTCAGTATGGCACAGCTCCTTTTAGCCAACCTCAGATACTCAGACAGTAAGGGCTGGAGGCTGTTCCTCTGCACTCCCCTTTTCTTTCTCTTGCCTTCAGAACTGAAGTCTGAAAAAGCCCATATTACCAGAAATGAACTAATTATTAATTAATTTGTGGTGGGGACTTTTGTTTTTTAAATTGCATCAATTTGTATCCAAGCCTCGTTCTATTGGGTCAGAAATGAATGGTTATATATAGATTGTAATTCCAATTTTTTTTTTTTTTTTTTTTTTTTTAAGGGGAATGAGGACAGCATTAGTATTTTTGGTGGTTCACGCCATCATGAAAAAAAAAAATAATCACAGTTATGACTTCAACTTTAACTTAGCTTGAAGCTTTATCGCTTTATTTTAATCCAAAACATATCAAACCTATGGTGTTTTTTGAGTTTGGTTTGGGTTTTTTTTCACTTTTCTCCACATAAAACCTGATTTGAAGAAGTCCTAAAAGAAAGTCTCTGAATTCTTACTGCTGTCTTGAAGCAACATGTTTTCTAAGTTGAAGTGTTCTATTAGATCAGAAGGTTTCTCCAAGCCTTTTGATTAAAATGACATTCATCACTTAAGGAGCAATAGCATATGCTGAGGTGAAGAGCAGGTAAGCTGATTGCCATAACTACATAGTCCACAATATAAAAATTGGGCAATTTGCTGTAATTTAGAAAGACGAATATGATGCACAAAATTGCATATTTTATTTGAAGGCCAGATTACATGTCTCTAATCAGGATTTAAAATCTGAATGAGAAGAAATTGTACCATAATTATTTTCCCATAAGAGAACAAAGAGGTTATAAAAGCACCTAATGTAACTCTTTGAAGATTTTGAGAAACTCTGAGTAGAATTGCAGAGTGGCAAGGGAAAGCTGCTTTACCATTTAGCTCAGTCTTGTTAAAATAAAGGTTGTTTTATGATTTTCACTGAATGCTGTTTTTTCCTTGCAAAAACAGAAGAAGCCAAATGTTTCCATATGCAAATGTATTGGGTCCAATTTACCTTCAGTGTATTTCATTGTGTTTCAATGAAGTTGCACTACAGATAAACATAGTCCTTGTCCTTTTCACACACATCTTTTCGTTGCCCTGAATTTCAGGCTTTTAATTAAAACATTTATTTCCTGCTCGGAAGAGGTTTTAGTTGGGGCCTAATGGGTTTTTTGCATTTCCCTAATAGGAAAGATGCAATGGTGAACACTGTATGACACCTTCATTTCTCTTTCTGTGTGTAGTCTTTCTTGAGCAACAGTATTAGCTTCACATGTCAATGACATGACCCCTTACAAACCAATGTACCTAGGCCTAGCCGTCTTTAACTAAGCAGAAATAAAAAAATAAGAGAGAAATAAGAACTTTCTGCTTTATCTTCTCAGGACTGGCAGATTCTGAGTTGATTCAGAGAAGGGAAAAAGATTTTCACTTCTGTCTCTGACTGTCATGATATTGAGCAACCCACTTTATTTCTCTGTTTTCCTTTCTCTTCTGACTTTTTTTCTCACTTTTCCTATCTGTTTAGAACATAATCACCTATCTTTATTATTTCTTTTCTTGCCATATGCAAAAAAATTGTGCACTGAACTGGTTGAAGACCAAGAGCACATAAAAACATTATCATCTGAGTCAGTCAAGTAGCAACTCATTCAGACAGGCGAGGTCTTCAAGCAGTACTTGATCATTTTATGTGTTGAATTAACGTGCAGCATTACTGAGCCCGAGCTCAGCTGGGACTCTTGCAGCTATTCCAGTAAAATATAATAATAAATAACCAATAAAATACAGTTATGAAAAATATTATTTGGCAGATGTCATCAAGGTCCTCTGTCTTTTTTAATTTTTTATTTATTTATTTATTATTAGCAGCCTTCCAGTATCTGAAAGGGGCCTACAAGGATGCTGGGGAGGGACTATTCATCAGGGACTGTAGTGACAGGACAAGGGGTAACGGGATCAAACTTAAACAGGGGAAGTTTAGATTGGATATAAGGAAGAAATTCTTTATTGAGAGGGTGGTGAGGCCCTGGAATGGGTTGCCCAGGGAGGCTGTGAATGCTCCATCCTTGGCGATGTTCAAGGCCAGGTTGGATGGGGTCTTGGGTGACATGGTTTAGTGTGAAGTGTCCCTGCCCATGGCAGGGGGGTTGGAACTAGATGATCTTAAGGTCCTTTCCAACCCTAACTATTCTATGATTCTATGATTCTATTTATTCTTTCTGTATTGTGATAAACTGTTGAGCACAGGAAGTATCAGCTGGGTTTGTGTTTGAGGCAGTCCTTAGTACGAGTTGTTTGCTGAAAGCTTTTTTGTTTTTCTCCTTTGCTCTTCAATTAAAATCAGTCCTCATAGCAGGATTGCTCCCTGATGGCAGGAGTTCTAGAGGAAATACAATAGTTCTGACTGGTCTTTGTGACCTTTTCTTTTTTTTGTTCTTGGACTCATGTCTATAGGTATACAAGTCAATTTCCTCTTGCCTACACATGGTGAGATCACATCACCAAGGTCATACTTGGCTTATATATGATGTCTTTCATCACTGATCACCTCCTTTGGAAAACTGTACTACAAGCTCCTAATAATCCTTGCCAAAGCTGTTTTTAATAAGATTAAGTGTTTATAATAATTTACCTGGAGAGGAATTCTAACTAGGCCAAAAAATTCATTATTATTTCTCTTCCTTTGAAAGAAAAGCAGGACCCTAAGAAAGGAACACACCATAAAACTCTTCCCCTGCAGTCCCTTTTTAGCACCCTTACAGAGCTGGAGAGAATGAATTCTCCATAGCCTGACCCTGTAAAACCAACGTGTAATGTATGTGCATAGTCCTTAAGCAGAATTCTATGGACATATATCCTGCTGATATGATCCACTGAGGGAAAATTCTCCCTATAAAAACTATTTCAGGGACACTGGGCACCTTTCTATTTGCTGGAATTTAATACTTGGATTGATTCTCTGCAGTTTTCTTATTCCAAGAAGAAAATGTGTGTGTCTACAGCCCAGATGAGAGAATGCTAATGTATCTTTTTCTGTGAGAAAACAGAAAGAGGCCTTGAAAAGTTAATTTTGAGAGGAAATATTACCTTCTGACCACTTTCACAAAGTAAGCCCTATTTAATCATCCTACAAACACTTGAGAGGGAAAAGAAGGTCTTTAAGGTTATTGTGACATTTTCCACATCACTTAATAAATAGATGGTGGCAGTAGTTCGAAAACAGTATTTCTGACTTTAAGCAAATCATTTCTGACTGACTTCATCAGCTTAAGCTGGGGATGTGCTAAAAGCCTTGTAGAAAGGATGTTATCATTAAAAAGGAAATCATATAGAAAAAATTTTACATGGGGAAAATGGGGAGACAAAGAGATGGTAAAAATGGATGCATTATTTCTTTCTAGATCTCACTTCTTACTTTTTAATGAGAGATTAAAATGTGTCTATGGAAGTTTGACATACACATCCTTTTCTAATAAATTATTCTATGAGGAACTACAGACATATAGAGCCTTGCTCATGCTTCTTGTATGAACTTGTACTGATTGCAAATAGACTATCAGAGTGTGACACTCATATCACTTCCTAAAGGAGGAAACTAAAGCAAATTATAAGTACTAGAATATCAATAGGTGTTGAAAGATATATAGGGCCTGATCTATTCTTCTCCTAGGTAAATGAGCCCAAACCTGTGCATAATTAACCAGTGGCAAGGAAGATTTACCATCTCCAGTCTGCAAGGCACCTAGTGCCAAAAAAATAGTGGAGGGACTAATAAAAAAGACAAAACCAAACCAGATCAGAAATTGAGTGCTTGTACTGTCTTTTACCCTGCCTTCCCAGCTCCACAGTTGTCGCAATGCAGCGATTAAAGTTTTTAACATCACTTCTTTATCCCTCATTTTATTTCTGTGCTAGAATTGATCCTAAAACACCCCAAAGGCTTTCTTTTTTCCAAGTAAAAAGGTTTTTTGTGTTTTCATATTATGAACTGCTTAAGCTTAAAACACCATAGAATGCCCATTTTAAAAGTTCCCATACTCAGAGTTTCTGCTTAACTTTTTGCAAAACATACTAAAAGTGACCATGATCTCTATTTTTCTCAGTTGCACCATTAGATCATGTTGCGATTCTGGAGGGGCCATTCACATATTTCTTTTTTTCAGTCTTACAGAAATTGTCATATACTGCAAAAACTTATTTAAGTATTTTGCCAGTCCAAATAGTGAAAACTCAGGAGCAAGAGGTGGATTTTCTCCCACCAAGTACCAGGAGGCCTGTGCAAAGTGCCACGTCCAGTGTGAGGAACCATTTAGCTAAGGCATGCTTTTAACCTAGGTGTGGAATACTTGACAATAAGGCTGAAATCATAATGGAGAATTATCTGAGAAAGACCATCTATGGAAGTTGTATCAGAAGGAGGATTTCTTTATGGATGTTTGGAGAATATGTGACTGAGGCTAAGCATGGTGGGAAAGAGAAATATTTTGCAATCAAGACACTGAAAACTTACAAAAGGTTATCTGAACAACACAGAAAATCAGGCAACAGTTTTAGTACTGATTTTGGCTTCTGCCACCCTGCCCCACTTCAGCAGACTTAAAGATATCTTGTGCTATTTAAGTCCACTGTGTGTGTCCTTCTGCACACATCACACTTGTCATCAAGAAAGAAAAAAGAAACAGTGACAAAGGTCAGCATCTCCGATGTATATTAGACATTAAAAAAGCCTACCATATTGCTTTTTTCTTCTGCGATAAGTACCTCAAGTACATGATTTGCTATACTAGCAAGTCCAGATCCTCTCAGCCAGCACCTAAACTGTATCAGAGTACTGCAGAGCCAAAGACACAAAGGAGTTTCAATTTGAGTTTAAAGTAGCAGCTTTCCACTGGGGGTAGAAACTGATAAAGGTTTTCAAGTAACTATTGCACAGCTTTTTCTTTAGCCATTTCTTCTACTATGACAAATTCTAATTAAAATAATAGACAAATATGCTACATTTTTGACACAAATTCTTGAAATGTCATATTAATGCTTAATTGTACTTTTTCAATTAGCTTTTCTACTGTGTCTAAGTTGCTTTTTTTAAGCTTCTTTTAGCTGTCAACTCTAACACTTTCCCATCTTACTTTAAAAGAATGGAGTCTCTTTGTCACAACTGCTTTTCTAGCGTATTTGAAGAGTGGTATCTCAGTTTTTTTAATTAATAATAAAAATATAATTACTTGTTTATTCTGTGGTTTGGATGGAAACAATACTTAGTTTTCTGGATCCTGAGGGAAACCTATATTTAGTCATGAATGAAAAATGCTTTCTGGACATTAGAGGTGGCTCGAAAAGTGAGAGCAATAAGATAGTGTTGTATTTTAATACAAAGAACTTTCCTGAACAGAGGGAAAAGGAACTGAGAAACGATAATCCATTAAAGTTAACCCTCAAATGTCAATAGCATTGTAGCTAGGTTTGGTGTTGCTCTTCCTCTCTCTTTCTCTCTGTTGAGCGAAAGGAGTGTCCTTTTGAGTATAGGTTGGGACAACTTGCCTGTAATAAGTGTAACAAAAGGCTATAGAGTGAGCTGCTATTAACAGAGCTTTTATAATATGTATGCAGGATGAATCTATGAAGAAGTTCATGTCTGGGATCTGAGATCATTACTGGCAGCAAGCTTTTTAACAGACATTTAACATATGTATGAGAACTGCAAGGGCAAAGAAAATCCAAATTATATCTGTGAACACAATCAAGTCAGCAAAGGTTTACCTTAAAGGAAATTTCTCTTTCATATGTTTCATTAACATTCTTTAAAACTCATTTAATATATTGGATTTTTAATCTGTGTTAAAACGTGTATTCTCAGTGCACATACTGAAAATTATGCAGACCTTTGATATGATGCAGTAAGGAGTAAAAAAAAATAACTCTGTTCTACATTGCAATATATCTAGTCCTTAAGTATGTTTTTTATGTAAACTGGAACAGCATCAACCAATGAGCAATTAAAATCTCAAAGAACATGAGTGTACAAACAACAAAAATGATCCGAGTTGAACTCAATTAGATTCTAAAGCAGAGGTTAAAGTGACATTTCTGGTAACTTGGAGTTTGCATTTCACTATTTCTAATTTAGCTATTACTGAGCAGTTGTTCAAACATGAAAACTAGTGACTTGTACCTGACCCCATTTTTCTATTCTGTGTAATTGTGTGAGATGATGCATCAGGTATGACTTCATGCTTTACAGTTGCTCTGACTGAGATGAATCACACCTTGCAAGCACTTACCTCCCTCCACTGACAGCAGAGAGAGGTGGCGGTGACCAGCATAGTTTCAGACATCTCCACAGCAAATGCTGAAATGAACGACACCTGACATTGTGCTACGCAAAGAGTGTAGGCAAAAGGCATTACTAAAATCTTCCACACTTCTACCATCACTCAAATCTAAAACTTATTCTTTTGAAGTGAAGGTGCAGTGAGCATTTATGGTGTTTGTGGATACTGATGTGTAAAATGGAGCAATTTTAGGGCACCTTCCAGGGCTCCATGTGCATTATATAGCAGTATGTATTTATTGGGAATCCCATTTAACAGTGAAAGCAGACCTTTTCAGTACTGCACTTGTGTACTCCTCTGAATAAAAAGATATTCTTCAGGATAAAATAAATTGTTTCTTGCTTTTCTGTAGGAGGAGAAATGTGATGAGAAGGCAGCAGTTCCCATTGTACTCCTGCACTGATCCTGCAGTGTCCAGAAGATGAAATACTAGCAGATTCGCACAGAAGAAACATATGGGAAACAAGCAACTAATCTTTCAGCTATAGGGACCTCACTCTTGTCCAGGAGTCACTTTAGCAATAAAGGTATTTAAAAACCAGAAATAATACTATGTAGGAGATTTTGAAGAAGTTTTTTTTTTTTTGTTATGTTGCTAGGAGGAAGCAAGAAAAGGAAAATGCTCATGATAAAAGCAGGAGACTTTAGTGAGGATAATACTGATCTCATCAGCTCTTGAGATCTCTATCATTTTATGTGTTAGGATTTTTAGTTCTTTTTTTTTTTTTTTTTTTTTTTTTTGTGAGAAGTGTGTATCTTGCTGTGGCTAAGATCAGTTTGGAAAGAGAAGGGCCAGATCTCTGTCAGATTTCAGTTTTGGCTGAGGAAAGTCACCAGACCTTGAGCACATGCAGCATTTGCCCAGTTCACAAGGTAAGAATTGGCAGTGAGAACTCAACAAGGAGAGGCATCTCCACTTTCATCAAATAATATTGCTTGAGCAGAGATTGTTAAAGCATAGGGCTACTCTCTCCTTTCTCTGGGATGTTGCTTATAGTTGCCAGCTGGAGAGGGGAGGAGTTACCATGCATGAAAAGGCACCGCTGGGGTCTGCAGCTGTGGAGGAGGGCTGCTTTCTGAGACAGAACAAGAAGAGGTGGAGAAAAGAAATGATACCTTATTGCACCAGCAAAAAAGCAGGACAAAACAGGATTAAATATAGAATAAAATTAATTATATGAAATTATTTAGAACTAATTTTTAATAAAATTAATTATATAAAATAAAATTAATTTGAATAGAGAGAAATGAAGAGCAGAATAAATTGAAGTACTCACTAAAATAAAACCAAAGCTAAAAAAAAAAATCCCTTCAAATCCAAATAGAAAAACTATTCTGTCCAGACTCAAAGGCCATGGTTTAAGAATCATTGGTATTTATTTCTTCATACCACAAGATGGTTATTTAATTAGAGAAACATGCTTTCATTGCATTTTGACTCAATTAAAGGGAAAAAGCCATGGTTTTTATAAATTTTGAGGGTTTTGTAAAACCTCAACTCTCTCTGGATTCTCTGATCCCTAACCTTACTAATTATGTGCTTTGTTTTCATTACAAATAACATTTAAACTTCACAAACTCCTTTTACTCCTTCATTTCCAATGTCATATTGCATATGTGTGCAAATGCCCCACTGTTAGGAGTTCTTCAAAGTATCACCTGTTCTGAATTTGGTCACATTGAACCAGTAACTTTCTCTTGCACTTATCAGATAAATGAAGCCCTGTTGGATCAGGAAGAAAACCATGGTGGGCTGACTGTGAGGGTACATAGGGACCCCTTCCCATTCTTTTACCTGCTTGATGTGGGGATGGTCAAAGCTTCAGTCTGCCACAGTACCTGTGCTGTATCTTTGCAAGCAGAAACACATCCAGCCCTCCTGAGCTTTGCAGGAAACAAAGGAGCTAACTAAATGGGCAATTTACATGCACCCATGTAGCGTGAAGTCTTTCAAGCTTACAGGATAATTTATTGAAACAAATGCCTGCCATTTTCTATATCATAAATATAACACTTAATCTGCACTAGTTGCTCAAGACCAATTTTATTATGTACTTTTCTTATACAAGGTTTTAATATGCTATGGCAGAGAGTTGTACATTGTACTTAATGCATGCTCTGATGTGTGTAAAATCTAAGATCAGGGAACACAGTGTATATTTATAGCAGTGTCTGGGAGATTATTTGTAATGAATATATTATACCACCATACACACCAGATGCAGAGCTAAGGATGCGCATGAATCCTGCAATGTGGCATTTCATAACATCCATGTGCTTAACCATACAACCTTAACATTCCTTGAATGTTCTCCAATGGAATATCTATCAGCCCACATAATCAGCTTGCAAGTTACTCCCACAGAGAAAGATATTTCAGACTGTCCTCTTTCAAGAGACATTAATTAATGCATTTTCATTTTGAAATGTACTACTTTCCAGCCAACACATCCTGCTGAAGATTAAAAAGCTTTAAATCTTTGTGGAGTAAGGCTCCTCAGGAAGGTTAAAAAAATACTATCTGCATCTCTTTTCCTAGGAGTTTCTCTGTTTTGCCCTTGCTCTAAAACTATTATGCACAGTTTGAATTCTGGGAAGACATCATACTGTCGAAATACAAGTAATTATACTATTTTCTTTCATTTTTACCAACCGTTATTTTCTGGTTTGCTCTTCCTTTCATTTTTCTTTTCAGCTGTTTTTATCTTCTGCAAACATCACTTGCAGGTTATTACTTGCAGAGAAAATGTCAGCTGAAAATTGGTGATAGATTGGTGAGATGTAAATGACTGCATATTGGGGTCCCCAAATTACAAAATAGCTATTTGGATAACCTATTTACTCTGAATTCTTGCATGCTGAGCAATTCCAGAGTATTTTAAAAGTTTTGTGCAAATTTCCTCTTTAAAATTACTCTTATAGTGCACTATTCTTTATTAAAAAGCAATAGAATGTAAAGATGCGGGGAAAAAAACCCAGCATCCTTGGTAAAGCTAGCAAGCAATTTTGGGTAGCACTACCAACCTTGTAATAAAAGCTTACAATTGAAGAATTACAGTTGGATTTTAGTTCCCGAGTCAAATAAAAGACAGATCTATCAGTTTCTAACACTTAGCTTGCAAATCAGACAAAAGATGGCATGTAAATCCTTATGGTTATATTTTATATTATGAATGGATCATTTTTAATCGAATTATTTATGAGTACATAGTTCTTTGAAACAGAAAAATCAGTTGCCAGTGAAGTTTAGATTTTAGCTAAGCAATAAAAATCATAAAAGTACATTTTGTGTGTCTTTTAATTGTTCTTTATTTAATAAAGGGAGTGCATTGCTGAAACCCTCTGTTTTCAGAAAAATGGCACTGAGGAGAATATAGTAGATGAAATTACGAACTAGTTTTACTTTTATGCTCAGTATTTATAAATAAAAATGTCTTCTGCAAAAGTACAGCTGAGAAATTTTAACATACACAAGTTTGTGGGCCAAATTGTTCCAAATTGTGATACAGGGAGTTACACAACAGATGAATTTGGCCACCTGTGTTTATGAAGATCCCAAACCCTAACAAATACATGTAGGTAGTAAAACAAAGCTTGACTGTTGCAAGTTGTAATGGCCTTAAGAGCAGCTGTTGAGAGTTGATGTAGCAGGTGACATTGCCACTTGTATTTGGTCTCCATGCTGCTTTGGCTGTGCAAAGGTATCCACGGTGCCCACTGGGCAGAGATAAATGTGATGGAATGGGAACATGTGCCTCAGCCAGGGTACATCAGACAAACATCACCTGCTGCCACAGGCAACATAAGGTCAGGCTTCTAGCATGAGGTCAGCAGCAGCAGCAGTGGCATCAGAGGTATGGCTGTGATCCAGATACTGCCCCACAGATGGACAATGATCAGTTAAGCTATCTGACAGCACCTGAGAGACCACTGAATGAAATCGGGCTGGTACAGAGCAGGAACAGAAAGACAGAAACTGAAGTTAAGGTTTCTACCGTTTTGTGTTAAATAACCTGTCATGACGTCTGATGTAATTATTTGTCTTCAAAGACATTTTATTTCTCTCGCTTAAGGTGTTGGGTGTTATTGGTGGTGAGTACAGGTTGATAGGACACCTCCTGTAATTGCCAAGAGACATTCCTCAGAGAAAAGATGTTTGAGCATGTTCACATTTTCCTCAAAAGATGAATGTGTGTGATTGTTTTAAAAGGATTAAATTGATACCCTTTGATGTATCTTTACCAGATTTTATGAAAGCTTTGACGAAACAGTGCGGGTGATAAATTCATTATGGGTGATAAACTTATTATAGTGATAAACCTATTATAGTGATAAACCTGGTACGGGTGATAAAGTCATTACAGAAGAGGCCTAGTATAGTGAGGCTGACACCAGGCTTTCTATCACTGTCAGCAAAATTGCAAACTATAAAACTTCTACTCACATAAACGATGATCTTGGCACACCCCACTCTTCCATCTCCCCCTTTCAAAGGGTGAGCTTAGATACTCACATACTTTCAACTATTATCTTCAGTCCCACAGTTCACAGATCCTACCTATTCTCGCTAACCAATCTAACTTCTCATCCGGTTTCTGACATTTCCTGTTATCAGCTAAATTCCAGAGGCAGAGGAGGAATTCCCATCTTCCCTCCCTGTCCTAAGCCTGTCCTTTCCACAGATATCCCCACCAGCCTTCCTTAGGTGCACAGTCTGGGAGAGAGCTTTCCTTCCTCTGATCTTGCTTATGGAAGTGTTGTTTGGTCCTGCCACCATGCCCATCTTGTTCAGACTAGCATCCTGTTTCTCCTACATTCTCCTTCTTCCATATTGACTTTTGTCTAGAAAATAACTACATACACTCTTGAAATCCTTCAATCAAGATGCATTTTTCCACTAACCTCGCAAGAAATTGCCACTTGTAATGACCCAGTCCAAACAAATTTCTTACAACACAGCTTTTGCTATAGTCATCAAAATTTTCTCACTTCCTAGAGATAAAGATTTTCCCTCCCTATCTACAGCAGTCGTAGGATTATATGAGAAGGACACATATTGAAAGGAAGGTCATGTGAAGGAGTAAAAGTCATGACATAAATCTGCATCTGTAAAATGCATTACTCACAAGAACTCCTTTGAAAACAAAGCCTTACAGACTGCACACTTAAGTGGCCTCCTTGACTAATGAGTTGTAACTGGTGTCCTCAGCTGAATCTAAATTTTGCGTTCACTTCTCAATGTCTGTGCCTGTCTGAAGCCTAGCTACTTTCCTGGTCCCTATCTCCAGAATTTCAGACCAGATATTTCCTAGAATGTACAAGCAATTGAATCTTAAAGAAACTCTAATGTCAACTGGGATCCAAGCCTTTTTAGTAGCTGCAGACTGCTTTGTCTCTCTAACAGAGATAGCATAAAGTTCTTAGACAAGTAAATAAACCATCACATTAGACTGCAAACATACACCAGGTGGCAACTGCTATCACTTTGTAGTATGGCAGAAGTATATTCGAGCAGGATTAAAGAAGTAAGATTGTGATGATTTCACTTCTTTGTCAAGGTGAGTTTTCTGATGGATAGTTCAGTGATAGCTGAATAGCTCAGTGCCACAGAAAATTATTTTCCAGTTTTAGTGTGTTGAGCTGTTTTCTGCTAAGTTAGTGAATTGATTTGACTCAGTAAAAGGTCTTACAGATAGCAGAAATAGCACAAAGGAGGGATGGGAAGCCACCTTTTCAGTGAAAAAACAGGACAAGAAGGGCTGAAAACACAGGGTGGTGGGAAGTAGGAGCCCATTTCAACAGCAGTCTATACTGTTGAATCGGGCACCAAGATATAATGTAGAAATTTGGGCAGAAATTTAAAGAGAAAAACATTCAGAGCCATTAAGGCTTCACTACAGGGCAATGTTTTGTCTCAGGGTGTTTTGTTTCTAAACATTTTCATCTGAAGTATAACTTTCATGGTGATAACAATATTCGCAATGAGAATCCTGTTATGCAATATATTGTACAAATTCAGGAAGACTATCTCTGTTGTAGACAGCCTCAGCCCAAAGTCCTCAGTATGCAAATCCATGTACAAAGGAGTGCAGCATCTGTATATCTTTATATGCATCAATGCAGGCTCAGAGTTGAATTCTTACTTACAAAAAATTTGAATTTCAAAAACGAGAAAAAAATTGCACTTGCAATCTTATGGCCAGCTGGTGATTGTTTCATAACAAGGCCTTTTTCCCACCTCCTTTAAATATAATTTACTGGAGCTTTACTTAGAGATGTAACAAATTAGCAGCTATTCATTTTATAATGAAGAAGGCCTCATGTAAATCTAAACTGTGAATGGGCAATCAGAATTTATTTGGACATAAAGGGTTATTTACCAGGCTAATATTTCAATATTAAACTCCATAGACCATTTTATACAGTTATTTTCAGTTCTTATGTCATTACATTGCCTCTGTTTGATACATGGTACGTGTAGTTATTAATAACCCCTGCATGAAAGACCACCAGAAAAAGATAAAATGGTTCTTCTTTTGATGATATATACATTTAACTCATCCACCCTCAAGTCTAAATAAGAATTAAAATGGAAGTTTTTATTCTTCTGGAAAATGTCAGTCTTGGGGATTTAATAATATGATTATATGCAGGCTTTACATAAGTTCAAACAATAGCAATTAAGAACACTGAACAATTCAGCTTTGGTTTATTTAAAATAACTACAAAATGTGCATTAACTACATCTGTTCAAACTCCTAATCCATATGCCTTCTAACACTCAAATAATTTTGCACTCCGGTTCTGTCAGTTAATCTTTAGGTGGGCCCCCAACAATTCATTGCAGTAATGTTTTCCTGTATGGCCAAGAAAAGTTTCCCATTTGGCAGGGTACTAGTCATGTTAGCTGGTAAAACAAAGGACTGAGGCTGATGAATTGCGGGTTCTTCTTATTGCTGTGCCTCTTCTTTGCCCCTGAGCTTCTTTCTTTGCGAGAGTAACTCTATTGTTTTGAAGAAATGGTGGCCAATTAGATCGGCAATTGGTTTACCACGAAAGAGGTTTTTGCAGTGGTTTTGGATGAATTGTGTGTGACTACAGAGCACAGCGCATGTAGGCAGCAGGGACAGCAGGTCAGCCATGCCTGCAGGCAGCCTAGCCACACACACCAAATCTGCTGAGGGAGCAGGTATCCAGAATCCTGGACAATGGTATAAAACCTTCAGAAATACAGAAGAAAGCTTTTAATTATATTCTTTCTCTCCTTCCACAAATATGTGTGTGAGGAAAATTTAGATGCATGAGAGCTCAAGAGCCTTTAAGGTGTCTGTGCATTCTTTTCTCTTTGGGGATTGTCTGTGCTTAATAAATCAGTGACTTTGCCTGCAAAGTATACGTAGCTGTCTAGTTTTGGATAAGTAAAATTTAAAATTCAAAGTCTCAGTTCATATCAGGTGTCTAAAAGGGACCTATGTCTATGACCACTGTAGGCATCTAAAAAATTAGATCTCAAAGTGTGAAATAATCACATAAAGCTCACTTAAATCACTGTAGAAAAACTGATACTCCCCAAGGTTAGGAAACAGGTGTCCAACTAAATCTGACAAATCTCTGGAAGTAAGCTTTTCTCTCCAGTGCCAACAAATAAAGTCTTTTTTATCAATTCATGGGGGGAGGAAGAAGTTATGACCCTTTTTCTCTTTGGGGGCCCTGTGCAACAGGTTCCTCCCCACCCCCTGAAAGAGTCCAGCATACTTCAGTGCAAGAGAGACATGATGCTCTGTACCATTGTCTGGCTGGCAATAGCACAGCTGAGGCAGCATGCAGCTCCAATGGGTGGTAGATTTTTCCCCCACTTGTATCTTTATTAACCTTAACAGCTTTGCATTTGCCACCTGCTCTTTGTTTCCCAGCTGTAGTTGTTCTTTAGTGTGTGGTTCTCTATACTGGTCTTGCACAGCAAAATGATTATTATAGCTGTGCTGGCGTCTTAAGGAAGAACCTATGTGGGTATTAGGTCATGTATTTTCTCATCAGGTTATATGTGTTACGTGGGCTTGTAACACATCCCCATGAGCAGCAGCCTTACATCTTACTTGGTTTAATTACTAAATAAATTAACTGCGAATATAAAGCTATATCTTCAGGCAATCCTTGTACCAAATCAGTGAAAATATTCAGAAAGTATGAAGGAAGTGAAAATAAGTTGAGCATGTGCTTAAGTGTTTTGCCACTTTTGCTGAGACTGATTTTTCACAGCTATGCATGTATATCGCTCTCATTCATCACCCTGCCCTCGCCTGGGGACTCAGGGGCCTCCAGAATAAGAATAAGAGCCTAAATCCCTGTCAGCCAGCCAAAGCTGTTTGCTGTATAACAAATTTCTTACGTCTGCAAAGGTGGCCTCAAACAATTTTAATAAATCTTTAGGGCTGTATCTCCTGTATCTCAAATACGTAAAGGTTAGGCAGTGCTATTCTGACTGACCCTGACCTATAGCTGTTCCCTCTGTGACTGTAGCAGGACTGCTCAGGGTATAATATACAGCAGTTGCAACCAGGAGAGGCACAGTGTGGCCGTTCGGGACCAGGCAGTCCTTCTGCTGGTGCCAGGCAATGGTCACTGCCTTCCCAACAACGCTTCATTGGCAGTGCCTAGAAGAGAGGAGGCACCTTGTCTTCAGGGTCCAGCACAGCCCTGCCAGAGCGCGCTGCTAGCACCGGCTGTCTGCAGATTTAATGGAGCTGCCTCTGTTTAAGGCAAGCTTCTTTACGCCGTTGTTTCCCAGCTTCCCCTCAGTGATTTCCTTGTTTAGTTTTAACATTTTAATTTTGCCAAAACATGAAGGCAGTGCTTCACCTGCTGACCGGGTGTAACAGCGCTGCGGTGAATGGGGAAAAATAAAAAAGGTGCTTAGCTCAGCTGAACTCCCTCTCTTGCCGCCATAAAATTAATTGTTATCATTATCTAGCTGCTTTCTGGAGACCATCAACTTACCTGCTACACAAACTGTAACGGCAGTAACAGCAGCTGGACCTGACATACAGCCTTGCCCTTGGTGTATTAAATCATTCTGATGTAATGTCTAACAAACCACATGACTCACCTATTAAACCTTTTCAGGGGCATGTGCTCTGGCAGTAGGAGAGAGCTTGTAATGAGGCCAAACTCACAGAGGATAAAAGGAACATATTATGAAAACAAGCTATTGAAGGCGTGCATGCTAATTTGAGTGAATGCATTTGGACATGTAAGAGCTTTGCTGTTTCTGCCTAAAATGTTTCCAATTTCTTATTTCCCATTTCAAAGCTGATTGAGTCAGCAGCAGCTTGCCTCTTGCATTCCAGGTGGTGTGATATGTTTCCTCCTGCACTAACTCATATAGGTCATTAATATGCTAAATAAGTTGTAGCCAATTGGCTCCCATGGTGACAGCTCCAAAAGCTTCATGAATAATCAATGGAGCACCTGGAGGCATGAAATTTTCATACAAAGAGTTTCTAGACTTTTGCATTAAGCTCTGAGCAGGGACAGACCAGTGATAGACATGACTGGCACTTTGAGGAGTTTCAAAAATGAGAAGTGTTATTTTAAAAGAAAATAGCAATCTTATTAAAATAAGAACAAATCTGAAACTCCATCTCCTGGAGCATTTTGAAGAAAGACACCTAAATTGATTCCCTTTCCATCTTTTGGGCAGAAGCATATTTTAGAGTTGTTGAGGGTGAGTGGGAATACTTCAGTTACTCTATGTGAGCTGCAATACACTCATCACAGAATAGTAAGGGTTCATGGTTAGAATTAAACAGTTCCATCTTCAGAAAATTAATAAGTAGTTACTGTTTTTACCTATTTTCTTTGCAAAAATTCATACACCTATAGATTTTAGGAGCAAAAATCACGTGATCTGAGTGACACTGGCAAGCATTATGGGCAGGGTATTAGTTTATCCTCTTAAAAGCTGGTGACTTTTTGACATTGTTTTCTTTTTAAGTAATAACGTATTATCTTATAGGCCCTTTCAGGCAACTTCATTACCGAAACAAGCAGACTCCAGGCAGGAGATGTTTCACTGCTTAGTACGTCAGACAACAAAATTAGTTAAGCCTCGCATGAGCACTGCGAGGATGATTGGTGTGGTCCTGCCTCATGCTTTTCTCAGATCAGCTTGTGTCTCACATGGTCCCAGTGCTGGGAAAGAAGAAACTGGAGATTTGCCGGCCAATCTTGTGTAAAGCGATAGTTGTAAGAAATGGGGCAGCTCCAGTATTTCTTCTTTCACATGGGGCTGTTCTGTACAGGAGACTCTTGCAGAAGTCTAGTGCTGGAGGAGCTATAGGAGCCTACCCCTCCAAGGCTTTGCCTCACTGTCCAGTTCTCTGTTGTGAGCACTGACTTCTCATGTAGATGCACTGGGAGAAGCAAGAAAAAGTGCCAGTACTTCATCTCTGCTTGACATAATTTTCACACAACTGTTGAGAAGACAGCAATGGCCCCAGCCGCTCCTTCTGGCATTACTATAGGCAGTTTTCCAGTCCCTTCCTACAGAGCCTGAAAATTAAATGTACTTTAGCCTCAGCTGTGTTTGGGGTTTTTCAGATGAGATCCTTGGCAAAATATTTATGGTTTTAGCCATCTATTCTGACATAATGTCAGTCTGGGTTATCAGTAAAAGGCTGGAGAGCTCAGTCTGAGGAAGCACCATGAACACCATCGTGAAGATCTCACGTACCAAAATATTTGCTGATGAGGAAAATGTACAGATGTTGGAGCTAATCAAAACTGGCAGAGCTAGTGTTGGCTGAGTAACTTAGAAGTCTCCATTCTTGTGCCTTGTACGCTTCTATAAGCAGAAAAAAGAGCGTAAATATATTATCAGTATGGGTCCAAGTAAGCCCTTATTTTGGCATTAGTGGAGTCTGTCCCCACCAGAACTTTACAAACCTTGCTAAAATCTTTCTTTGCTATCTGTTGTAACAGTGATGAATAGTAACAGTACAGCACTAGAGAGGCAAGCTGTGCAGTTACTAGAAGGTAATGTAACTGGAAGGTAACATGTAAAAACTTGCAATGAGTTTTTATATTTGTTTGTTTTCCCCACTAAGGTTTAACTGAATGCTCTACAGAGCTATTGTGCATTTGTATGACCATACAGCAACACCCTTCAGCAATTGTGCTGGCTGAGCCAACAGGACATAGGCAAGGGTTAGCTTCTGTCAAGCATTAAAAAGGGGTACATAAGATGAAGTACAAGGTCCTTTACAAGATATTGACAAATTTTAAATGTTTTCTAAGGTAAGAGAATCATAGGTTAGGGTTGGAAAGGACCTTAAGATCATCTAGTTCCAACCCCCCTGCCATGGGCAGGGACATGCCACACTAAACCATGCCATCCAAGACCCCATTCAACCTGGCCTTGAACACCGCCAAGGATGGAGCATTCACAACCTCCCTGGGCAACCCATTCCAGTGCCTCACCACCCTCTCAGTAAAAAATTTCTTCCTTATATCTAATCTAAACTTCCCCCGTTTAAGTTTGGACCCGTTACCCCTTGTCCTGTCACTACAGTCTGTAATGAAGAATCCCTCTCCAGCATCCTTGTAGGCCCCCTTCAGATACTGGAAGGCTGCTATGAGGTCTCCACGCAGTCTTCTCTTCTCCAGGCTGAACAGCCCCAACTTTCTCAGCCTCTCTTCATACGGGAGGTGCTCCAGTTCCCTGATCATCCTCGTGGCCCTCCTCTGGACTTGTTCCAACAGATCCATGTCCTTTTTATGTTGAGGACACCAGAACTGCACACAATACTCCAAGTGAGGTCTCACGAGAGCAGAGTAGAGAGGCAGGATCACCTCCTTCGACCTGCTGGTCGCGATCCTCTTGATGCAGCCCAGGATACGGTTGGCTTTCTGGGCTGCGAGCGCACACTGAAGCCGGCTCATGCTCATTTTTCATCAACCAACATCCCCAAGTCCTTCTCTGCAGGGTTGCTCTGAATCTCTTCTCTGCCCAACCTGTAGCCGTGCCTGGGATTGCTCCGACCCAGGTGTAGGACTTTGCACTTGGCATGGTTAAACTTCATAAGGTTGGCATCAGCCCAACTCACAAGTGTGTCGAGGTCCCTCTGGATGGCATCCCTTCCCTCCTGCGTATCAACCGAACCACACAGCTTGGTGTCATCGGCAGACTTGCTGAGGGTGCACTCAATCCCACTGTCCATGTCACCAACAAAGATGTTGAACAAGACCAGTCCCAGCACCGATCCCTGAGGGACACCGCTCGTTAACGGTCTCCAGCCAGACATCGAGCCATTGACCACATCTCTTTGTGTGCGGCCATCCAGCCACTTCTTTATCCACCGAGTGGTCCACCCACCAAATTGATGTCTCTCCAATTTAGAGACAAGGATGTCATGTGGGACAGTGTCGAACGCTTTGCACAAATCCAGGTAGATGACGTCAACTGCTCTACCCCTGTCCTTCAGTTTCGTAGCCCCATCATAGAAGGCCACCAAATTGGTCAGGCAGGATTTCCCCTTAGTGAAGCCATGCTGGCTGTCAACAAGCACCTCCTTGTTTTTCATGTGCCTTAGCATGCCTTCCAGGAGAATCTGCTCCAAGAGTTTGCCAGGCACAGAGGTGAGACTGACTGGTCTGTAATTCCCTGGGTCATCCATTTTCCCCTTCTTGAAAATGGGGGTTATATTTCCCTTCTTCCAGTCATCGGGAACTTCACCTGACTGCCATGATTTTTCAAATATGATGGCCAGTGGCTTAGCAACTTCATTCGCCAGCTCCTTCAGGACCCGTGGATGGATGTTGTCAAGTCTCATGGACTTGTGTATGTTTAGGTTTTTAAGATGGTCTTGAACCAGATCCTCTCCTACAGTGGGCCGAGGGTCTTCATTCTCACAGTCTTTGTGTTTGCCTTCCAAGACTTGGGTGGTGCAGTCAGAGACTTTGCCAGTGAAGACCGAGGCAAAGAAGTCATTAAGAACCTCAGCCTTCTCCAAATCCCGGGTAGCCAGTTCTCGCGATATCTTCTGGAGGGGGCCTATGTTGTCCCTAGTCTGTCTTTTACTCGTTACGTACCTATAGAATCCCTTCCTGTTATCCTTAACGTCTCTAGCCAAGTTCAATTCTAACTGGGCCTTAGCCTTCCTCACCTGGTCCCTAGCTTCCCGGACAACATCCCTGTATTCTTCCCAGGCTGCCTGTCCCTGCTTCCACCTTTTATAAGCCTCTTTTTTCCTTTGAATTTTCCTGAGCAGTTGCTTATCCATCCAAGGTCTCCTGGCCCTCCTGCTGCACTTTCTTCTAGTTGGGATGCAACACTCCTGAGCTTGTAGCAGGTGATCCTTGAATAACAACCAAGAGTCTTGGGCCCCCCTGCCCTCTAGGGCTGTATCCCATGGAACCTTCCTAAGCAGGTTCCTGAAAGAGGCCAAAGTCTGCTCTCTTGAAGTCCAGGGCAGTGAGCTTGCTGCACGCTCTTCTCACTGTCCCAAGGATCCCAAATTCGACCATCTCGTGGTCACTGCAACCAAGGCTGCCCTGGAGCATCACATTTCCAACGAGCCCTTCGCTGTTGGTGAGCACGAGGTCAAGCATGGCACCTCTCCTTGTTGGCTCCTCTATTACTTGCAGAAGGAAGTTGTCTTCCACGCAATCGAGGAACCTCCTGGATTGCTTGTGCCGGGCGGTACCTTCACTCCAACAGATGTCAGGGTGGTTGAAGTCTCCCATGAGAACAAGGGCCTATGAGCGTGAGGCTGTTCCTATCTGCCTATAGAGCACTTCATCCACAGATTCCTCTTGATCAGGCGGTCTGTAACAGATCCCCACAGTGATGTCTTCCATCGCTGTTCTCCCTTTAACCCTGACCCACAAACTCTCTGTTAACTGCTCACCCATCCACAGACAGAGTTCCATACTCTCCAGCCTATCCCTAACATAAACAGCAACTCCCCCTCCCGCCTGCCAGGCCTGTCTTTTCTAAAGAGCCTGTAACCTTCCATTCCAACACTCCAGTCATAGGAGCCATCCCACCATATTTCTGTGATGCCTACTATATCATACTCCCGTGCACACATCTCTAATTCCTCTTGTTTGTTTCCCATGCTACGGGCATTTGTACAGAGGCATCTGAGCCAAGCTCCAAATGAAGCTGGCTCATTGGCTGGAGCGGCTGGAATACCTCTGCATCCCTCCGAGCATTTATTGTAGGTGCTGGCAACTGACTGGGTGTGTTGGGATGAAACAATGCTCCCTTCCCCCAACACATCTAGTTTAAAGAAATCTTGACCAGCCTGGCAAGCCTCCTACCAAAACCTCTTTTCCTCTTCTTTGTCAGATCAGCTCCACCAGCCCCCAGTAGACCTGGCCTACTAACTTGGGTCCTGTATTCAAAACACCCAAACCCCTGACTATGGCACCATCCTTTTAACCATTTATTAACCTGGCCAGTCCTCCTAGCTTTTTTAAGGTCCTCCCCTGTATCCTGGAGAATTGATGAAAAGACAATCTGAGCTTCAGAGCCCCTAACCACCTCTCTCAGGGCTCTGTAGTCCTTCTTTATGTTCTCCAGGCTACTTCTATCAACATCGCTAGCACCCACATGGATCACCAGAAGTGGGTAATAGTCCGTGGGACTCACTAGAGCAGGCAGCCTCTCTGCGACATCCCTGATCCGTGCCCCAGGTAGGCAACACACCTCCCTCGAGACCGGGTCAGGCCGACAGATGAGTGCCTCTGTCCATTTCAAAATAAAGTCCCCTACCACTATGACCCTCCTCTTTTTCCTGGCAGCACCAGTAGTGATCTTCTTTAACAGTGCACCAGCCGGTTGTTTCTGGTGCAAGTGACCTTCCTTCTTAGCACCCTGCAGGACAGCAAAGCGGTTCTGGGTGGGGACAACAGCTTTAGGAGGAAGCCCCTTACTTTTAATTGTCCTCTTCCTCTTTTTTTTGTTGTTTTTTGTTGTTACTATTTCCCAGCTTCCTGGGTTGACAGCCTCCTTCACTCCTCCATGAGCTTCAGGGGACGCTTGAGATCCCTGCATGGTTTGGGCCTGGAGGAGGCAGTCCTGCTTCCTCTCAGCTTCCCTGACATCTTGCAGCCTATTGACAGTGTCCCGCAGCTCAGCCACCTGCTGCAGGAGGACCTCCACCATTGCGCACCGAGTGCAGCCTTGCCCATTTGACACCGTTCCCTCAGGAGACCAGTGCAGGCACTCTGTACACTCCGAGCTCTGCACTGCAGCCTCCCCTCTCATCGGCTCTGTCTGGGTGCCTACGCTGGCCACCGCTGAGACAGCCAGAGCAGAGCTCCCAGACCGGGCCTTGGTCATACAGCGAGTACTCACCATCCCGCTCGCCTGCCCGCGCAGACTGCCTCGACCCGTCCTGTTTGCCACACTCCTGGTCTCTTGTGCTCCCAGGGACAGGTTTTTACCCAGTCAGGGCTGGTGCCGCTCCTCGTGGCTCCGTCCCCTGTGAGTCAGCTGCTTGCGTCAGCTGAGCTGCCGGCTCCTGGGCAAGTCCTGTTGAGGTTTTCAGGTTCCCGCGGTGGCTCTGGCTGCTCTGAGTAGAGGCTCCTGGATGCTGATCTCCTCCGCGCTCCGGTGTTGAAGGCGTCCTCTCTTGAGCTACTCACCTCAACAATTGACCCAATAATAAAATTGACCCAATAATAGAACTACATATGCTCATTTTTCAGTTTTACGTTGATAAGGAATAAGTTACACTGTTCTTGCTTTGCTTAGTATGTTGTTCACTTAAACGTGTTGTGTTATATGCTCTGGCACAAAAATTATCTCCCCACAAAAGTGTACACATGCTCACACGCACACATACCAGTCTACCACACCGTTGCCTTTTGAGATGAACCATCACGTAAAAAGCATTTAAGGTGTCTTGGCTTGGACGCAAATATTCTGAAATCCTTTAGCACTTTCATACGCAAAGGAACAAAGCGGGGATTTTTGCTATCAGTTCCTTAAGGAGAAACTCAAACCTTCCAACCTCAGTAGGGTAACAGCATTAACTTTTAGGTGAAATATGTCTCTTGTCAGAGGGAGAGATATTGCCATCAAAATGCCATAAAGGAAGGAATGCCCCTTATAGACCACAGTAATTAAAAAAAAAAAAAAACAACTTTGACTTCCTTGCTCTTGCATGGTGAGGTGAGAGGTGTGCTCTCCACTAAGATGCGTTAGAAAGGTAGATCACAACAGCTCAGCTCCATAGGCTGTGAGAGTTTGCATAAGTCCTCCAGAGACAGTGATTTCCAAGGCAGAGCCCTTCTGCCAGCCTGATAAAATCTTTTCTTTGTAAAGTAAAAGAATATGGTGAAAAGAACTAGTTTAAGTGATGCCCACACTTATTGCGGACTTCCTCAACACAGTGTTATACAGTTACACCTTGTGTCTACATCTTAGGTGAGGTGAAGACAGATTGAGACAGGTGGGGGCTGAGTGGTATTACATCATGTCCCATCTGAATTTGCAAAAGAAGTGATTACTATTATGCTGCCTCAATGACTGTCTCATGAGAATTAGGGAATATGACTAGTAAGTCACCAGGTCTCTACACCTCTATTGGCTTTGACCTTGACAGAGTTAATTTTCTTCACAGAAGCTGGTATGGTGCAATGTTTTATATTTGTGATTAAAACAGTGTTGATAACACAGGGATGCATTAGTTATTGCTGAACAGTGCTTACACAGAGTCAAGGCCTTTCTGCTCCTTACACCACCCCACCAGTGAGTAGGCTTGGGGTGCACAAGGTGTTGGGAGGGGACACAGCCAGGACATCTGACCCTAACTGACCAAAGGGATATTCCATTTCATACAGCACTAAGCTCAGCAATAAAAGCTGTGGGAAGAAGAAGGAAGGGGAGACATTCAGAGTTATGATATTGAGCTTCCTAAGTAACCATTACATGTGATGGAGCCCTGCTTTCCTGGAGATTGCTGAACACCTGCCTACCAGTAGGAAGTACTGAATGAATTCCTTGTTTTGCCTTGCTTGTGTACACAGCATTTTCTTTACCTATTAAATCATCTTTTCACACTTTTACTCTTCTGATTCCCTCCCTCATCCCACCAGGAGGGAGTCAGTGAGTGGCTGTGTGGGGATGAGCTGCCTACCAGGGTTAAACTACAACACCACCATATCTTATGAATTTTGTAGGTAGCATTGGGAAACTCCTGACTCTGAAGAGGGTTAAATTTTTATTTCCTCTTGGGTTGCAGTCACCAGTTTTCCAGAGATCAGTGTAGAGGAGCTAATGATTTCTCCCTTCACATCTGCCTCTTCCAGGTTTGTTTACGTAAGATCTTCCTTTCTCCAGTTTCCTTTCAGAGTTCTGTGCCCGATTTATTAAGCTTTGCAGCTTTGTTACCACAGCCAGAATATACAATTTTGAATCACACATTGATTGTCTGCTTAAGAAATGAAATGTCACACTGCATATAAATATCTTTCCATTTGAAAATAATGTGCACAACTTAAAGTAGGGACAATCAATACCTGCAATGGCTGATGGAAAATTAGGGAAGTGGTGAAATTAATGCATGGCTTGTTATGGCTTCTGTATATGTTAAGCCTTAGACATATGTTGCATGGAATAATACCTACAAAGTGTCCTTGCTTCTCTTTAAGCCTAAACTCTACACTGTGTGAAAGAATCTTACATGAGATAAAAAGCATGACTTTGACATTTTGAACATGCATCTTTCTAAATTCTAAATTTTTTAAATAAAACAGATTGGTGGCATCTCTTCTGACATATCTTATGTGTGCAAGTCTTTTGCGCTATGCGAATATTGTACCTACTTGTGGTGTTTTAATGCCTTCCTGGACCACAGCTGAAAACTTGCCCTCATTGAAAGGGACAGAAATGCCACTGGATTTAGTTACACCAGAATTTGTTCTCATATATTTGTACAACTTCCTCCGATCGAGGCTTCAGTGGAAGTCTGAAGATAACTGTGATGGTGATTAATCTGTCAATTTGACTGATATTTTAAAAATATACGTGAGAAGAAGAATTTTATTCCACACAAGAACAGCAGAGAATATTAATTCAGTCTCCTGTGTTCTGCCCAGTTTGAGTCTTGGGATCCCCTTGCATTACATAAGGCGCAGTCACTGGCTTGTGCACTGCAGCTGGGGGTCAGCTGAATCTGAGCTTTGACTCTGCAGCGAGATAAGGCCCAGCCATCGCCACCAGGAGGCACTCCAGCAAGTTCACCAGCCTATATAAACAGAGGATCAAGGCAGCACAACAGTGTAGAAATAAACAATATGGATCAGCGGTTGTGAAGACTGAGGTATTGCTGTCGACCTTATCAGTACGTCTGTGACTCATTTTCCTTGCTATAAATCAAAAATTGTTCTAGCCCTTTTAAAGCTTAAAGAATTTTGGATAAAAAGCATAGAAGAGGTAAAAAAAAGAACCACACCACCTTTATAGTTTATTTGATGCAGAAATGCTTTTTATCCTGAGAGCAGTCTGTTGTGTCCACTGGGTTTCACTGTCCTCATTGTTATTCTTGGATCACTATTCAGACAGAAGCATATTAGAAAAAGAAGTGTTAAAAGTTTGTAACTTCTTTGTCTAAATTGCATTTAAATTAAACTGAATGGGAATCTATCAGGAAATAAAATATACCTGGCTGTCACAGGGGGCTTGGCCTACACAGACATCATGTTTTTCATTGTGAGGCTACTAAACACTGCAGCTACAATACAGGTTTGGAAAAAAATTTCTCCCTTTACACTGAAGACAAGCTTCCCAAGGGTGCCAGGGTCTGCCTGTGGCTAAAAGCTTCAGAGATTGCTGTCCATTTCCTGCAACAGAAATTTCCTAGAACCACAGATATTTTCAGTAATTACTTAGCTGACATTGTAGGCTCACCTAAGTAAGAAAACCCACAGGCGTTTTTATATTATGAAAGGTAAGACATTGCAAAACTGGCAAAACCACATGGTCTCTATTCTCAGGCAGCCTCAAGCCATCATGCACATAGTAGTTCACTAGGTAGTATTGAGCTTTGACATGCTTCATTTTGATTAGAACCTCTCCTGGCTTGGAGCAGGTTTTTACTTTCAGCTAGTACAACCATTGCTGCAGGTTTAATGTCTGCCAAGTACTGCTTTTGAGAGGTTCACTAAATAAATATTGCATTTTACATTCATTTGCACATGGTAAAGCATGTTTTAATAAATATCTCACAGATCTAATTCCACGAAGAACTATGAACTTTCATAGACCTTACAACTGTGAACCTCGTGAGACATTTGGAAAGTATGTGGAACTATGTGGCTGTGGAAATATGTGGGAAACTGAGGTGGGATGAATATTGGCTATTTTCAGATGGTCAGTGTTTGATGTACACGTGCAATGTGCACGTTGACATCTGAGCTATATTTCTTAAGTTCCTTTTAAATTAATGAAAGAAAAATAAGTATTTTAAGGGACCAGTTCATTTCATCCACTATAGATACATGCATAAGAATGAGGTCAGTCATTCTTCAGTTCCTTTCCATTACCTGAAAAGTGGCCAAAGGTTAGTAGTTACGATGTAGAAGTCTAACCTGTAAACATCTATACATGGAGAGATGAATCCTTACTGCAGCACATTTTTTAATCAAATTTACAGAAAAATCACTGTGATGTGGATGTTCGGATGATATATTTAAGCTATATACAAGGTGGTTTCAAAACATCATCTTTCTTTCTTAGGTAATCATAGTAATGCTATGTTTTGTTGTGATCTTTTCAAGCATCACTGTAAATTATTGTGAAGTAATATCTGAGCTTCTCACAGTTATAGCAATTAGCAAGCAGAATTCTAACTTATAGAGGTACATTTCCAAAAATTTACAAGAATATTCTAGAGCTTTGTCTACAGTACAGGTTATTCCTGGATGTCAGCTTATCCAGTGGCATAAATAATGTTTCACAACTACCATATAAAAAATCTTTGATATGCTTATCTAAGACTAAGTATTGTGTCAGATGTTTGTTATCATCAACTGTTACAGTAAATGTTATTTAAAATATACTAATTATGGAAAGTATTTAATCTCCTAGGCTTCAAAGGGTAAATGATGTCTATTTAGAGGCATTGGAGATCCTGGCCTTGATTCCCTCAGAATCACTTGCTCGATTTCTGTGGGTTTTAACACCCATATTTGAAACTGGAGGAAACAGCCTGGATCATTGGAAGGACCCTGAGAAAGACATTGAACTGATTTGATTCAGTCTGTCATGCAGAACTTCAGCACATCATTGGCTTCAGAAATCAAAGCAGTCACAGCCTGCTACCTAATTTGACCAAAATATCATTTACATTTGGATTGGTCTTCTGTCACTATTCGTCTTCAAGATACGTCATAGTTCAGGAAGGCAACATTTTTCAGTTGTGTTTTTTCCAAATTTGATACCCCCCTTTATCAGCAGTAGCAGTAGACACAGGTCCGCTGTGCACAGGTTGCTCTTTTTGCGCATGGAAATGGAAGCCATTGCAAAATCATCTGCAGAAGGCCAGTTTACTGCTAGCTGCTTGCAGACAGATGGCCCCTCCATTCCCTCAATGTATTATGAGGAAGAGCATGTGTCAACTCCAAATAGACTGGCTTAGCTTGTGGCCACAGCTGGAGTTTTAAGCAGTTCTGGTGCCAGGAGGTGCCTCTGAGCAGGGGCCAAGGGTCTGCTGCGCTGGCATCCAGCCTAGGAGAGCAGCTGTGGGGGCTGTTTCTCAGCCCCACTACCTGCTCCGCTGCTGCCTGCATGTGAATACAGGTCCTGCAACCTGTGCTTAGCTGCCTGAAAGCCTTTTTGTTACCTCTTGTGTTCCAAACACTATTTCATTTTTCACTTGTAAGAATAATTGGGGCCATTTCACCAACATTTCCAGAAACTCATACACATTTTTTGTCAAATTCTATAGAATCTTCTGTCAGTATACTTTCAATGTTGTTGAGATTACTGTCTCATCCTTCAGTGGGCAGACTCAGTATCATACTGTTACATGTTCTCCAGACCTAGCTGTGAATTTAGGCCTTCTTTTTTTCTCCTAGGTTTTCAAATATGCAAAGGTTTTGCAATCCTATATGATTAGCAAATGCCACAATAGTTGTTGAGTTATGCAATAAAGGTTATTAGTCTCATTTTACAGAGTAAGGAAGTAGTCACAGAGATTGGATCGTAAGGTTTATATGAATCTTGGTGTCCAGGGGTGATGAAGACCTAAGGTTTCTTTCCCAGCAGGTTTGCCATGGGATAGCAGCACCCTAGGTGTTCAAACTGCAGCCCCTGTTGACTTTAGTTCCAGGTCTGAAAGCACACTAGCCCACAAATCAGCGACCAAGGCGGAATACACAGTTGTGAGGAATTTATGATCACTATGAATTACGGGGTAAGGACTACAAACATGATGTTTCTTCTATTATGCTGTCTTAGGGGAGGAGGAAGCTGAGGTGGTAGATCTTTGTCCAACCCAGGACAACCATTTACAGCAACAGGTCAGCTAAAGGCGATGGTCAACATGATTTGAACCAGTGATGATGTTAGCAACAAAATAAATGTAGCCCAATACTACCAACTATCACTTTACTGCTCAGCCTTCTGGGCAAGGAGTCACTTGGGAACCAGAAATTGGAAAGGGTTTTATGGCCACATCAAGTGCCTGTTCCTCAGATGATCTACTTTGCCTGGGGTCTTACACAAGTCCCTGGCAGTCATGACCCCATCCACAAAGGACCCAACAACACAAAATTATTGTGAGGCCTCTGGAATCTTCTTAATGTCTATTCTGTGTCACTCAACGCCTCCCATCACATCCCCTATGGGATTTCTGAGTTTATGATTTTTCTTTCTGGGCCTGGCTAGGAAATGAGAAGATGCTGCCAGTCAGGGGAGGAGGGTCACAGCTTGATTGCAGCCCTCTGCATCTTCCCTGACAGGAGAAGAGAGGTTAGTCAGGTAGAATTGTACTTCCCATGCCAGAGAGAGACAAGCAAGCTGGAGATCAGAGTGAAACAGGTCTTGACACCCACATGGTGAGCCAGTTCCACTGAGCTCTGCAAAATTGTTTGATTAAAAAAAAATAACCCCAGATAATGACAAAGATTTTTTTCATCAACTTTTTTCTATCCAGCCATACTTGTAGTTCTTGGTTAGAAGGGGAGTATATTCCACCTTCCAGTGAGGAAGGCGCATAGTCAGCCTGTTTTCAGCAAGAGCTGTGGGATGAGACACTTACATGATGACATGTCCTGATGACTGCTAAACCAGCCTAATCAAGCATGCTGAATAAAAGTATAATTTTCAGAAATACTTATCTCCAAATCATAACTAACCTGGGAGTTTTAGAGGCTTTTAGGATTTGAAAATATTTGATTGGCTTCTCACGGTGGCAATAAAGGCCATTTTTTTGTTTTACAGTGATGGCCTCTTTGTCTTATTTCTAAATCAGGATGGTGTAGAGATGCTCACCAACAATTTTCAGCATGGTGAACACAATGTATTCCCCCCCCAGCTTTGTTCTCAGAAATGACAAAAATCTGCTCTGACATTCACTCCTCCTTCACCCTGCTCCTTTCTCCTGAAACAACCTACCGGAGTTTACCATTTTCTGTGCTTGATAGAAACTGTCAAACAACCCTAGAATAGACATTACTATCAACAGACATTATATCTAAAGCAGCTTACTCCAGTAATGAATAAATATCCATTCTCCTTCACCCACACACCTGCCATTAGTGACTATCACAAGCCACCCGACACATTCCTGTGGGCAGGACCTTAATTATTTCCCTCAGTTTCCCCTCATATCTCTTTAGAAAACTTGTCAATATAATCAGTTATGGCTGAGTTGGAAGTCTGCTGATTTAGAAGGAAAGAGCTTGTTAAAGGGTCTTTTAAGAGGTCGGGCACGCTGCGGGTGTAGAGTCAAAATTAATGGTATCTGTGCCGAGGTGTGCAGTAGCTGTGATAGCTGTGACAGATGTAGCACGGCTGCATATTACACAGCAGTGCACTCACCCCACATCACGTGTCCAGACTGTGTGTCATCTCAGCAAGCTTTATCTGTGGAGAGAGAAAGGGCTGACAGTAAGCCTGTCCCAGCAGTCACTTAAGTCAGATAGGATTGAGAACCACCCCTAAGGTAATGTAGTTTTCTAGCAAAGTCTAGTTTACATTACAAGAAATAAAAAAAAAACAAACCACAAACCAACAAACCACCATTTCTTTAATATTTAGCAGTTGCCTTGAACTTGCCTGAGCATAGTGACTTCAGTGATTTTCTGTACTGACAAAGTATATTTTCTCTGGAGCTCATTACAGAGCTGGGCTGTGTCAGAAACAAAGAAGTGGCTTTATGTAAAGACTTGAAAGAAGAGGGGGCAGAGGGTTTGAAAGCCAGCTCAAGAAAGGCATTTGTTGCAAAAGGGCCACTGAAGAAGAAGCTGCAGAGACAGTTGCAAGAGAATTTAGCACATAAAAATGTGTGATGCTACACAGAGTCTGTATATGTAATATTCATAAGACTGTTTTTCAGACACACTTTTCCTTTAGATTTTGAAGCTGTCTGATATCTGCCGACTTTCAAACCACTTAAATATAATAAAGCCTGCACTGATTATATCATGATTGCTGACATTTGGTGTCTGTCAGTCTGAAATAACTTTTCCTCCTTGCTATAATTTCCTCTAAAAAGCAAAGCAGAGTCAGTGATTTTCCACAAAGCTTTCTCCAAACTCTTGCTTGAGTGCCTTGGTGGTGTTTTTTCTGAGGTCAAACACTATTGCCCCAAAGCTTTTATTTTCTCCCCACTTTTACTGCATTTGTTTGTCTGGTACTTCTGTGTCTGATGCTCTTGACTGACAAATGGGAGTGCTACCTGTGTATGAAAGAATGTTATTAAAAAAACTTAAAAAGATTCTATTAATATTTTATTAGCATGTCTTTTCTTCCTGAGACTGAATGACAGCTTACCCAAGATAGCTGATTTTAATTGTTTTTTTTTCAACCTGTATTCCTCTTGTCACTGTCTCTCCCACCATCAATCTGGTCAGATGTTTTTCTTTATTATTACCATGAGGCCTCAGCAGCCTATAATTACTCTGAAGAATTCCTTATCTTTTATTTCTGAGGCTTAGATTTTTCCTTCTTTTCATTTTTTTTTCTTTTTTTATATATTTTGGTAAGATCTGTAATTAACCTTGCAGCTGTTGATAGTCTGCTCCAGTGTGTAGCTATTACACTTCATGCAGCTTCTTTCTGTCTCCACCCTCTCTTTTCCCATTCTGCTGCACATGAAGGGCTGGTTACAGTAATGATATTCCTGTCTTCAAAGCAATGAACAAAATGTATACAATAAATTCCTTCTGGGATTACTTTGCAGAATCCATTTTTAATGCTAAAATGATTAAAAGTCTTGCTCCTAATAGCACACAGTGCACACATTTCCAGACATTTCCAGCTTACTGATTCGAGGATTTGCGGAGGATAGCCAGTGTTCAAGTCTCTGCTCCCCTAGAAGAGAAGCTTTTGTCTGTGAGGGGACCATGCCTGAGCTGACAGAAATCAAATATGAATAATTGCATAGATTACATGACTACACTGCTTTCCCTGGAAATGAGTCTGTGCCTTTTATTCAAGAGATGGAATTACAGAAATAGGAGAGAAACCGTCTCAGATCTGTGATGAAAAATATGTAATAAGGCTACCCTTAAGGTACATTGCCTTGTCATTAGATATAAGAGGCTTCTATCAGGATATTGCATTAATTTTTCAGAATTATGAACTGTGAGTAGAGCTAAATGCAGATGCAATATTTCCGTGATAATGGTCCTTTATTTTTATAGAGATACACCTGCCTTGGGGAGACTTGTTGCTGTCACGGTTCTTGTAACATCTTTAAGAGATTTAATTTTGAATATTAAAAAGCCTATACCCAAACAGAACATGAGAAACATCTTTAATGAAGGTTTTGTTTCAACATTTTAAGACTTGAATTTAGCCTTTTCCATGGACTGCTGAGAGAAAGTCAGTCTTCCTCTGATGGAGAAACCAAGTAGATGTTGTTATAGATCTGTATCATCAGTACTCTCCTTGAAGGCTACTACAATGACCACCATAACATGCTTAAGTCACCTATTTTATGAGTCAAAGATCATTTGGGACTTTCAAAACTTCAAGTGTGAACTCCTGAGAGAAATTATGGATTTTGAAATGGTATATGTCATGATTTTAAGATGTGTCCCACAGCACAAGGACACAACTGGAACCCCTCTGCTTGTTTAATTATTCCTTGTGTAACATGCAAAACAAATCAGCACCCAGTACTTTGTCTGTGGATTGCTTTCTAACTTTTAGAGCTCATGTTAAGAAAGACACTTAATATAAAAGACATCCTTAAAGGCAATTGATATGATAGTTGTATACAAATTTAATTCATTATTTATTTCAGTGGTTTGATTTCAATATTCTATCCTCTAAGAGTCCTTGTTAAGGAAAATCAGAGCCGGGAGAAATTAGAGCAAGGAGCAAGAGTCACCTCAATTCCTTTCAGCTGTTAAACTGCAGCCAAAGCTGGTGGGCTGGGTTCTCCATACTGCTGGTGGAGAAAAAAGACCCTTTCAAAAGCAGTTCATCTTATCCTAAGATGAATACCTAAAACAGATGAGTGAATTTGCATCTAAAGATGCTACCTGTCTTCAAGAATTACTGTGTGCTTCTTGAATAAGAAGCACAGATGAAATAGTTTTCAGCAGCTAATTTTACATGTAGTGAGCCTTTCCCATGCAGGTAAGGGAGAACCAGTGTTGAAATTTAGATGGCCTGTCTGTAACCAAGTACACATATCACTGATATTTATATATTCCTGAGACAACAATAAACATAAAGATCTCTCTGTGAACATCTGTGAAGTCCTTTGAAAAGTGCCCCAAACAAAAAAAGCAAAATAAAAATTACCAAATGCTGCAAAAAAGAAATTTCAAAATTATTTTAAAAAAGAGACTATGCAAAATCTAAGAGCTAAGTTTTAAACACAATGCTCTCTGAGCAGCATTTGCTGCACTCAGCTGTTCTTTTCAATGCATACTGTCTTTGGGACTATAAAAGACAAGAATAATATGAAAATCCCATCATATGTTACATCTCAACATGTGTCAGGCAGCAAATTCATTAGAGTCTGGTACTTCTTCCTTACTGTATCCTAGGAAACAAGAGTCAGTTGAAACTCTAACTGTAATCAGGTTCACGGTAACCCACAGTGGAGTAAAAATTCCCTCTGTGACAGTACAGATATAAGTCCACACTATGTTTCATTGCATGCTGCTGCTCTGCTAACAAATGCAGCCATTCTGTGCCTCTCTCCTTTCGTTCCTTTCAATAAATCTTGTCAAATGCCAACACATGCTGAGATAGTCAAAAGATTCAAATCCTCTTCTTTAGACTGGACGCATATCATATATGAAACCGTGATGTTCAGCTGTCATGTTTTCTAGTATCAAGCAAGTCTTCAGAAGTCTGTAGGAACGGTACATAGTGAACACACAGTGACCTTTAAACTAAAGGACATTGCTTATGTCAACTAACAAGAATTAACTTCTTAAAGAGAAATGCAACAAGATGGGGAATTCAAAATGGCAACTGGAATGCAGTTCTGTCTTGCCAAATTCCTTCCATGCTATGCTGGTTATGAGTCCAAGCACCTCTGACTCTTCTCTCCCTCCCCAAAATTATCTGCCTGAAAAGGCACTTTTTCCATTTCAGGCATGAATCCTTCATTTGCCTGTGTTGAGACACCCTTCCTGATTGGATCCAAACTGGTTTTGAGAAGAGCTGACATCAGAAAAAAAAATAATTGTCGAACCTAATAGTTTTGGCATTGTCAAAAAAACAGGTGCAGTCAATGAAATTATCAGGTAATAGGTTGAAAATAAACCAAAGGAAGTACTTTTTCACACAGTATATAATAAAATTGTGGAACTCACTGCCAGAGGATGTGGTGAAAGTCCAATGATTAAATGATTTTAAGAAAGAACTAGGCAAATTTATGGAGGACAAGTTAATCGGTGGCTACTGAATACAAGGTTCAGATTTGACCTTTTCTTGAGCACTACTGACAACAGGTAGCAGCAGCTTCCTGAAGTGGACAGGTTCTTGTTCTGGCTTGACATAGTCAGTCTTTTTTACTTGTGTCCTGTGGCTTTTCACAACACGGACTCAAGTTGATGCAGAGGCTCAAATCCTTGTATATTACCACCAAGCCCTTTTTATCCCCTTGTTCGGTACTTTCCCTTAAATGTTTGATGAAATATGGCTATTCTGAGCCTTCTTTTCTGTCTGTTTTTCCAGACAGACCATAGTGGGTTTAAACCTGTGCAGAAAGCACCTCATATGTACAATATGTTTCAGTTTTATTCCAATCTGTCAATTCTCCCTTTATTGTCATTTTATAGTTTTTTCATTGGAGTCTTCACATACGAGCTCTAGCCTAAACTGATTGGAAAGATTATTTGTTAGGTATGTCAGTAAAGACATAAACAATAGTTTGAGGTGTCATGCTCCAAAGAAAGATGCATCTCCTCTATTACCATGATTGCAGTATTTGTATCAGTATTAATTGCAAGGAATTGCACTTACTGCCAAGTTTCAAAGAATCAGAGATGGAAAAGACCAATTATGGTTTTGGCTGCAAGGCAAGCTCAGTGTACGATTGCTCTTTGATGTTCATTTTCCATTGTTTCGACCATTTCTCCTGGTGAGCTACTTTGCGTATAGAAAGTGAAATGTGAAAGAAAAAATGAAGTGCATGAATCTGTTACTACACTTACATTAAAACATTAGTTGTTAGTGGGTTTAGAAATACTAGTTTTATCTTACCTACTTGGCAGGAGAATTCTGAGAAATGGATGGAGACTAAGACAGCTCAGTTTGCTGAATCATGAACTTAATTTTCCTGACTCCAACTTTCAAAGCCATAGGAGACATAGTCTAAAAGATCATCCTTTTCCAATTTTGTCATCACCAGATCTTCAATGAAAGTAAATCACTTCTCAATTACTGACTGCTTACAATATGTCAATTCTCCTAAGTCTTCTTCTATATGGCTTTTGTGAGTGTGTGCCATTACACTGTTTCAGGGTTCCCAACAGTTCCAGTTTAGCTTCCAAGGCAGTTCTTGTAACTTTTGTATTACTATTAATAAAGCTGTTGTTAGCCACAAAAGTCCATGGTCCCAGTTTGTGGAATTTTTAATGCATCTCAGCAGAGACAAAGGCTCAATCTCTCTCCCAGGGATGTTGCAAACTGATGTGAAATGTAAAAGTGGTGGGCTTCTGGATTAGATTGGTGGTCAGATCTTTTCTTTAAAATAAAGCTACATTTGTGCAGTTTCCCTCATCTGTCTGGATAGCTTGAAAATAACTGCTTCTGCTTCTCACTGTCTTCTTATAATTCTAAGTATCTCAGAACTGCTCCTTTATTTTAAAACCTTTAAAAATTTAGTGTTCATTAAAGCCTTCCTCCTCAAAGCCTCCTTAGGGAAATGATATTGTTTGGTCGCTTTTGGAAAGTCAGGGATCATGACAGAACTCTTGCACTGCTTAGTGTTTAAATAGAGCCTTGACTTGACTTCCTGGATGCTTCCACTTGTACTAATTTTGGTTTGAAAGTGAGTGATTTCTCAGGTATAAACTCAGTCACAGAGGCACTGGGTGACATGGTGTGGGCAGAGGTTGCTTTGAGTTTGAGCATTTCAGCTGGACTCCTTAATGGTATGTTCACAGTTCATCTTCAGGTTAATTCAGTCTTTCTTATAATTTCTCAGCAGAGCAACTATGGTGATGGTGGCATTTTTTTAACCTGGATCTTTGCCCACTGAGATCTGGTGTGTTTTGGGGGCTCCAGATAATTCTTCCTTTTTCTTTTATTCCAAGAACCCACTAAAATCTAAAAAACAACAATCTAATAACAAACTGGGAGACAGGAAAATAAAAACAAACAAAAAACCAAAACTAAAAAACAAAACAAAACAAAACCCGAAAAACCCCACCAAAACCTGACAGACTTTAAACATATGTTATGTATGATAGTAACAGCTGTGGCCCTGTTGACAATATAATGCCACTGCAATCCTCAGGATATAACTCAGATACCAAGTTTGAGACTGCAGAAGGATGGTACTTGAAGATTCTAGAAAAGAAGTATGTTTGGGTCCACTGGAAGGGGAAAGAAAGTTTAAGTAAAACAGGAAGTATGCTGGTGGCCCAGTGCAGAAATCACAAATATAGATTTGCAAGAGAAAAATTAGTACACTCTACACATCTCAATTAGGAAAAGAAATCAAAACAGTCATAGTAAACCAAATTATTCTCTTAATCCTCAGAACTTTCAGATATTTGAAGCCGTGTAGACTCCTTCTGCACATGCCAGCTGTACAAGCATATACTTTTTCATCTAAATGGTCAGCAACTGTAAGCAAAAATAGTAATTCTATAACAAATAATTACATAACAAATTTGTTCTTATTTTTTCACACTATTTTGACTTCCTGTAAATATTACCCTGCAGCATTTATTTTGCTGTCATTGGTAGCTGATCCTGAGCTTGGGCTGAATGGACTGCAAAATCTTACCAACACATAGTAAATTCAGAGCTTGTCTTTCAGGGAAGAAGTTTTACAAGCTTGAACTTGCTGGCAGTAATAATATTAATCCTTTCTTGAATTGTATTTCCACCTTTTTTTTTTTTTTTTTTTGATCTTTTTTCTTATCCCCCACCTCCACCCCTCTCAGAGAACAGTTAAGTTGCAGTTTTAATGCTTTTAGGGAGCTTCTGGAAATCAGCATCAGAACACTATTTACATCTCAAAGCCAAGCTGTGTCTGGAGAATTTCAATCACATTAGTTTTATGAGATACTACAAACTGAATGCTGAGAAGTCTTCTGTGGCACTTTTCTTTAAAGCAAATCAAGAGAGCAGAGGGGAGGGGAAAACTAAGAAAAAGAGATAGAAACTTTGCACTGCATGTGCGTGTTTCACTTTTCAGCATTAATAGTTCCTCAGTGCATCTGTATTAACATGCTGTAGATTTGATTTGGAATAGTTTTATATATAAGCTATGCCCTTATACAGAATTTTATTTCACAGAATCCATGCTTAATCTGGCCTTAATAAAAAAGAAATGTTAGCAAGTGAATAGTAAGATGTACAAGCTATTCTCCTGGGCTGTGGAAGGTGTTTCATGCCTTATACACAGTTCAAAAGAGTATGTTTAGAGTAAGCATGCAAATCATGAATCTGAACTAGAAGAAATGGAGCAACAATATAAAAAATGGAATTTAAGAGGGGAAAATGACAGTATCATGTTGAGATGTGATAAAAACCACCATTAAATTTTTGGTTTAACATAAAGTGATAATTTTAACATGAACAAGTCTCATGATCATGGCAGGTCATGAGAACACAGACTGTGCCACAGTCATCTCGTCATCATTTTTATTATTTGTGTGAAAAGAATGGTTAACAAATCAGCCAGGCAGAGACAAGAGCTTGAGAATGTTTAGGTGCTTTGTCATTCTTTCACCCTATATTTTATTAAAGTCACGTGGTCTACTAATGGAAGCAAGGTAAAATTGCAAACCACATTCTCATCTTAAGTAATCTTTCCAATGCCATTAAAGTCAATGGAATTGCATGGAGCAACAAAAAGCAAAATTTGTCCTTATATATCCCTCCAGAAGAAACTTAGCCAGCAGCAGAGATGAAGTTTCAGCAGACACTGAAGCTGTATGTCTTTTCCATGTAGGGCCTGATTGAATGGATTCAAATCAAATCTTGCTACTTCTGTTTTTTTTTTTTTTTCTGTTAAACTGTTTGATTTTGAGGTAATTGATGAGCCTGTCTGTCTGCTGATATATTAAAACTGGCAGCAATATCTCAGAATGGGTTATCTCTTATTGAAGACTGATAAAAACTAATCACTCTAAGTGGGTGTGGGTAAAGATTAGAAGAATGGGAATCTCAGTGTATCTTAACAGCAATAATGCTTGATATTTTCCATCTTCAGTCAAAGCTTTGGAAAAACATGAACTAGTTAAACTTCACAGTGATGGTACAGCTTGGTAAATACTACACATTTACTTTTCAACTGTATTTGTCTTTTTATAAGTGAGAAAAACAAAATACAAACAAACCATCTATTGTACCCAGCATTCTATCACCAAAGTGTTCCTCTTGTTTTATCTGCACCTCGAGTAGAAAGCTACAGAAGGAGACAACAGGCTTTTTTATGATGGGTTCTTCTTTACCAGTCCCTGCTTTACCAAAAGAGTTCTCTTCAAATACTGCTGCCCCCAAAGAAGATGCTATAAGTTTATCCCTTAGATCAACTTATCAGTAACGCAGCCTCAACCAGAGCAGATAGAGGCATATGTACCTTTTTTTCCCCCCTTTTTTTATTATCAATCAAGAAAACACCTCTTCAACACACTAGCGAACAGGTGAAGGCCTTTCTTTAAATTATGGTCAGGCTGATCACATATCTATTTCCACATCAGACTACCTTCTCATTTAAATTATTCCACATATATATATATTAAAAAATATATATTTGTTGATAGATTGGTCATTGTAAATGGTATGCCTGTCAGAGTTTGGGGTCCTTGTATGTTTTTCTTTTGCAGGCACAGTGTGGCAGACAGACTCATATGTCTCATATCTAGGTAACAAAGACATGGGAGAGGAAAAATTACTGAAATGTACTTGCTGCTGGCATAGGGAATTTATCTGTTTGGCCTTATAGAGTCTTTTCATTTGGCATACCTGACCCTGTTGTACCCTCACAGATATCATAAATGCGAATGACTGGGCTCACAAGAGTAATAAGAGATTTAAAGAAATATCATGGTTTATTGCATAGGTGTGAGAAGGAAGAGAGGCATGAATTCATGTATTCGTTTTTTAATAGCTATGGGGATTGGGAGAACTAATTTACAGTTTATCTCTGTGGTATTTTATAATAGATGTGAGAGGAAGACTCACGAGAAACGTAATTCATATTTCTGGGTTTTTTATGGGGGAGGAGTTGGAGGGTAAAGAAATGTGACAATATTTTAGACTTTGTGAGGAAGATTTCAGAAGAGTTTGTTTATATATTATGTACTGCATTTGTTTACATTGTGTTTAGCAGCTGACTTGATGGCCAGGAGAGTTCGAGCAATGTGCTTCTTGCCATGCCTTGCTAGCACTGTACTAAATTCGTACTTTAGCACTTAAAAGAACTAAATTCACTATCCACACTCCATCATCGCACACTACCTTAGGACACAAATGTGGAAAATTATGTGAGCTGGGACGGCTTATGCGCAAAGATACACAAAAAGGGCTGTACTGTAGCCATTAGACAAAGCTATGTGTTATTCATGCAACACACGAACAAAGCTGTCGTTTCCAGAAGGTAATGTCATTAAACAGCATAGATGTGAGATACTCTGATTGCCCTGGGGACCAGGGATTCTTTCCTGGTATGATGGTGAAGCTATGCTCTAAATGCCTTCTATATATACATGTTATGGATGTATGAAACAATTTTATAGGTCTGTCTCATTGACTCAATCAGCGTTACGCAGAGGTCTTTGAGAAAATATGAACTGCTCCAGCAGGAAAAGGTGTAAATTAGCATGAGAGGCTCTAGGCTGCTCTCTTTCTCCCTCGTTTCACATGTATAACCAGAAGGTAAACAGTCAGGAAAGTCAGTGGAGACAGAAACCCTCATTTGTTTTCAAGTCCAGATTTCATCCATTTTCTGTAAATTTGTTATTGTATCTGTCTTAGTAATATGATCTGAGAGGAGCTGTAGAAAATCCATGAGGGGAAGTTCTTCCAAAAATGCTTTATTTCTTCAGCCTTCTAAACAGCTGGTTTCTTTCTGAGGAAAAGCTGACAACTACACCAGACTCTGTTGAATTATGTACTGTACATTTGGGGAGTAAGCTGCAATATGCAATGCAGTGAGCAAAGATTTCCGTATCCATTTGTCTAAGGATAAGACACCAATACAAGTCCAAGAGGTGATAAACCCAGTCGTTTGTGTTCCAATCAGTTATAGCTGTGCTCAAAAATAATACCTTGTAAGTGCATGTTAGGGGCAATGAAGCACAAAATTACACATGTAAATATAACTCAAGACACTGAGCTTCATTGTTGGAAAAGGATTCTTCTCTTTTGTAGAAGAGCACTGAAGAGTAGTGCTGTTATCAGGGGTATTTTGCATTCTGCCATCTAAACTATGACCCCCTACAAACAGAGCAGGAGTAAGGAAGATTTGACTTGGCTATAAGAGTGAGGTACAACAGTGTTTTAGAATAACACTGAACCATAAATTATTTGATTATGAGAAATTTTCCTAATTATGAGGATCACTCTTACTCTGTAGGTTGAGAAAAAGTGAAGGTTTGGCCTTGGCAGTAGTCATGTTCCAGAATAACAATGCCAGCTGCCCTTTCAGTGAGATAATATACAGGTTACAGGTTTAGTGTCTTCGTTTAATATGAAACCCACCAAAAATGACAAAAAAAGGAGAAATACCTTTGTCAACATCCCCCATGTAGGGTCGTCACTCCACTGGAATAACAACCCAAACATTTGGCAAATTGCAAAGTTAAGGACAATGAATTCATCCTTGTTGCTGGGATAGTAGACCACCCCTACAAGCCTCAGGACCCTTCCATCTACACAAACAGATTCACAGCGCATAGCTCTCATGCCTTACCATGTACACAGCATGATTCCCTGCCATGAAACATCTGGCCCTGAACTTCCTGACTCTAATTAACATTCTGTTTCCCCAAATTATTTTCCCTACCTAAAGCATTTCTGAAATAATTTGCTACTGCTCGGTAGTAAACGTAGGTACTTAATACTTATAAAGATGCCTGGTAAATTCAGCCTCTGGATATTCCCTAGAAAGGTGTAGTTCAGGTTAAGCATCTGCTCTGTAGGTGGTTAATTAGCAATAAACAAGTTGTCTCCTGCATGCTAACAACCATAATATGTTAACACCTTTCCAGAAAAGAAAAAAAAACCAAACCAACAAACAAAACAACACCTTCCTTCTTAGTAGAAATTGTTCAATATTGAGAGTTTATTATTATTAATCTCCTCCAAGGGCTGCAATGCTGATGACTCAGGGAAGCTGTAGTCCTTGCCCTAAGAAGCAGACCAAAGACGAGGGTTTTCTCAGTAACAAGGCTCTGTGTGCTAATTGAATTAAGAACACAGCTGACCCTCCTAAGACAATCAAAAAGAGAGTGGATGATTGACATCAACATGGGAAAAGGGCCCAAAATATGGGTACAATGTGAATAAAAGCATTGAAATCAGAGAAAGAAAGACTGACAACAGAAGTAGGTGAGATATTAACAGCATCAGAGAGGAGACCAAGACTATGAGAGAACTAGTCTAAGGGAATATTGCTTTGTATCAAAGGTGAGTTGCTGACCCAGAAATATTAAAATCATAGAGTCATCGAAACATAGAAATATTTAGTCTGGAAAAGATGTTTAAGATCACTGAGTCCAACTGTTAACCTAACACTGCCAAGTCAACCACTAAACTATGTTCCTAAGTGTCATGTCTACAGGACTTTTAAATATCCACAGGGATGGTGACTCAAAGCTTCTCTGGGCAGCCTGTTCCAGTGCCTGACAACCCATTTGGTGACAAATTTTTTCCTAATATCCAACCTAAAATGGCACTAGGTATGACTCCACTCTCAAAGAAAGTTTTGCTTTCTTTGACATAACATTTGGGAATGAATACCTACTAATTCTGAGGAGACTGGACATAAGGGTAAGAAAGATTTGGAAGGCCGTCAGCCTCAGATGGAACATGTAAGTTCTGCAGAAAGATGAGTCACCAGTAGGAAAGCAATTTCTCTACTGACATTCAGCTGTTACCTGGATAGATCACATGTGAAGATATAAGTCATAAAATCTGACAAATGAACAGGAGTATCAAAATAATACATACATAAATCTGGGTTTTTTTCTTGTTTTGTTTTGTGGTTTTTTGTTTTGTTTTCTTTTGTTTTCTCTTTTTTGCCTTACAGAAAGAAAAAGTTGGAAGGGTTTAGCTTAGGAGCTATGTGACAACTCTTGCAGATTGATCAGGATGTATGGGTTTACGAAACAGAAATCCCACCTTGAAACACTAGCACTTGAATAACAAGGAATCCTCATTGGTTAATGATTTTTCAGTTTGAAGAAGACAATAGAGGTAAAATTCCACTAGATGGAATAGTTAAAGCAGATATTAATAAGCCATATGTGGAAACATAAGTTTTGGGCCAACACATCCTGTTATCTACTGTACTTGGAAGAAGAGCAGAAACAGCCAAAGTACACGTTCTTGCTCAAGACTGGGAACAAGATGAATTACTACTATTATGAGGTCTTCCTGGGTAGGACCTGAGTAAAAGAGAATATTTTTACCTGGATTCTCCAGATTTAAGACCAAGTAACCAAAAAAGAATTTTAGTTATTTAATAATATAGTATTAGTAGTATTAGTAGCTATAGTTTTATTGTTATTATAGATACATTTAGTGGCTGAGAGGAAAAAAAATCCCTTTTTTCTTGTGATTGAATGGCTGTTTCATTTATGGATTATTTAAAGGACTAATAAATAAATAGAATTATATTCTGTTTTGCTGTGACTTTGCTGATTAAGACTAATTTTGTAATGATGAAATCTGTATCTAATTAGGTCTGACCTTCTCTCCAGCTAGAGTGGAGTGACAGATTAGAAACATCCTCCATAAGCAAGAATGTCCATCACAATACTCAGGGTATCAAGTAGACTTGACAGGATAAGAGCTTTGTTAAACAGGAAACTCATTACAAAGCTTCAGTGCAAAAATACAGCAAAGATAAACTACAAAAAGAGGAATTAAGAAACATTGCATGGATGTGTGGGAATGGTGTCACAACAGTGAAAGCTTAGCTGTAGTTAAGACTTGCAAGGGACACTGAGGACAACAAGAAGAGCTTCTATCACAATGTCAGTAATAAAAGGCCGAACAAGGGAGATGTGGGACTCTTGCTGAATGGGGCAGGTGGAAATGGATACAAAGCTGAGCTACTTTGGGATGAAATGGATTGGCCTCTAGTTAGGATGAGAGGAAATGGCCTCAAGTTGCACCAGGGCAGGTTTATGTTGGATAGGAAAAAATTTTTCACCAAAGGAGTTATAAAACATTGGAACAGGCTGCCCAGGGAAGTGGTTGAATCACCATGCTTGGAGGTATTTAAAAGACATGTAGATGAATCACTTAGGGACATGGTTTAGTGGTGGATCTGGCAGTGTTAGGTTAACAGTTAGACCCCTTTATCTTAAAGTTCTTTTCCTAAGTTATTCTATAATTCTATGTTTAAACCTCTTCAGTTTCAAAATGCAAACACTGTTTTCAATATTTGTGAAAAGCTGAAACAAAATATCTCACCCAAAGGAGAGCTTTTTCTCTTTAAAAAATTTACACAGAATATCCCAATATTAAAAAAAAAATCTTGTTTTCTTCTTAAAAATATTACAAAACTAGAAAGTTTTGAAGGTCTAATTGTTTTCTGTTGATTGGCTGCTGCTAATTACTCTGAAATTGCTTTTTTTTTTTCTTTTTCTGAATTTATTACATTTGAAATAATTTTATCTTGCTCTAGGTCAAATCCCAAATGTATCAGAGCTGCGGCAGGGGCTTGATTCTTGGGGAATAGAATCAGTTGAAGGAAAAGGCAATATGAGCAGCATAGGACTGTCTGGGAAAAGACAGAGAACTCCTTTCACCAGGTCTCACTTCCCCCTGAAAGCCTCCTGCTTTTTACCTTTTGTTGCTGGCATTTTTGACACAACACCATTCTGGAAACTGGAAAACAAGGCTGCCATGTTCAAGCAATATGTTTCGCTTCTTTGTGCACCTAGTCAATAGTCTCTTGTATCACTGAATTCAGGGCACAGATGGTTTACATAGCTGAAAGACCTACCACACTCTTACTGCAATATGATCCATCACCAAGATATAGTTCCTTAGGCAGAAGATATTAATTGTAATTTGACTGGTTGACTAAAATACTGTAATGAATTTCAAAGGTCCATTAAAATCTACTTAAAGAATATAAAAATTTCTACATCTTTGTTATAAAAAAAAAAAAAAAGAGAGAAAAGAAAAAGAAATAAATGCTAATGCATTGTGTTCCAGAACATTTATAGAAGGAGGTTTTGTTACATCACAACAATTTTTCTCAGTCTGCATTTCCTGGATATCATTAGAATTTTAGAGTCAATAAAAAGATGTCATGAGATTTACAGCAAAACATTAAGCTACATTTATTCTTCTGTTCTTAGAAGTTGAATTGATGGACAGGCACTTCCAATAACACTAATCTAAACCCAGCTCCCAGTTTCCTCACTGAAAGTCATACAACTATATCAGATGCATAAACATCTTCCTGACCCAATTATTCCTAATGGGGTATACATCGCAAAAATCAATGTCACTGTCTTTTAAGTGATGTGTTCATAATGCTGGAGAATTGACCTCTATTGCATTCATTTATTTTCAAAACTTTTGCTTACTTCTGTAATATTTGCATTTGTGAATGAAGACAATCTATTATCAGTGGGTAAGCAACCTTCTGCTGCAATATATAAATGAGCATGAAGGAGCTAGGACAATTGCAGTACAAACAAGGTTGTCATACCAACTTCAGGAACTGGTCAGAAACTGTTCACTTGGTGCTTGCCAGAGCTGGAGATTTCTCAGAAGAAGGAGAATTGCCTTGAAACAAGATGAATAGTGAGCTCTCACAACTTGTTTTAGATGCTTCTGTGCATCCCACCTCTGTGTCAGGGAGTTATCTCAGGTTTTTGAGGGGTAGCAGCACTAGCCATATTGATTCATGAGCTTATATCTGAATTTAAATTGCCTGGGCAAGTTGGTCTGGACAAAGACACGTAATACAAACAGGACTTGCTCAATGTGGATAGAAATTACAGAATCAGAATCATGGAATGTTTTGAGTTGGAAGAGACCTTAAAGATCTTCCAGTTGCAACCCCACTGCCATAGGCAGGGACAACTTCCAATAGACCAGGTTGCTCAAAGCATCATCCAACCTGGACTTGAACGTTTCCAGGGATGGGGCATCCACAACTCTCTAGTCAACCTGCCCCAGTGCCTCACCACCCTCACTGTAAATAACTTCCTTTTATCCAATTTAAGTCTACCCTTTATCAGTTTAAAGCCATTACCTCTTGTCCTGTCAGTCTTGCCAAATCCACCCTTTGTCAATTCCTTCTATTGTGACAGGAATGGTAACTTCTGGTAAGTCAGTAAAACAATGAGATGGAGATATAAACCGCTGCAGACCCCTAAACTCTTTCTCTTCACATACGAAACTACTAGTTGACAGCTGAAAAAGGATACTTCCAGTTTCTGCAGCTATAACAATGGCAGTGCTGTGAGCTTAGCTCCCTTCCTGTCTGCCCTTGGCAGCTCACCTTTACCCCTGCTGCCTTGCAGGAGCTCGGATGGTGGGAGCTCTAACCAAGCAACAGCAGCCCTGTGTTTCAAGTTGCAGACATGGCCTTTTTATGCGTTTGTTGTGAAGTCACTTTTTCTGATATGTATACCTTTACTGTTAAATTCAGGAATACTGTGCTTCCCATAAAAAAAGCTTTCTGAAGGAGTAAATGTCCATAATTTTTTATTATATTATGTTGTGCAATTATTAAATTGGGTTTATATATTATAATGAATTAATTAATTTTCATTTCAAGCTTTTGATGGAAGGTTTTTCTTACAGAAGCAGAATTTCATTGTATTTACAGACAATCAGTGTATAGTTTAACTCACTTAAGCTTTCTGAGATACTGCAGAGAAACTTGCAGGACTGAATTATGCTGCTCCAAGTCTTTTCTCAGTTTTTCTTTCTTTTTCACTTTCTTTCCCTCCCAGTTCTGATATTCATCAATCAGAGCTCATTAAAAGCTTCAGAATATTCACAGCTAAAGATATGCAGATATCAATAACAATGTGTCTGTAAGTCAGGATTCAAATTTGTTCTTATGGGAAGCATTCTTGAAGCTGATGAGTACTGCAGTTTTTGCAGAAACTTTCCATGACTTGCTGTTCATCTCGGGTAATTATCATAATATTCTACTTTTCTTACAGGTGTTCCATCTTCTTCAAATAATAAGCTGAAATCAATACAACATACACTGATGTTTTTCTGGCAATTCACATGATTTGTGACCCTAATTGTGATCTACTTTTGTTATATGTAGCCAACATTTGGTAACAGTTAAGAGTGTGTTTATAGATGGAAGGGATCACATCCCTTGTTACGGTCTATTTTCCTAACCATAAAGTGTGTAAATCTAGATCTGAGCACCCATCATCTTTCATCCAGAAGCTGAGCTGCTGGACCAGGAATGGAAAATTCAGGGGTGAACTAAAAAGGACAAATAAAAGCCAGTCGAAGTCCACATATTAGTAGCAAAATTGCTGAATTGGAAGGAGACCTGAATCTTCAAATCCTGCTTCTTGAACTATTTCCATTTGTTAGTTGTCAATTGCATAATGAGAATGCACTGCCCAGGGAGCAAGAGATAGAGCTTCATCTCTCCTCACCTCTTCAATTAGTCTTAAAAGCCAGTTCAGTACTTAGCATAGACCACCACTGTACAAACAAACTGTGCCAGATGTGACTCATCACATCAGCTCCCCTTATGATGCTGCGCTTCAAGAGACTTCTGAAGGTGTAGAGAAAGAAACTTGGAGAAAAGGGAACTTCTGTATTGAAGCACTGCCTAAAACTGGAATAACCTATAGGAGCACTGATTAGACTGGAGTAACACCTTGATAAATTGGAGAAGATTTGGAGAAAAACCTTGAGAGTGACAGATTTAATAAATTTAATTTCAATAAGAAAAAGTTGTTCACCTTTAAGAAATCCTTGTATGGAAAAAGCAATGTTTGATAATATTTGCTGACAATTTCAAATTTAAAATCAACAGCTTTTCAAAATGAAGCGTCGTTCATTCTTCACCATCTTTTATTCATGAGTCAAACAGTGATCCTTGTGGTCCTTTCAGACTTTATAGTCCATGGATTTATGAACAGCATCAGTTGCAGTGGAAATATTGAGTAGCTAACTTTATTCCTCAGTGTAGTTATGAAATTCATGGATGAAACAGGCTAAAAAAGATATGAGTTTTTCCAGAAACAGATAACTCCTTAGCTTTTTCAGATAAGGTTGTTGTCTTCATTAGCTGCTAGTCAAAGCAAAATTTCCTCTTGTATAGGTCTAAGCCTGAGATCTCTTTGCTTTCTCTGTCTAAAGCATTTTTAAGTAATTATTAACATTGTTTGCTTGATTGACTCTTAATTTCAGGACCATTGCAGAATTCTCAGATTCTGTCCAAGGGTAAGATACTGTAAGAGTGTACAATATAGCTTCTAAGAAGAGCAAAAAAGTGCACTCCAGAATCAGTTACTTTTCAATTTCAGATATATGCTTGCATGCTTTTTTTTAAAAAAAGAAAGTGATTAATTAATAAAAAACTTTGTCACATGGTTACCCATGTATGAAAACTTCTGAATACAAAAGACTACCAAAATAAAACCTCAGGTGAAAACAGTCAGCAAAGTGTCAGGGTAAGAGGAACACAGACTTCAAAATCTTTATAGATCTTTGGATAAAATGGAAATCAACAAAACCATCAAATTAACTACCAGGTGATGCAGAAACTGGAGTTGATAGCTGAGTGGGATTTTATGCACTGGCACAAGCAAGGTATGCGTGGTAGTGGTGTTTTGCGGCAGTGGTTAGGAAAACTGTACAAAAAAGTACACTGTAGTGTTTGTTTCCCACTACAAAGGGAGAAGGATGAACAAGAATATGCATCCTCCTAAGTATTAATCAAACAGTTGTTGCTTGTTGGTGACACTGATGCACAACATATGACATGCAACTGTCAGTGCCTGAGCAACATAATCAAGAGCACATCTCAGCCATTGCTCCGCCAGAGCTTCCTTTGCTTTTTCTTTTCTGCTGCTGAAGTGAAGGACATATTTTACCAGCAATTATACATTTATCACAGTATCACAGTATGCTAGAGATTGGAAGGGACCTCAAAAGATCATCTAGTCCAATCCCCCTGCCAGAGCAGGAACACCTAGATGAGGTTACACACGAATGTATCCAGGCGGGTTTTGAATGTCTCCAGAGGAGACTCCACAACCCCCCTGGGCAGCCCGTTCCAGTGTTCCGTCACCCTCACTGAGAAGAAGTTTCTTCTCAAGTTTAAGTGGAACCTCTTGTGTTCCAGTTTGTACCCATTACCCCTTGTCCTATCATTGTTTGCCGCTGAGAAGAGCCTGGCTCCATCCTCGTGACACTCCTCCTTTAGATATTTATATACACTAATAAGGTCACCCCTCAGTCTCCTCTTCTCCAAACTATAGAGACCCAGCTCCCTCAGCCTTTCCTTATAAGGGAGATGCTCCACTCCCTTAATCATCTTAGTTGCCCTAACTATCATTAGATATAACTTATCATTAGATATATTTTACCTGGCAGTAAGTTCTGACAGTTTGATTAATTCAAGTCTTCTGTTGCTCTAAATCTCTTAATTTTAAGCACATTTTATTCAGTTTCTTGATCTCAAGCACATCATCATACTTTCCAGGCCTTTATTTTATTCTTCCCTCTTTAACTACTTGGTTCATTTCCAGGATAAACTCTATGAGACAGAAACTTTCTTATTGCACATTTTTTTTCAGACGGATATTAATCTGAAAAGTGTACTTAAATTATGACTGAGACCTCTAGGTACTACCAAAACACAAACACACTGGTGTTGGTTCTTTCTAAAATGGGAAATTAATTAAAAAAGCGTTCTTCCATTTTTGCTTAGATAAAAGTCTGCAAATTCAGGTTTAGTTTCTACTTTTTCCCTAGCCCTTTCAACACAAAGTCATTAAAAACGAAAGCAAAATGTTAACAGCAGGGTTCCTAATACCTAGTTTATTGGCATTAATCAATAAACCCCGCTGCAGGTCTTTGCACTGCAATTTCGGGTGCTTACAAAATGCCAGGGCTCAGGCAGATGAAGCCCTGTGTCTGATAAGTAGATATCCCTGAGTGAAAAATCTGTTGGCACAATTTAGACATGACAACTGCTCGGGGGGGAATTCACTTGCCTCCATTGACTATATAGGATGTACTTGCGGAGGTTGAGTTCTCAAGGCTACATATGTACCAGTTTATTAGATGTGTTTGGGACAATTCTCTGTCACTGAGGCTGAGTGCAGCCTGTGTGCATGCTGCAGCCAGCTCTCTAACCCTCCAAATGGAGTAGCTTCCCTTCAAACAATGATGGGAAAGGTTTCTCTCACCTGGACTGTGCTGTCATGCAAACTCTTCCTAGGAGCTATTTGGAAAACTGCTAAGGAAATGTTTCTAGGGTCATTCCAGAAATTAAACTCTTTAAATAATTAAGTCCCAGTTTTTAGTTCCTGTCCAAGACTTTTAAACTTGCTAACATAAGTGTAGCCTACATCTTCAAAAAACAGGTGCAAGTTAGGCAAATTGGAGCCTATGCAGAAAGCCTTTCACAGGCACAGACCTAGCCACATCTCTGAAACGGATATACTCTTTTTGGCAACTGAGGGAAGACAAGAATAAGATGTGTAGGCTGCACCCTGAAAAAGTAAGGGGAGTGCTTTATTTTTATAATTCTTGTATGTAGTATTTTGAACACTGAGAAATGGCTGTTCGATAAAGCTTGATTAGCTCAGGTCATTGCAAAAGTAAAGTAATAAATCTAGAATATTCCTTAAAACTAAGTGGACATTTAATGCATCACAAAAAATAATCCAAGAAAAAATAGGTTTAGCAGGTTTCAAACATGGATTTGACATCCAGTTATACTGGTTAACACCTAAATGGAACACTGGGAGCAGTATAAGACCTGATGTTTCAAGTTGTAAAAATATTCTTATATTTTAAGGGTTAGCATGAGATCTTCCTGGCAAGGAGATGGGGACGGATTATCCCCCATGTGCCTGCTGTGGAATTTCCTATGTTTTTCCAAAGCATCTGGTGCTGGCTGCCATCTGAAATAGGTGAGACTGAATAAGCCAAGGCTTTCTGCCCCTCTGTCCCCCCCAAATGGCACTTTCTGTACTTCCAACTTGAGATCGAGACGATTGGTTTTTGCTGATTATTTTCTTCACACCATTCAGCACATGCACTGAGATTTATGATTTCTGGGGCTACTTTTAGTTGTTATTTTCCCCAGTTTTATTAAAGTGTTAGCTCAGGGACCATTGCAATATGTGTTGCAATCAATAAATCTTAAGCCATTTGCACTTACTTTAGCAGAAAAGTTATATTTTTATATTCTCCTAGAACATTTGATTATTTTTCCATTGTTTCCTCTCACTTCCTGAACCAACTGATGTAAGTTTCTGCCAAAGTATGAGAGGTCATGGGGAGTTAACAGCAACCTCCCTTGGAGCAGTATCACTTGCATATCTTCTGCCATTTTAAGGAAACACATGCTCAGGTAGATAGCAGCAGCAACCAGCTCTTTTCCTCAAAACCAATCCCACCATCACTCAGCAACTTGCTGACAGATATGAGGATCTGCAACTCCAGGAGATAAATAGTCAGAAGATACATTGCATTCCCAGATTATCTCCATAAATTCCTGATTATATTGCAAAGAAATTAAATGGTCCACCCAGTGACCAGGGTTTTTACCCTAGTATTTGCAATAGCTGCTTTGAGCTTCCTATAACCTGCACATTCTCACCATACATGCACAGACTAGAATACATAGGCCAGCAGAGGATTAGAGAAAGAAGTGTTGTAGGAGCTGTCACTTTGAACATTTAATTACTTTGAAGTACAGTGAAAGTGAAAGAAAGTGAAATAAAGTGAATACTGGAAAGCCCACCTTCTAACATATCCACCCAGTCACCTCCACAGCTTGTATATTCAACCATCAACTACAGCAGTTACTAACAGCTTCTTTTCAATGGATGCTATCTAATTAAGAATCTTGAAATATAATTTGATTCTGGGGGAATTTGAATATGGAGCTAAAATTCCAGTTTACATCTCCTTGTACTTTTAAATCAGTAATGTGACAGATTTGTTTGGTATTTCTGTTTACTGCATTATTCCAATATACCCACACGCATGCTCATCCTTTTTAAGTAGGTGAAACAGAAAATACTAAGATAAACCCAAAAATCCTGGTTTTTACGTAACATTTCAGACATGTGATGAAGACACAAAGCTTCTGCAACGGACTTAGGTTCCACACAGGAGCATTATGCATCCTATCTGGGGGGAGAACACTTTGCTGCTGCAGTCTCAGCTCCTCAAAACGCATCATATCCCCAAGTGCCAAATGCAGTTGTCAGCGTTTGCCAGTTTTCCAGATTTACAACAAAAGAAAGGGGCAGCCGTCTGCTGAACTGTTATGTGAAGGAGAAATTAGAAAAGCACCAGCTGGTGTCAGAAGATGTACAGCTACTAGGCTAAGAACATGAGGATCATCTTGAATAAAAGAGTTACCTGAACAGCTGAGGGGTTTACAAATCAGACCTGATTCACAAAGGACCATCTTAAAATTAATTATCTGGTTTACAAGGCATTTTTGATTAACGAAGGTATGTGCTCTGCTCACTGTAAAATACATCTAATGAATAAGCTACAAGTGCATGGCACCTAGCAGGACTGAGACCTACATATATCACAAAATAACTATGCAAATTTGTAGGACACCAGCAAAAACATAGGTTAATGATTAAGTAATTAAGTTTCCAGTGGGCCTGTAGGACTTTGTCTCAAATCTGAATTGCATTTTATTGCTTTATTATTACTGAAGTGTCTAAAGATAAAAGCAAAAGGCTATGAAAATGAAAGAGAATCCATCAGTACTACAGGTGAGATAGATCTCAACGTTAGGTACTTAATAGTTAAGTTGTTTGCATCTAAGGCAAATTCCAAACGTAGGGGGAATGTTATCCTCTGCTGACATCTACTTCTTTCTATCCATAATAAAGGGAAGCCCCATGTGATTAAGTTAGATGATTAACTTGCAGGAAGCTAAAATTAGGTGAGGAAAATCCCACTTTACATGACCAGGTTTGTGAGGTAAAATAAGCTTCTACTGGACCATGGGGGACTGCTGTAAAAACAAAGGGGAAGAAAATTGGTTCACATAGAAGTGCTCAAAAAAAACCCTCAAAACCAAACCCCACGTAAAAAAACACCTTCTATAAGGCTCTTACCTCCCGTTTCCAATGGATTGCTAACCTCATTCCTAAAGCTGGGGTCTAGAAGCAGTCAGGGTAATAAAACAGTGACTTTGTCTTGGCAAACAAAGTATGAACATGGCAAAAAGAAGGTGACCCTTAGAAGCCTCATCCTTAGATGCTAGAAGTGAGAACAGATTCATGAGTTGAAAGAACAGCATATACCAACAGAGGTTTCAAGGTTCTTTAAAACCTCAGAGCTACCAGCATCTCCCTGGAATATAGTCAGACATCTGACAAGTTAGGTTTTTATTATTTTAACACTTTTTTTATTTTTTCAAAATGTTTCTGTTCCAAATATGGTGCTTTAAGGCGATTGTTTCATCTCTGGCTATAATTGCTATTGCTCCCAGCATGAGGAGACATCTAGATGATGGATATGCCAGAGGTGCTAGGGTAATTGCTGTCAGTATACATAGGATTTCAAACTCCAGGCCTGGCCTGAAAATGGGAGAACCATGTGCAGCTGAAGTGATGATCAGACCTCAGAACAGTTACACTGAGTGAAACCAAAATGTCAATCAAGTGATAAAATCCTCGAGTCTCAACCAGAACCTCAGTAGTTCAAGCATGCAAACAGTTTTTACAGTCTAATTCTGAACTGCAAAGAGTTTTTTGCCCACTTAATCTAAAAAATAGTCACTTTTCAAAATCTTCAGTATGCTTGAACCTAAGCACAAGCGCTGCTTGCCACAGAACTGGATTTTGGGTCTTGTACCAGGAAACAGCTCTTTTGAGACCTCATCAGACTGTCAAAGTGCTTATTGATAACAACTATTTTGAAGGACATTTCCAATTGCATTTTAACTTCTATGTGAGACCCTTTCCTGTCACTCTATCAATCGTATATTCCTCTTCTTCTCTCACCCACCACGGTGAAACTAATGTGAAGCATGTGGAATCACTGCTTTTCTCCCCATGTAATTTTTTTCCTGTTCTTTTGATATACTTTCCAAGGCTTTTATTTTAATGATAGCTCCAAACCGTTTCCTGTATTTTCGTTAATCTTTCAGTACAGATCTACTCTCAGCAGACGGCTCCTCTTATTTGCATGCCAGCACAATGTTAAGCCCTTTCAGCCTGATTTGAGTGATTGACAATTTTAGTTCTTTTTAGCAGTCTGGAACAACTGATTTACCATTGTGGGTGTAACTGCTTTATTTCTGACACTGCTAATTTACCAAATGAATTGTGTTCTTGCACATTTACTGGGATTAACAGAAATTAGAAGTTAAAATTATATAAGGCAGTTGCAAACTTACTCTGAGTATTTCACTTAAACTGTTTTTTACCTTTGCAAAAGTGGGCTCAATGTACTAACTAAGGTATAATTGATATAGACAGGTATTGTACTTCTATTTTAAATTAAAAAATCCACCTCTGACATATAGCTAATGTTTGTGGAAAAATCAATAATATAGCAATAACTTCCAGCACGTGTCTTTCATGATTGCTTTTTTCATTCTTTTTCATTCTATACAACTGTAGATGAAACTGAATTAAAAACAAAGTATTTGCAGTTAGATCGGGATCAATTTCAAATTCAGGATTCAACTGAATTTACATTGAAGAAAAATAGGAGAAATGCAGAGGTAGTTAATTACTCTCATATGCTTTATTTCAGGTTGCTTTGGCTTTTGTCAGGAGCAAGGAAGGTATGGCAAACAACATAGTGATATTTTGAAATGTGTAAACAAGCGTTACATTAAATACCTTATAAGTTTGCAGAGCTGCTGTCTGTGGCCTTGCTATGCCAGATCCAAGGTCTGTGTTCCTAAAGAAGTAGAAGATGGCTTCCTTGCTTTGCAGTATGGCTGATCTGAAAGCAGACAAATCTAGTTGGGCTAGGGCTGAAAGCTTTGCTGAGAATTCTCACTCATCAAAACCAAAACGGCTTTCATAGTGGATTGAGTTTCAAGGTTTTTCAACCTTAAAGAAAAAGCATGATAGAATTGTTTGTTTCCCCCCCCCATTTGTGAAAATTCCTCTCATTTGATACAAATGCTTATTTTATAATTTCAAATCGACTTGTTCTATATTTACATTCAGTTATGGGAAAAAAAAATGCTTGTTTTGACATAAAATAAAATCAGTTACATAAAAGCCATTTCTCTTGCTAAGTGCTATATGTTGATACTTAAAATAAGTTTTGATTAACATTACTTAAATTTCCTTGTTATTGTACTATGCAAACATTTAACTTTAAAAAAACCGGTTGACATTTTAATTGCATTTCATATTCAATTTCATTCATGTTTTTCATTTTCATCCACGTCTCATTTGCAGGATACTGTGAAGAGAACAAGAATATTTACAATAAGAAATCTCAGACAGTGTCAGCAGAGGGAGTTAATATACAACTCCCTGCAAGAAGAGAACAATGAAATAACTTATTTTTTTTTTCTAATAGGGAAAAACATTTAATAGTGACGAAGACTGACCACCTAACTTCTATATGCAAGTCATGCTGTATTGAAAGACCAGGTAAACATTTTAAAGTAAGATTCAAGGATAGTTTTAGCATGTTCTCTAGGTGTGGTAAACCTACAAAATTGTTGAGGAACATTAAAGGCAGAAATTGTCATACTCTTGCTAACATTGCTGTACTTAAGGTGCATTAATGCAAGTAAGTGAGGAACTGGGTCCAATGTCTTTGACACTCACAGGAAGCTCCTCTGGCAAACATCTATCAAACAGTGTTTGAAAGGATGATGCCATCCTGGAGAGTACACATCTAAGGGCGTGCAACAAGTAGGGATAAGTGTGTTTGAGCCTTGCTGCTGGTGGCTGCTGTGGGCCTGGAGGAGAAAAGCAAGGCACATACACAGCAGCAATACTTTAAGGAGCCGGAAGAAATGTACTCTGGTCAATAGGCTTGCTAGAAAACACAGCTCGGTTAAAACATAGCTCTATAGAACAAAAGAGGAGGCAATTGCAAGGACCCCGCAAGTATCCCATGCTGGGAGTTTGAACTGCCATGTGTTCACTGTTATTGTCAGCCTGCTCCATAGATAACACTGACAATTTGGTTTACTTAGGGTTGCAATCACCCTTTCGAGTAGGATGTGGACCCATCTTCTCTAAGGAGTTGCTAATCTTTCTGGTATCAATGAAGGCCTCCCCCAGTGCTTGCTGGGCTGGCAGCCCACTGCTAAGTGAGCAATATTTCCAGAGTAATGGATATGGGCAGTTGCGTTTTGGTGTAGGGTCAGTTAAAAGGCACAAAGCAGAATGTTTTGAAATGGACATCTGGCATGCAGTAAATGCATTTAGGAAGCAATAAACAGCTCATTTTGAATGACTTCTGCAATTGGTTTCAACACAAGCAGTTGGTGGAAAAACAAGCTTTTAGAAAGGTCATTTAGTGCCATATATAACCCATCTCTTCCAGTTAAACTGCTTAGCAGTGTACAAAGCAAATCCCAGACCATTTCTGGTCTGATAATTAATAGAGTCTTCTACTCTAGCTGGAGCAGTACAAAGAAAGTGAATGTTGTCCTTGTTATCCAGACTTAATAAGTCACCATTTGAATTGTCAAGGTGTCTTTGAAAGAAGCTGATTGCTGAAATCCAAGTGCAGTACATGTGAAATATTTTATATTTTATCTTCAAGACGAACACAGAATTCACATGCTTTTAGTAAGTAATAGATTACTGTAAGTCCTTGAAAAAGGAGAAAAGCATTTTGATTGTAAGATGTAATACTACAATTTTCTTTCTGATATTCTCTTCAAAGAGTATAAATAAAATATAAATACCAGAGTATTTAATTCTCTAACCCTTAAAAATGAAATAAATTTTCTTCCATTTATCTATTATTGAGTATGATATATGAGCAGTGTGAGCATTGCAAATGTAGGTTTCCAGTGATAAATAAAAGGATCAGATTTCTAAACTGGATAGAAAAATTGAGTCTTATACATGATAAATACATTGCAATTACCCTGAAAGAGGTTATTAGTTAGGTCGTAAAAGAAAATAAATATGTTTGAGTTGCTAAACTGTGTCTACTAGACAACATTAATTCCACATGCTCCATATCCAAAACTGATTATCTTTAGTCCTGAAAATCAATGTGTTTAATTTGATTTAGATATATAAAGTCTGTATTTATGTAAATGAAAGGAAGTAGATTAAGTTGCAAGTTGTGCACAAAATTTGCAATGCCCCAAGATGGGTTAAAAACATCATGAAGAGATTTGGTGAAATGTTTCAGATTACTGTTATATGAACTGAAACTATGATAGTGTCAGCAACTGTTCATAGACCTATCTCATGGTGAGTATGAAAAGCAAGAAGGAAAGAGAATTTTGGAAAAGTTTAGTATTAACATATTTCATATTAACTTATTCTAAATGAAAAAATTGATTTTGAAATTAATTTTAAATATAAAAATTGAGTTTCTTTGGGTTTTTTAGCCAAAGGATTGCTTCCTGCATTCTTCTGGTGATCACCACTTGAAACAAAATGGTTTACGTCATCTTTACCTGAAGTCCCACCCACGAGGTATGGCTATTTTCTAAAAACGAATGTGTCTCTTTTTCTAAGTGTTATTTTCTTAATTCATGGTTAAGAATCAAGATATCTATAAATTAAATTTTATGGTACAAGGGAGAAAATGTAAAGTTAGTGGAGAGTCCTGCCTGGGCCTGGCTCAGAAACAGTAATTTAATTTTGTCAAAAATGTCAGTATTTCAGACTTTGGTTTTGTTTTGCAGAGTAAGGCAAAGAGCATTGAACATTTTCGTTAAAAAACCAGGAGAGCAGCAATAAGTCCGCATGCCATCAGTTTGGGCATTCAGGTGGCGTGAGGATGACTGTGGAGCTTCCAGGCAGCCTGGACCAGCAGCCAAATATGTACTCAGAAAAGCCATTGCTTCCTCTAACTAGGCATCTGGGATAGAGGAACACTGAGTGGTCTGCCCTGTGTTAATTTTAGGTTAGTGTTTGGCTATAAAGTGCTATCTCTTCGGATGTTATAAATTGGTAGTGATGAGCAGGAATATGAAGAAAGTCAAAAACGAATCCTGTCTGTGCCCTTCCCACATCCTCCAAATTACAGGATATTTCTGCTGAAAGAACCTGCAAAAAGGTACTTAACACTGACCTTAAATGATCATAATTAAGTCTGTAAGTTAATGAGCTATTGAAGCCAACAATTCTAGCTGCATTTCTTCAAAAATTACTATTCAAAGTCATCTGTCTCTAGACCTTGGCACAGCCTCACATGAGGTATGACTGTACTTGTAGCTTGTGCAGTTACAGCCAATCTCAATTTCCCTAATTTACTGCAAATAGCATCAGCGAGTTCAGTGTCGGCCAGTCGGTCAGACATTCACAAAAGGATTAAACTGGACACTTCATACAATGGTTCAGCAATGCCACAGCTACCCTCCATGGTCTCTTAAGCCAGCTAAGTCAGCACAGGGCTGTTAAATTGAAACACTACTGCATGTTCAGAAATCCCGTGAGTCTCACATTGCTGGGAGATGGTGAAATACTCTGGGCAGGCATAATCTTAATGCTAACTGGGGCTCCATGGTCCTTTTAGCTGCAGCTGGTAGTGGGGGACTGTGCTAGCTGGGGCTGTTGTCCAACCTTCTTCATAGAATCATAGAATAGTTAGGGTTGGAAAGGACCTTAAGATCATCTAGTTCCAAGCCCCCTGTCATGGGCAGGGACACCTCACACTAAACCATGTCACCCAAGGCTTTGTCCAACCTGGCCTTGAACACCTCCAGGGATGGAGCATTCACAGCCTCCCTGGGCAACCCATTCCAGTGCCTCACCACCCTCACAGTAAAGAATTTCTTCCTTATACCCAATCTAAACTTCCCCTGTTTAAGTTTCAACCCATTACCCCTTGTCCTGTCACTACAGTCTCTGATGAAGAGTCCCTCCCCAGCATCCTTGTAGGCCCCCTTCAGATACTGGAAGGCTGCTATGAGGTCTCCACGCAGCCTTCTCTTCTCCAGGCTGAACAGCCCCAACTTTCTCAGCCTCTCTTCATACAGGAGGGGCTCCAGTCTCCTGATCATCCTCGTGGCCCTCCTCTGGACTTGTTCCAACAGATCCATGTCCTTTTTATGTTGAGGACACCAGAACTGCACACAATACTCCAAGTGAGGTCTCACGAGAGCAGAGTAGAGAGGCAGGATCACCTCCTTCGACCTGCTGGTCACGTTGCTTTTGATGCAGCCCAGGATACAGTTGGCTTTCTGGGCTGCAAGCGCACACTGAAGCTGGATCATGTTCATTTTTTCATCGACCAACACCCCCAAGTCCTTCTCTGCAGGGTTGCTCTGAATCTCTTCTCTGCCCAACCTATAGCTGTGCCTGGGATTGCTCTGACCCAGGTGTAGGACCTTGCACTTGGCGTGGTTAAACTTCATAAGGTTGGCATCAGCTCACCTCACAAGTGTGTCGAGGTCCCTCTGGATGGCATCCCTTCCCTCTGGCGTATCAACCGAACCACACAGCTTGGTGTCATCGTCAGACTTGCTGAGGGCGCACTCAATCCCACTGTCCATGTCACCGACAAAGATGTTGAACAAGACCGGTCCCAACACTGACCCCTGAGGGACACCACTCGTTACTGGTCTCCAGCTGGACATCGAGCCATTGAGCACAACTCTTTGCATGCGGCCATCCAGCCAGTTCTTTATCCACTGAGTGGTCCACCCATCAAATTGATGTCTCTCCAATTCAGAGACAAGGATGTCATGTGGGACAGTGTCAAACACAAATAATTTCTCTAGCAGATGCATCCCTAAAAGCATCCAGCTTTAGACAGAAATATGAACACAGTATCAGAGCATTTCATTTTCTGATGAAATCTACCAAGGGCTTCATTGGGCCAACAGCAAAATTTGCACCATCACTGATTAAACCCTAATAATCAAGCCCACATGAAAAACCCACAGGTTCACTAGTGTGCATACAGACAGGTGAGCCTCCTTTTTCCGTGCTTATTCCTTAACATCAGAACATCATCCTTTAACATTCACAGCCTGCCACACAGACTGATGAGGCATACAGCTGAGACAGAGGGGTTCATGCCAAACCCTTTACAAGGGATTAGTGCTTCTCAAGGGCTGGAGACTGCCAGGCAGGGGCAGATCACTTGTCTTGTGGAAAAGTTAAGCATTTCATTGAACACAGAGATTGACACATAACATGTTGTTGACTTTATTTCAACTACCTGAAAGTTTATGTGCATTAAATCATCCTACACTTTTCCAGCTTAAAAGAGGATTAGGTTGGGCTGAACACCTTTCAAAGTGAAGCCACTCGAAGCAGAATGGTGATAGTAGCTCAAAATTGCTCTATAAAAACTTGAAGTATTGTGAGTGTAATAATTAAATAAGGGCACAGCTCTTGATCACATCTGGCCATCCCAGAACCTTTGAAATTTGGTGGGATATTGACATTTTTTTGATGCACATTAAGTTGCTGATCAACATATTTCATTGAATATAAAACAAATTCTTTTAAGAAAAAAGGTTGTGTCTTTATATAAAATTGAGCAATATTAGAAATGTAATTATAATAGAAGCTGTAGAAGAATATAATTGGAAAAGATGGTGCATTTTTCTAGGACAATTTTATTTCTTGCAGAGCACTTTTTAGGAGAGCAGCACCTCATTGAAAGTTTCATTATCTGTCAAAAACCAATTTACAAAATTTGTTGGGTTAGAGGTGTAATATAAACAATTACCTGTTTGATTTCCAGTACTTTCAACAGACTCTTTGGAAGGAAGGAGTTTTGAGGGGAAGGTGGGAGTTAGCTGACTTTTGTCATTATCTAGTGAAGGGACTGCATATATACAGACAGCTTGTATTCCATTTCCAGATATAAATATCAACCTCAGGTATTAATAGATTAGAGCATCTGAAGAAATTATCAACATGTCTTCTTGTCTGCTAAAATCATTGTGATGATTCTGTGCCAAACATTTTCTTGGCACAGCCGCAATGATTTCAGAGAGCATTTTGGTTGGAGAAATGCCTATTTGTGATTGTTACAGACACTTGCGGAAATGGATGCAGGTAAGCTAGGAATGGAATGGATCTGCTAAGTACATTAGCTGAAGGAAATTGAGATGAGGTCCTCACACAACAGGTCCTCACACTAATTATGATGTGGGAAAAATGAGTGTGAGGATGGATGACCTTTGAAAAAAACAGCTCTACTTCTGCTTGCTTAATTCATCCACAATTATGTCAACTCAGCTATATCTTTGCAATAAATATTCCCTTTTATGCTTGAAAAATCAAAACCTTATCAGGTTGGTTCTAGTAGGCACTACTGTGGCCTAACCCTATCTTAGCACCCAAACAGCTAATAAACGCCTCTTATTCAAAAAAAGGCAAGCTTTTAAAATCCCCCTTGATCACCTGGTGAGGATTTTTCTTCCAGAAAACTGGCATTGCTTCTCACCCTTAAAAATGGTGTCAAGGAAGCACCTAGCTGTTATCTACAAGCATCTTGATCTCACCACCTGCACCTGACAAGGACATGCAGGAATAAATGTTGTCCTTAGGCTGTGATGCATCTTCTGTTCCTCAGCCACCGCCCCTAAAATACTGAGAAGAAAGATGGAGAGAAACCCTTATAGACCTGTCAGGAGGGGTGGTGTGAATCTGTAACTCTGAACCATCTTCAGAAAGGAAATTAAGGTATCTGCTTGTATCCATAAATCTTCCCCTGGCCAGGGTCCGCATTTTTATAAACACTAAGCAAAAAGCAAACTTAGAGCAAACGTTTGGCATGGGACATGGACATTTAGGGGCATGATTTCAGCAAGAAATAAGGCACAGAGGAAGAAAGGGTTTTGTCCTCACTTTGATCCTCACAAATCCGTTTTCCCTGAAAAAACAATGCTCTGCACAGAACTGATCCCTGTTTCTACTCTGATCCCTCAACATACTGAAAACAGCAGCTTAGTGCGTGAGAAACTGTCAAGAGAAACAAGTGTGTCAGGAGAGTGAGAGAGGACAATATCAGTAATATTGTAATGCTAGGCAATAAACTGATGTCACTCATTGAAATTGTAAGTGATTAAATCCTACACCATATTCATGGTCCTGAGCACTGGGTACACTAGCCTGTTGGGTGACACTCAGACATGCGTGGGATTCACAGATAAGACATGGGATGTCGCTGGCCCTCTGTGGACATCCCTAGTATAGGATATCAGTGTATCAAGGTAGGCATCTGAGTGTCACCTCACAAAAAGTAAAAATTACCATCTTTAGCATTCAATAAAAAAAAAAAAAGACATCTAACATTGATCAAAAGATTACTATAAAAGGAGACAAGAGGTACTAACTCATACATTTTCTTCATTGCAGAATCTTTGACTCAGACACAATGAATCACACCATCAGTGTCTGTGTGTGTGCATGGGGTTTCCCAAAAGCATTAGGTGCAATAGATTTACTCAAAATATAATTAACTCATGCAGCGAGTACTCAACTGGCCACAAAGAACAGCAGCTCTGGTCACTCTCAGTAAATCAATAAATAAAAATGCGCAAAGGTTATGGTAGGGTCTAATTTTGTAAAAGGATATAGTAGATCATTTCCCAAAGAAGAAAGTGGAGGATGTGTGTACCCCAGATGATAAAGGAGCCTGATTCTGCATATACATTTGTGTCATGCTGCATAGGTATGTAGAGTTACCATTTGCCTTTTTGTCTGATTGTCCTCCTTCTTCAAAAAAGTCATTTGTTATTCTGCGAGCCCAGGGATTCCAGCTCTTGACCATCATTAGGAACTGTGAGCAACAAGACCATTTTCAGACTGACCTCTTGACAGGAGGGGGCTTAGTGTGATGGTGAAGCTTATCATCATTCCCTTTCCACACATCCCCAGCAACAATCTTTGAATCCATCAGCAACCCCAGCCAGGTACTGTTCTGCCACTGTCAGCAGCTGCTACCATGTGAGCTATGATGTTCTAATGAATTAAGATACTACTTCAAATATTGCTTCTCTTGTAAATTCAATCCCAAAACATCTTTGTTTTAATTTTTTATTTTTAATCAGGGATTCTCATTTCTCTTATTTGAAACCACTTTTTTTTTTTTTTTTTCTTTGCTTTTATTTTTCCTTTTTAACCAGTGCCACAGCTCACAGAGGGATTGCTCTGTTTCTCCTTTGGTCTTCAGGAAGGGCACAGAAACAGTGGGTCTTCAGTTGCTCTGCTGAGAGGTACTGAAGAAAAGACAGGCGAAGGGAGAAGAGAAGCAGAGAGCACAGTAATTAACATTAACTGTAGGCACATATGAATAATGTTATTTGTATAATAGCATTTAACCAACAGCAGCACTCTCATAACAATAGGTGGTTTGAGGGAATGTTGTGGCAAATGTAAGGAGCTGCTGCTGGTGGATAATGATGTGCTTCTGCAAAAAGGTTCTTTTCATGATTCATGCATCGCTGTTGCAAAAACAACAGTAAGACGGAAAAAATAGATCCTGGGTACAACTACCAGATTGCAGCTGAACCTAGCTAGCACCTTTAGGAATATTACAAGGACATTGACATCAGCAGCATATTTTCTGTGTATCACAGTCTTAAAATTGTTAATAGGACTAAGTGAAACTAACTGCAAGCCATGTTTCATCATCTGTATCCTCCTCTAGTACTCAGACCATATGAAAATCACCAAAGTTGTGTTTTAAATGTTTAAGCCTGTGGATATTTTTGTGTGAATTACCCTTTAGTACTACCTCTTCCAATAAAACATGCAAGCAAAAGAAAAGAAAATTGTCCCAAACTTTTTTCCAAAGGCCAGAGAAACAGACAGCTTTTATTCTAAGTGCTTGCACTGCTGTTCATATGCAGCCTACAGGAAATCAGGTCTATGAGGGTCACATCCTTAAGTCATTTTTCTGCGGACATCCAATGGTATGCACAAGTCATTTTTCCATGCTAGTCCTGGGGAACATTAGGAATGTTCTGTTATACAAGCTGTGGCTCCAGCTTTACAGAGACATGTGTGATATGCTAAATTTAACCCCCTCCAAGTCTCTGTGGCTTCAATGAGATTATTTATTTGAGCAGAATAGTTGTGATTTAACGTGGCAGGCAGCTAAACACTACACAGCCACTTTGCTCACTCCCCACAGTGGGATAGGAGAGAGAATCAGAAAAAAGGTAATACCTGTATGGGATGAGATAAAGACAGTTTTATGGGATTGTCCTGGTTTAGCAGTAGCAGTCATTTTTTCTCCTTCTTAGTAGCTGGTGCAGCACTGTGTTTTTGACTTTTGGAATGAGGATAGTACTGATAACACCGATGTTTTCAGTTGCTGGTCAGGATGCTGGGGAGGGACTATTCATCAGGGACTGTAGTGACAGAACAAGGGGTAACGGGTTCAAACTTAAACAGGGGAAGTTTAGATTGCATATAAGGAAGAAATTCTTTACTGAGAGGATGGTGAGGCACTGGAATGGGTTGCCCAGAGAGGTTGTGAATGCTCCATCCTTGGCGGTGTTCAAGGCCAGGTTGGATGAGGCCTTGGGTGGCATGGTTTAGTGTGGGGTGTCCCTGCCCATGGCAGGGGGGTTGGAACTAGATGATCTCAAGGTCCTTTCCAACCCTAACTATTCTATGATTCTATGATTCTATGTTTACCCTGACCAAGGACTTTGTGAGTCTCATGCTCTGCCAGGGAGGAGGAGAAGCCGGGAGGAAGCAGAGACAGGACACCTGACCCAAACTAGCCAAAGAGGTATTCCATACCACAGCATGTCATGCCCAGGATGTAGAACTGAGAGTTGCCCAGAAGGGCTGGAGCACTGCTGGGTGGGGGCTAAGTATCTGTCAGTGAGGTGTTGTATTCTCTTCCCTTGTTATTTCTTTTATCATTATTATTATTGGTGGTAGCAGTAGTGATTTGCATCATACTTTAGTTACTAAACTGTTCTTATCTCAACCTATGGGAGTTACATTCTTTCGATTCTCCTCCCCATCCCTCCAGGAGGTGGGGGGGGGGGGGGGGGCGGGGAGTAGTAACTGCGTGGCTGACTTGCCGACTGGCTTAAACCATGACAGGGATAGAAAAAGAAGGGAGTATAATAATAATGATAAAAGAATATACAAAACAATGCAATTGCTCATCACCCACCAACACCTAACCTGTCCCTCAGCAGCAGCCACTAGCCCTGGCAACTCCCCCCAGTTTTGTTGTTCAGCATGATGTCCTGCAGTCTGGGATATTCGTTTGGTCATTTGGGATCAGCTGTCCTAGCTGTGACCCCTCCCAGCTCCTTTTACACTCCCCACTTCCCAACTTCCTCACTGTCAGGGCAGCAGAAGCTGAAAAGTCCTTGAGTCTGTGTAAGCCCTACTCAGCAACAACTAAAACATCAATATGTTATCAACATTGTTCTCGTACTAAATCAAAAACAGAGCTCCATACCTACTAGGAAGCTACTAGGAAGAAAATCAACTCTATCCCAGCTGAAATCAGGACAGCCACTTATAAAAAGAAGCATAGCTGAGCAAGTTAATTATGACTATTGTGAGTTACTCTTATCTAAATATTTGTTAAGCATCTACAATTTCTTAGCACTAATCATCACCAGACACATTAAAAGAATGTGAGGGTTAAATCTAGGTGCCATTAAGTCAAAGGCAAAACTATCTTAAACTCCACTGAGGTCACTGTTTCAGTCTTGCAATCTCTAAAATTAAGTGCTACAGAAACTGTAACTATACTTGACCAAATAATGGAAAAGAAAAAGATTTTTGTCAAATGTCAAAAGAAAATGTCAAAAGAAAAAGTTACCCACAATTGAATCTGACATTGTTTTTATTCTTGGAGGTTACATGCTTCATTTAAACACTTTCAAGAACCTTGTGATGTTCTGACGTTAACAGTCAGGCCGGGATCTTTTGTGTATTTCTGGACTTAAGTGCATACCCAGAGTGCATACTCGGATGCACAAGATGTTTATATGCTATCCAGAACAGGAATAAGAGGGTGAAAATAAGACAGTACCTTCACAGAAGCAAACAGCATAGTTTCATGTGTTCTGCTGTGAGCAGTATTGGCTGTTCTGCAGGAACAGAGAATTTCCAGCTGATATGGCTGGCGACAGCAGACCTGCTTTGGGCATACATTCCTTTCCACACCTCTGATGAAGAAATAGCAAATTCCAGAGGTTAGAAGCAATGACGTTGATGAAAGTAACGCAGGTCTGTAACAACCTAAACTCTTTCAGCTTCTGGTTCTACCCTCTGTTCTGATCCACAGATACATTGTTCATCCCTACACTACACAACAGTACCCTCAAATATACAGGTATGTATTTCCAAATCAACTCATGGCAATACTGAAAATTAACTCTGCAAAATACTGTACAACACAGCTATATAATCTCAATGATTAATTGCAAAAAAGGAGCAGGAATATGTGGCTTGGACAGGAGCTGGAGATAGGCTTGACCCTTTCAACACAGCACAGTTACAGATTGGCTTGGACAGATCATGAAACTGTATTGTGCAATGATAATGGATCTCAAGAACAATGTCCCTATTGAGAACAAGGCTTTTTTGCAGACTGTCAAGCTAAGAATTTGAGCTTCCAGGCTCCTCTTGTGACTGCTTTCTGTGAATTTCCCTGGAAGAGCTTGACGGAGAGGTCAGGGATGGAGTAGATGTTTTCTGAAACATTCACATACAACTGGATACAGATGTCCTTTATTTACTGAGAAATCACTCCAATAGTCACAAGAATGCCTGTTCAGTTTTCAGCCATATAAGGTGACAGCATTTGGGGCAAGGCTTGATTCTACCAGATATTTCTACTAGAAATTATAATGATGATGATTTTAGATATTTTAGAGAAGGTTATTTAAATTTAGATGGTTTAGAAGGGCAATTTGTGCTGATATTATATTGAAAATATAACTTCTTCCAGTGTAAATTAAAATGGATGAATTATTTTCTGTGTAGATTTTGGCATTATGTGCTGTTATATTATCTACAGGTATGTACAGTTGTTGAAAGCTTTCTTTCCTAGCAATAAGCTTATACAATGACATAAGCATCTTGTGTTAAATTAAAGTATATTTTGCAAGAGGAGTAACCCTCTGCTAAGAGGGTAGGGTTTTTTTGTCTTGGTAAATTGGGTGTTGTGACCGTTTTTAAAAAGAGATGCAGCATTATCTGAAAGCTCAACTAAATGCCAGAGAACACTGGTTTTATTTAGAGAATTGTTAGCTTTCTGGCAGTAAGAGTTTTATCTGTGGATTTTTTGAAAATGTTAATTGCATATGATAGGTTAGCTTTTTTGTATTTATTGTGGAGTCCAGTAGTCTAATGTTGATGGCACAATAGTGGTATCTACTGAATTCTTGATGAAATTAAGTCTTAAAACCCATTTTGGAGTTCAGATGTGTTATAAGAACAGCATAGTTTTGGTTACACAACTATATAAAAAGATCTGGTTTAAGTGGATCACTGAAAGAGATACATGACAGAATGAGGGCTGCTTTCAATCAGGTCATCCCCCGTTCTGTATTGGTATTGGGAATTGTCCCAGCTCAGGTTCAGGACCTTGAACCTGGCCTTGTTGAACCTCACGTTCTCATGGGCCCACTCCTCAAGCCTGCCAAGGTCCCTCTGGATGACATTCCTTCCTTCTAACATATCTTGGTGCCGTCTGCAAACTTGCTGAGGATAAACTCAATCCCACTGTCTATGTAGTTGATAAAGATATTAAGTAGTATTGGTCGCAGTAGAGACCCTTGAGGGGCACCACTCATTATTGCTTTTCACTTCTACATTAAGCTGTTGACTGTAACTATGGTTGTGGCCATCCTGTCAATTTCTTATCTATCTAACAGTCCATCCATCAAACCCATATCTCTCTAATTTAGAGGTAAAAATGTTGTGGGGGACTGTATCTATGAAGTCTATGTAGATGACATCTGTAGAAATAGATGTAGATTACATTCATAGAAGTAGCTGTAGATGACATCCCTTGTCTGCTGGCACAATCACTCCACCATAGAAGGCCACTAGATTAGTCAGGACCTCTATGGGCCAGGATGTGTCTATGAATTTTCATGTTTGTTTAGTGAGGATATCAGAATTATATATGATAGACTGTCTTAGTTCTACTTTATGAAATTTGAGGAGCAGGTAAAAATTCATATGGTGGGAGTGTGAGAGAAACTTATAATTGACTCAAAAAGGGCTTTGCTGACCTCAGCAAGAATAATGATAAACAAGCCAAATGTTTACTCTGTTTTGATTTACTTTTCCTCCACGTTTTAAAGGTTGCCAAAAAGAAAAAAAATAGACTGTTATAGAATTAAAGACTATTACATAAGCTCAAGGAAACTGTTAACTCTATGTATGAACTCAATTATGGCACTGCATAACTCCTGTATATTTGGAATTTTTGCAACTATGGCCTTGTATGTCAACTTTCTGTATTTAAAGTCTTAATTCTGGATGGAATGGTAACAATTCAGTTACTATGCTCCACACAGCATGAGTTAACTACGAATTGCTGGTTTAAAGCTTGAAATTCAAAACCTGATCATACCTAGAATAATTATGACAGGAGAGATAAAGGTACACCTTTGACACCAACACAAGAGTTTTTCAGTTTTTACGTTCTGTATTCCTGTATTTTTCTTTCTTGTCACTGGAAAAAACGGTTTCCCTGTTTGAAAAATTACTTTGTTGGAAAACCAAACTATGACAGATATCTGGCAGGGAAAATTTCCACTGCAAACACATAAAGCTGCAAAATTTTAAGCAGTTTACGATTTTAATCCACAATGTATGGGACTGATGGTAGGCATCACAACCTATCTTATAGTACATAAGCAAGTGATCTTTCAATTAATTTTAAAAGGCTAAGCTTCAAAATAGACAAAAATTTTTAAAATTATATCTTGTGCTATTAGACTGGATAACACACCCCCATAAGGAATTTTTAATCAAACCTCAGTTAGATTCAGAAGAAAATGTCCTTCACTGATTCCAGTAACAAGGCTGCTTAACATTTAAAATGAATTTTATAATTAATTTTGTCCTTTCTTTTTAAATCAAGGATTGAAAGATTCAGGACTTGACCCTTTCAGGATGGGGTCTAATATATACCATATTTTATACCTGCCTTTCTGTATAATAATTGCTACTGATTACGGTCAAAAAGAGATTACAGGATAAAAAGGATGTGACATCTCACCCCTTAATTGTCCTGTAGAATAATTCTATGGTGTGAAGTGCTGCTCCAGATAGAGAAGGGCAGCAAAATATAAATGAACTCGGTGTCTGAACTTTCATGAAAGTTTCTGGTAAGGAACCAGAATTGCTGACTTTACTTAGATGCACTCAACTGTCATGCTTGGAGCAGCTGCACATAGCTACCTTGTTTGTGGAGAGCTCTAGTTCTTACTTATTATATTTTATTTACTTTGAGAGTTCAGTATTTCTATAAATAGTAAGAGCTTCTACATAATACCCATCTTATGTTAAAAACAAAAAAATCCAGGAGATAGATATTTTGTGAAATTCCTTGCAGGATGTGTCTCGTGTGGTGCCATTCTGACAATAACTTGTGGAAGGTGGCTCACTGCAGTATGATTTGTCTGTAGGACTTGTGATTCAACTAGAAATGGATTTTTAGAAGTCAATGGAAGACTGCAAATAAAGACATGAAATGTAATATGGGACTTTTTACATAAGTGAAGAAGTGTACAAACATATTAGCACTGAAGATACAATTACTATATTTTTTTATTTTATTTGTTAAGTAGAAAAACAAGTATATTCTTGAAATTGGTATATTCATTTAATTTTGCTAATCTGACTCGAGATAAAACTACACTGGAGCAGGTACTCACCAAAGGGACTGTAGTCTGCGTATAAGTCCATGCTGGGGCAGGTGCAAGAGGAGAAATTCATTGCAACGTTAAACTCTACAACCTCAGGTGTGGAGATTGCAATGGGTATACTTTTAAAATGTTGCAATGCATGATTCAAATTCACAGGATCAAAGAATCACAGAATGGTTTGGGTTGGAAAGGACCTTCAGATCACCTAGTTCCATCCCCCCTGCCATGGGCAGGGAAGCCTCACCCTACACCACGTTGTGCAAGTTGCATTAAGTTGCAGAAATCACCTAAATAAACGGAGGATGAACCTTACAAGAAGCAGTTCAAGTACAGCCATGACCTGATCTGAGCTGCCTCTGGTGCCCAATGACTTCATGCAACAAACCACCTCTCCTGCCCTGAAAAATCACCATCAGAGATGGAGCACAAGTCATGGACTAAATGAACTCAATGGACATATTGTGAACATTTTACAGAGGTTCTTCACAGACTAAAGAAATTACATCTGCATATCATAGAATCATAGAATAGTTAGGGTTGGAAAGGACCTTAAGATCATCTAGTTCCAACCCCCCTGCCATGGGCAGGGACACCCCACACTAAACCATGTCACCCAAGGCTTTGTCCAACCTGGCCTTGAACACCTCCAGGGATGGAGCATTCACAACCTCCCTGGGCAACCCATTCCAGTGCCTCACTACCTTAACAGTAAAGAATTTCTTCCTTATATCCAACCTAAACTTCCCCTGTTTAAGTTTGAACCCATTACCCCTTGTCCTGTCACTACAGTCCCTGATGAATAGTCCATCCCCAGCATCCCTGTAGGCCCCCTTTCAGATACTGGAAGACTGCTATGAGGTCTCCACGCAGCCTTCTCCTCTCCAGGCTGAGTGTGAGGAAAGTATCACAAAGGATGAGAAGGGGGATAGTGGTTAATAAGCAGCTATTAGATAGTGTGGGACCTGAGCATGAAGTAAAGAGTATGGAATAAGGGATGGAGAATGTATTGGGTTTTGCTGGGATAGTATTAACTTTTCTTCACAGTAGCTTTTATAGGGTTGTAGTTTGCATTTGTGCTGAAAATAATGCTGATAACAAACGGATGTTTTAGTTACTGCTGAGCAATTCTTACACAGAGTCAAGGCCTTTTCTGCTCCTCACACCGTCACAACAGCTAGTAGGCTGGGGGTGCACAAGAAGTTGGGATGGGACACAGTCAGGACAGCTGACCCCAACTGATCCAAGGAATATCCCACACTACATGATGTGCTCAACAATAAAGGTAGGGAAAGACGTATGAAAGGGGGGACATTCAGAGTGCTAGCATTTGTCTTCCCAAGTCACCATTACAGGTGAAAGAAAGAGCCCTGATTTCCTTGAGATGACTGAATATCTGCCTGCCACTGAGAAGTAATGAATGAATTCTTTATCTTGCTTTGCTTGTGTGAGCAGCTTTGCTTTACCTGTTAAACTGTCTTTATCTGAAACCCACAAATTTTCACACTTGTGAAAACGAGCAAGCAGCTGGGTGGTGATTAGCTGCTAGATGGGGTTAAACCATGACACTGCACTAATGTTAATTCCCACTCTTTTTGGTTTTGTGAGCAGTACTGGCTCCAAGTTGTGCAGCTGTTGTGGTAAAAATGTGTGAAATTTCATCATTAATCCTTGTTCCATGAATGTCTTTAAAAATAATGGACTGAAGCTTAAACTTTGTATCATGAAATGAATGAGAATTATTAAGTTTAAACTTAATATGCTGAAGCACAAGCCAGTTACATGACTTGGAGCCTTTGTGGGTGTTCCATGATTCCTCTTTAGGCACAAGTAGTCACGGGTGATCCAGCCTTGAGGTTAGAAATACTGTGCAGGTATTTCTCAAGGGAAGGTGCAAAACTTCTTAGGAAGATGGAGGAATGTTTCAGCATTAAGCTGCCTCACACAAAATTATTCAGATGACATCAAGAAATTGAAGAATGCTGATTTAGGCTGTGTGGAGACCTCATAGTAGCCTTCCAGTATCTGAAAAGGGGCTATAGGGATGCTAGGAATGGACTATTCAGTAGGGACTGTAGTGACAGGGCAAGGGGTAACGGGTTCGAACTTAAACAGGGGAAGTTTAGATTGGATGTAAGGAAGAAATTCTTTACTGAGAGGGTGGTGAGGCACTGGAATGGGTTGCCCAGGGAGGCTGTGAATGCTCCATCCCTGGCGGTGTTCAAGGCCAGGTTGGACAAAGCCTTGGGTGACATGGTTTAGTGTGGGGTGTCCCTGCCCATGGCAGGGGGGTTGGAACTAGATGGTCTTAATGTCCTTTCCAACCGTAACTATTCTATGATTCTATGATTTGGACTAAGAGTCTCTTTTTTAATTTATTTGCATGTTTTACTGACAGAAGTTCTAAGAACAACAAAGAGATTCACATTTTGCTGAAGAGAAATATAACTATTATAGAATTGGAAAATTCCAGTAAAACATTCTTTAACATCATCACCCAAAGGGCAATTCCTTCCCAAGGAGATTTACTCCCTCTTACACTCACACATAGTCATACCCAATATGATTTCTATCCATTGTGAATTCTGTAATATTAATAACAACTGTAATTACATTGTGCCTTCTGACCTCAGTTTAACATAACACATTTGAGTTCTTGTACTAAGTAAAATGTTTAATCATGAGCATGCTGAGGGAGGAGCAGGTGTTCTCAATATCTCACCTCCAAATGTTTGCCCTATGGCTGGTTTCCTCTTACATACCCATTTATTATAAAGCTGATGGAACTCACTGCTACTGCCTCTCTAAGATTCTTAAGTAGCACCTCCGGCATCAGCTTTATTAAAAAATAAAATCAAACGTGCAAGAAATAGGGCAGGTGGATGGTCATAAGGACTTGGTTCTATTTAGATGACACAGCTCCTTAGGTATTAAAGGTCTTTTCCAATTTAAGTGACTCTGTTTGTATGATTCTATGTCCTCACGTTTAACAATGAGCATTTGGTACCTGCAAGTATATAATCACCTCAGCTCGCGTCATCAATTGGCTTAACAGCTAATGCTTAAATCATGGTTCTTGATGAATTAACAAGAGAATGCTTTTCTCTTCTGACTAAATACAAAGGATAGGAATCCAGGGTTTCTTTTTTTCTAAGGGTTTTAAGACTGCTTCATTCCTGAACCTGCAAGGGCTAGTCAAGGGATTTCATGTAATAATGTGAGAAATGTACTTGGTACAAAACTTGTGTCACTCTGTGCAGAAAGTAAAACACAGGTCACTTTCTTTTTAGCAGAGAATCATTCAGCATAAAATAAAACTGAATTCTCATTCTGCATCTTCGAGGTTCAAAATAATGAAAGTGAAACCCTTGAAAAGTTATTAAAACCCAATGGAGGCAGATGGTTATCATGCACAACTGATATCTGATGAGAATACCTAGAAATTGCTACCACTTGTATATTTGCAATGCACTTAGAGCTTTCCCAGGGCCAACCTATGTTTTAAGGCCAGAAATAACTGCTATCCTTGCTACCTCTGACTCCCAACAGAACACAGACTGAAGAATATTGATTGGTAGTCCCTGAATAAAGGCCGTAACTCCTGGTTGAGATACAGCAGTTGTCCTTTAGGAAGCTATCCAGTCTTTATTTGAAGACCTTAAGTGATGAGAAATATATGAAATGCCTAGAAAATTAACCATTGTAAGAAGTTACTTTCACATAAAATTTAGTTTTAATTCAAGCTACTAAATTATATGTTGTCTGTTAAGATGAAGAACCTTCATCACTTGAAAACAATCACTCAAAGGCAGCATTTGTACACTGAGCAAGTAACCTCCTTGCCCTCCCTTGGATACACTAAAGAAATCAAACTTCTTTATTCTCTGGCTAAAACCATGTTTTTTTCTGAATGTGACTGGTTCATAAAACTCTTGTCAGCCTTTTCTAATATCCTTTTTAGCACAGACACCAGAACTGACAGTAATGCTCTCATTAATGCCAAGGAGAGCCACACCACTACCACTTTATAATTTTCCTTGTTTCCACTTCAGAAGTTCCCACGGATTCTTTCCACTTAATAGTGCTGGATATGGGTGAACAATTGGTTGACTACTGTGACCCTGAATCATCTTCAGTGTTACCAACTGCTAAAATAGAATCTCATCCTAAAAGTGACTCATTTCCATATAGTTGAATATATTAAAATGTGAGTTGCTAAGTACTATTTATAATGAATCTCAGATCACTCTGTAGAACTGGCCTGCTCTTAGCATTATTTACTGTTCCCCAGATTTTTCTTCAGTTGCTAATTGTCTATTTGTTCAATTTAGCATCAATGTCCCATTAGTTACCCCTCAGACTATCCCATGTTCTCACCCATCTGTTCTCACAAAAAAAAAGTTATATTAATCTTAGTCCTTTTTCTTTCTTAAGTTCATCCCTTACTTCTATTAAAATTCCTTTGTGCAATTTGAAGTCTTTCTTCTTTCACTCCAGGAAGCCAGTCTCCAGTGCTATGCCTGGCAAAGGCAGTGATTGCAATGCGTAGGGAAATCTGTTTTGTTTATTTTTAACTTGCTTTTTTCCCTCTGCAGCTGTTCTAACTGATTTGGGAATGACCTTCAGGGAGTCAGCAAGCACCCTCTATCCCTATCCATCATAACTTGGCCCTTATTTTATTCTGTCTCATCAAGCCCACTAAAGCATTTTTCAAAGGATACAGCCTTTTATTTCCAGTATTTTCCACATGGCAGTGCAGTAACAAGGCTGGCACAAGACCCACTGCAGGGAATGAAACTTGTCCTAAACCCAGCTAAACCACTTTCACAGCCCAAAGCTAAGCCAAAAATTTACTGTGAATTCTCTCTGTTATTCCATTGTCCACCGAGTTTACTGCAGCCCCTGTGCCAGAAGAGCTCTTTTCTCTCACAAGGGGGAATGGCACAGACTAAGAGAGATGCTGCTTTGTATAGCACAACAGGAGTACTTGGAGATGTTCCTTTTCTGTCTGTAGGATCACACTCTTTGTTCTAGCCAAGCAAAGTATCCTCTTACTAGAAGTTAGTCACAAATAGATCTTTAAACATTACACATGGACTACTGAGAAATATTTGACCATGTGTCGACATTCACATTGCAGCATCCTGCTCATAAACCAGTGCTCACATACTTGGCTGAGCCGATGTGCTGATACTGCACTTGAGCTAGAGGCATCCTTGACTCTTCTCCTCAGCTGTGTTCGCAGCATACAATCTCTACAAAAGGCAGTCTCCACGAAAAACAGTTGGGAGATCTTTTCCTCTTACAGAAGGAATTGAAAAATGCACCTGAGAGAATCGTGACCTGCATGCTAATCCATTTGTGCCTGGCTTAGAGCAAAGATTTTTATTCCAAATTATGACAGGTATTTGTAGGTGTTATATTCTATATAGATTTTCAGGAAAGGGCTGGTGCTCCTATCCTCAGTCCCAGCAAAAAGTTTACACTCTTGGTTGTAGCAGAGCATATCCCTAATCTTCTGATGGGACTGCCCTTCCAAGAAGCAAAAGATCCACACCATGTGGAAAGGGCCAGAAATGAGCAGCAGAAAAGGCTAATGCTCAAGCCTAGGAGTCTGTAACAGTAGAAGTAACCCAGATATCTGCTCTCTGCTGCAGGGGATGTTGACACATGTTATGTGATGGCTTTTCTGTGTAAGCTGCAAAAACAAGGATGCAAAGCAGTAATTTTGGAAACACTGATCCGCTTTCTGTAGATGTAGTAGGCATCTTCCCTCAAAACAAGGCTTTGAACTAGAGGAGATACAAATGACTGCCTAAAGCCCTTACTTGGGGTATTCAAGCACTAGAAAGAAGAAGAATTTTACTGTTCTGTATTAAATATTTCTCTTTGTTAGCAGTAAAGTGACCTTGATTGAGTGTGCAGAATTTCTATTACTGTTTTCAGTTGGTTTAACTTTTTAAGTAATTGAGAACTCTGGATGATGTTCTGGGACCTCTGGATGCTTAGAAGGTGAGCATTATAGCATCAACATGGTGGGGGGTGCCCAAATCCTGCACTGACTCCAACCTCAACTAAAGCAGGAGAAAAGCAGGTTAAGAAGGGGTAGTGGATCTGCCTCAAACTCTGAAAATTATGATTATGAAGAGGAAGTCCCTTCAGCTGGAATGCATTAGGGCAGGATGATGTAAGGATGAGACTGAAACAGACTTTTTCCCAAAGAAGGAGTTGAGTACACAGAAGGGGAAAAAAGTAAGAAAGTTTTTTATTGTGAGAAATCTTTAAAAGTCACCGAGGCGTAGTAAGGGCCTAGGTAAGAGCATCTCTTATGATCATTTCTTCTTCTGAGTCGCAGAATGATCCCTGACAGAAAAAATATTTTTTCTTCAGTCTGAGGTTGTCCAGGGGTCAAAGTCTGTCCTGTCTCCATAGTCCTTAAATGGTTCTTGCTGCTTGCTCTCTTTTCATTCTTTTTGTTTATCCCTAACGAAGCCATCTGGCCCAGCTTTAACAGGGCTGCTCAATACCTCACTGGGTAGGGCCTCAGACTCCCTTATTCATGTCAAGATTTTTAGTGAGACACCATTTATAGGGGTTTTCTACTTGTAAAAACTACTGGAGCTTGGAAACAATAACTGGGTTTTTTTAATTCTTTTTGCTATCGTAATAAAAATAGCAGACCACAACAATAACCCACTCTTCTACATTAATTAAATTAAAGAAAAACAGTAATGTTCTGATTCAAACATGGGAAAAGGGGGAATTTAAAGCTAGGGTTGAATATGCTTGAGTCCAGATGAGCTGACCACATCTGAGTTAATCCTTTGTGTTGTGGAACCAGAACCTTTTTCAAAACATCTCCAACTTCGAATTGGAAGCTTATCTGAATTTCCAGGATTTTTACATTCTCAAAATGGTGTCTGGTATTTTAACCTTAAGCCAGCAATGGGTTTATTGAACCTCTGAGTGTATCGGGTTTCTCTGTCATAGCAGTTTCCTACCAAACCTCCCCTTCCCAAAACTCCCATCACCTCTGTTGCCACTGGCTGCATTTGTAGTAGTAAATGAAACCTCCAGGGGTTGCTCTACTGGCCCTAAGGACAAATGGTACAGAAAGGCTCCTGTCTGTACAGCTTAACTTTCTTAACCCTTCCTCAAACTGCCCACAGAGAGCGTTTCCTGGTCTGAGCTGGCTCCCTGATTGTCCCCATGATAGCATTAATTGCCTGAGACCAAAACTGTGCCAAAAATTTCACAGTATGAATGGTTGCATTCATACTGTGCTCAGGCCCATGCACTGACTTTGTTTAGTTTATTAGTTTAGTTATAACCATTGTGGCCGCATCCAGTTCTCCAAAGGCTGCTCATTGACTTTAAGAAAGGTTAGGTTTATATACTTAACATTGGATGTGAAATTACCTGAACTACAGTTCTACAGTCTCTCTTCAAAAAATGCCCACAAACAAACAAAAAACCCCAAACCTCTGCCTGAATATGTAAGGGGTTTGGGCTTTTTTCTGAATTTTTGTCATTTTGTTTTAATATTTTAAAATTTAAATACTAGAAATCAGTTGAAAAGAAGAACCAAACCATTCTAAAAAACACATTAATAAAAATAATAAATGACAAGCGCTGTATAATGAGTTCATAGTTTTGAAAACAGGGGAAAAATAATATCTATTATATGAAACATGTTAACAAACAAACAAACCTGAAGGTGTATATTTAGTCACTGATGAACCTTTGACCACTCCAAACTGAGTCACTGTATGTTCTGTTGGTTAAAAAAATGTTTAAATTGTCACATAGGAATATAGGAATGACAGAGGCACTACATTCTCTGTCACCAAAAATTATTTTTTTGGGCAGTGATGGTTGCCAGATGCTGAAAATGGCCTTTCATCTTCATTCATCCCCAGAACTGGCTTCAGCAGTGATATGACAACTGCTAAATGGGGAGTTGGACAGCCCCAGGTGGACAGAGGTCAGCTTGTATCATGAAAGCAGAGGCTTGATATGCCCAAAATTGCTGATTTTGCTTTTAAAAATATCTAGGCATTCCTCCCCCTGCCTACAAATAAAATCGGTCCCATACATAATTATTTCTTCTGTTTAAACAAACGTTGCTAAGAGATTCTTTTTTCTTTTTACTTTCATTATCTTCTTGTTTTACAGCTCCACCCACGGTATTTCCAAAAAGAAGAAAACATTTGGTAACTACCTTGCTGGATATGGATGGTGTGATTAGAACTCCTAAAAGGCTTGGAGAAAGTCAATTTTCCATATTGTGGGGTTATTATTTAATTAGTAGGTCACAGTACAAGAAGCAGAAGAAGAGATCCTGATACCGCTGATACTACTGGTACTCTCTGCTTTGCAAAGCATTGTGGCTGTAAGCATGTGTGAGTCTCATTCTAGATACCAGTAGCTTGCTCAGCATTTATTTTCACAGTGCCAGTTTTTCCTGAAAGGTATCTTAACTCTTAATTTTAAAGACTTTTCTACAGTCAGATGTGCCTGGTCTAGAGAAATCGGTGATTTTCTATCACCTACAGCTCATTTTCAGGTCAGTAATAGACAAACATCCATCAAACTTGCATGTTGCCAGTGCAACAGCCCAGTCAGGGCAGGTGCTGAGTGGTCAGGAGGGATCTGGTCCCTTGTCTGTCGTCTCTAACCCAAAGGGAAGGTGATGGAAAGAGGGTGTGAGAATTTCCTGTCCTGAAGCACATCATACCTTAGGTAGTTTGGATCAGAGTGAAGGCTGAATGTGCTCCTGAAACCCATGTCCCTCACTCCCCAGGCACTGCTTTAATTATTGTTAGGCTACTTGGCTTTGTAAACCTGCTCTGGGAATCCTTTGCAGCTGCTTTTGCAGAGATGGTGTGAGAACACATCTGCTACATTAGATTATATATATATATATAAAACTCTCCTTGGCTTCTCAATTTATGAAGCACAGACCTGAAGTGACACAGTTACAGAATATTTCTGTTGGGCTGTGCACTTGAAATAAAGATGCAAAACTCTCTAGAATATAGCAGATGAAATGAACAAGTAATAGCCATTAAATAAATGCTGCTTTGAAGAATGAAAATGCTGCAGAACACTAGCGAGAACTTTGACAGTCACATGAAAATGCAGAGTTAACGATACGGTTATTAAAAGCCAGGCCGTATTTTCCATTCTTTTTTATTTGTGAGGTCTCCTTGAAATGACTTGTAAAACTTGGAAACCTAGGCAGCTTTTCTCTTGGGATTATAACACTATAGCAGCTGATACTGGTAAAATAGGTTATATGGAGCCTTAGAAATGACTGCTTGATTTGTCCAGTATTTATTGCTTGAGTAATGTACAGAAACAGTAAAACAGAAAAGCACAACTTTCCATCTGTGCTACATTATGCCATACATAAGAACTATTTTTCATTTGTAATGGTGGTAGCCCCGTAGGCTTTCTTGCTTTGATATCCTATGCTACCACACGATATGACAGAGTATAAACAGACTGACTATAAATCTGAAGCTTTACAGTTTTGAAAGCTGAAACATTCCAGCACTCACTTCCCTCCAAACAGGCCTCCTAAAGCGTAGCCTGGGTCAGGTGTTTGGGTTTGTTTAAGTGGAGAGCAAAGGTTGTTGCATCAGAAACCTGAAGCCAGCTAGGAAAATAGAAAAAAAATTACCAAAACCAAGCAAACAAAAAAAACCTGTCTGCATTTAGTACACAAGATTCACAGCCCAGAAGCTTATTAGAACACGAGGAAAGAGTTTGCTGGTTTAAACAGACAACTTTCAAGCATTAATTTCCCTTTATTCTCTGAAGTTCTGCTCATAAGTTTGCATGGCTGAAATGTCACCGAAGTGTGAGCCTGAGTGACATGGGAAGAACACTATTCTTCATTTCTACCCATTTGTAACCAGAGAGAGAGCAGCAAATTAAAACAGATGGGCTGGTAGCCTTAAAAGGGATCAAAGTTGTAGTTTAGCAGGAGAGGTGAGTTTATGTGTTTTGCTGTTCCATGCTTTTATTTTCTAAGAAGGTAACAGACTTTCTGGAACATCACAGCTTTTATGAATTAGACAGCTTTCATTATTTGAATATTTAATTCATTTTTTCTGACTTGAACCTTATATAAGTTGATATAAGTTGATAAGTTGATATGAGTTGAATTTGTAAGCATTTTCTAGTTCTGAGCAGCACTTTGGAGCTCAACAAAATCCTTCTGACTGCAGTGAGGAAGTTCAGAGGATAAGTGCCCAGTATTCTGAAGAAGAAAATTCTATACATATAGATGAGAATACATCACTCTGGAGCTTAAATTAAGAAAAAGAAAGGAAGTATAAGATTAAAATGCTGTAGTGAGACATTTTTTCAGCAGAAAAAAATAAACAGCAATAAATCACACTAGAAAGGAGAGGGCAGGTGCTCTCACAGCCCAATAACCTTCCTGTTTTTCTTAGCAATGTCTCATGCTTTTTTTGATCCAGAGTGCACAACAGAGCCCTCTGCACACCTCTGCATGGGGAGAGGCTTTGCCTTTCAAAGCAATATCTGTAAGTTCTTTGTAAAGAGAAAAAAAAGATTTATCTTTTTGAGTCAGATAAAGTATGTCAAGTGTTTTCATGGCCTCTGATTTCAAAGACAGATGCCTGTCTTTGCTTCATTTCTTGCACATGACTTAATGATGGGAGGAGGGAAATTTCCAGATTCATCTGCTGACATTGTGCATGGTTAGTTGGATGTCTTTCAAAGCACATGTCTGTGCTGACTGCTTGGGTGATTCAGAACTGGCCAGGACCCCTCCTTCCTCAGCGAGGCTGTAGGTACAGCTGAGGCCTGCCTGCAGGAGCAAGCAGGACCAGTCTGGGCAGAGCTGGGATCCTGCCAGGCATGGTGAGATGGACCATCCTTGGTGAATGTCCTTGGATGTATGTGGAGGGCACAGAGGCCTCAGAGCCTTCCAATTCTTCCAATGCTAATCTACAGAGGGGTCCAGACCCAGCACTTCCAACTTGTGTAGCAGCTTTCATGGAAGTGAGGAAGAAAATGCGTGAAAACTCTTAATGATCAGGAGAATCACACTCCTGTTATGTCCAGTCACTGCTAACATCAAACTTCACAGTTTGTATGGATGTAATTCCAGGATACATTGCCATTATCTTAGGAAACACACTAAAACACTCCAAAGCCAAACAGTATCATAACCGTATTTTATAGCTAATCTTTTCCCTAGAAATCCTAGACATACCTTTTTGTCTTCATTATTTGAAACTTGCAGTAGCTGTTACACATGATGCAGCACTGTAATGACCCTCTAACTTTACTCATCAGCTTTCACTTCCGCATCCTCGTCAGAAACAGAATTTTTCTCCTCAAATTTCTCTTGCCCTGCTTGCATTGCAAGCCTGGCAGACAATAAGGATAGGCATTAGTTACTTAACCTTGTTATGATCACCTCATAATAAATTGTCTTATGAACTGTCCCCACCTTGACAGATCTTGTTAGAATCAATGTTCTTTCAAAATACAGAAAGTATTTGTGATAAACAAGCAAGACTAGCTGGGAGTCAGTAATCTTTTTCTCTAGAACTGCAAAGTAAGCTTTCACATCAGATCTAAAACAGTAATATCTCAACTACCTAACATGTACTTGGCTCGTGATATTACTGAAAATAATATATATATATACAAAAAAATATAATGTGACATGGGACAAACAGATGCACTTTTAATTTGGATTTGTAACTGATAATTCAAAATGCAAGTTATAACTCCAATTAATAAACAATTATGATCAATTAGTAATCAATGTAGTACCATCAGCACAAAAAGGGGTGGAATAATAATAATTTACAAATTTTGCGTTCATGAAGTATACATATGCTGTACCCATTAAAGCTGACTTAAGTTACTTAACATTCAATTGTGCATTTTGTGGAGTGAGTCAATAGAGTGAGTCACTAGCCCACTACAGTGCCATATGGGAAACTTTCCCTCTCCTGAGCAGATGGAGACTAAGCATGTCACAGACAAAATGTGTTTTGTCTCTGGAGAAAGGATGTCGGCTGCTTTGTTCTTAGGCTTTTAGACATGCCAAGCCTTCTGCTCACATTGGGAGTCCTACATTTTGGGGTCTCATGGATATTTCAGCATGTATCTGAAATGCTAAGCTGCAGAAGACAGACAAAACCAGGCTATCCAGAAGCCTGCAAGTAAAATATGTGTTTCTGTGTAACCTAAGATTTAACTGATAGGAGAAAGCAGAAGAAATCATCACCTTTGCCATCCTTTTAACACATAATCCTCTCTGAAGGAGGCAGGCGCTTTCCATTTCCCTGTGGAAGATTTACATGGAAGGTGATTTAGATAACATTATACTCCTGCAGGTGACTGGGGCAAGAAACCCTATTTTCTATGCCTTTTGGATGCATCTACCTAGAACTATATCTTCTTTTCTTTTTTTTTTTTTCTTTATTCCCCTCTCCTCTTCCCTGAGTCACTTTTCTACTCAGTTTTGCCTCACTTTTCTGTGCACATCCTTGGATGAAGGATGACCACATGCCCATGATTTTTCCTGAAAACGGCAGAAAGAACTTACCGAGAAGTATTACTATTTCCCTTCTTTTCTTAAAAAAATGCAGCCAGGACCACACACATCTATCCTAAATTTTGTAAGTTAACAGGGACATAAGGGATAGGCACCGTTGGCTCTGCCAGTTGTCAATCAGCAAAATGGCCATTCAGCCTGTGCAAAATGTAAATCATCTTCTGAAAGATTCTGCCTACTGCTGCATGCTGATCATATTGAAACTTAAGGCAACCCTTGATTTAAATGCGTCCAAGGCTGAATGAGTCTGAGTTTATGTGCAAGGAATCTGGGCCTACTCAAGACCAAATAGAATACATATATTTTTACAGCTCTTTCTTCACTACCTCTGCATAACCTTTCAAGACTGTGCACTCCAAGGTTCAAGAGCATGCATTTTCTGTTTCTACAGTATCTACCACAGTGAAACCTAGTCTAACAAATCTCTTGAGTGTAACCTCTCTATGGCCTTCTCTAGATTCAAACCCAGATGGGCTTTGGCTTTTCTGTGCCCACACCTGAAAGCTCAGACAATGTATCTGTGTTCCTCCTGGGTCATATTTGTCCTAGGAAAATACTTCCACCTTCTGTTCACTTCCTTTTTATGTTTAGATTTAGTGAGGAGCATTTTGCTCATCTATGCAGGTCTCCTGTCGTCTTTGCTTGAACACTCATCAAGATGGATGAATCTTGGGCTCGGGGAAAGTGATCCTCTAAAACTAACCAGCTTTTCTGGATCCCTTTTCTATTCTGTTTCACTATTTTCAAGGTCTCTCCTGCCAGCATTACCCTGCACTCTCTTACCAGTCCAGTCTACAACCTTTTCAATTAATTGTGGGCCATTCACAACCTCCCTTCATTCCTAGTTTAAATCTTTTCTCCCCAAGTTGTCCAGCCTGTTGACAAAGATCCTTTGCTACTTGGTACTTGCTCTGCTTGGTCAGGTGGATGCCATCTTTTCCTCAGTCCTCAGAGAGGTTCAGAAGGTTGTAAAAGTCAAACCCCAGTTGTCAACACTGGCTGTGCAACTGTTTGCTGTCCCACATGATCCATTCATTTTTCATCAAACCCTTCCTACTCACTAGAAGAATCAAGAAGATGCCACCTGGACCTTATGCCCTTGGCCTTCATGCACCTCAAGTATGATGTAGTCATGCTTTCTACACTCTAGGTTTCCTCTGACAGTATCATTGGTGCCCACATGGAATAGCAGCAGGGGGAAATAGTCTGACGACCAGAAAAGCCTTGGCAACCTCTCCACAGTGTCCTGGATCCAAATGCCTGTCAAGCAGCAAACATCTCTAGACAACAGGTCAGACCAGCAGATGGTGGCCTCCATCCCCTGCAGCAGGTGGTCTCCCACAGCTAATACTTCTGCTTCCTTCATGCTTAGGCTCAGACAGCATAAATGCTTAATTGGACACAGCTCCCAGTCCTTCATCTGTTACCTGGGCACTGAATCTCCTCTGTAGTTGCAGACTTGCAGATGAGGCAGGAGTTATCCTCGTAGTGTGAGAAGTCACAGGATTCCAGCCTTTACCACCATCGAAGTCTTTGATAAGCACAGACTTGATCTGCCCATTACTCAGTGCAGGGGCTCAGGCTCTTGAAAAATATTCAGTCACTGTCTTTCTCATCACCTCTATTGCTGTACTGTCTGCTGACATCCTCCTGCAGCTGCTTTACCTGAGTACTTCACAGACCCTTCCCTAGCGTGTACCTTCTACACGCAAGAAACTCATCTTCTCCAGCCCCAGAAATGGGACTCAGTCATCCTTGTAGCCCCAAGCCACAGAATTCCATCATCCCTCACACACCAGAGAGACCTGCTCTGATGCGAGGTGGAGGACCATGCTCTGTAGCACTTCACATTCATAATCTTCACTACACACATACATTGTGAACAGCAGAGCCTCTGACACCCTTCTGTGCCTAGTTCTGCATAAACAGTTATATAGGACTCTCCCTAGCACTCACTGGAAAAGTGTGGCCCTCCAAAATAAGGAGTCAGCTGGAAAAGAAAACCGAAAGCACCCTCTGATCAAGAACTGACTGAGCTTGTTAAAATTTACTAGAGCTTGCTAGTGACCTGAGCCCACTGTAGCCACCCTTTCCCAGTGGCACAAGTCACTCCAAAGTTCCTTAAAGAGTTCCTAAAGGAAATTCCCAGAAGATCCAGGAGCAGAAATGAGAAACTGATGCACAAAATGCTGCATCCATTGGTTACCTCATTTAGCTGTGGCTCCTGAGGCAGGATGTTCAGTGCTGTTCAGGACTGTTGAATTCAGCCATTAGACTATTTTTTCTTTTTTTAAATTACTCTAATTTGCAACACATCAAGCTTCTGAAAAGGGACCTTCTTCAGATGGCCTTTAGAAGCTACAGCCATCAGAGCTGACAGCTGTGCTTGAACTGGGCTTCCCAAAGCCCAAACTTTAGTGAGGCTCCAAGTAGTTTTTTAGTTTTTAATATACTATTGCAATTCCAAGGTTAGAAGTTGTTACCTTATGGTCAGAGGCTGTGGTATCAAGGATTTTCAGCTAGCATAAGTTACTTTACCTCCACCAAAGCAAGAGGAATCACAGCAATTCACAATTGTTCAGCATCCGGAGAGTATGGTTTGTTCACTGTATAGGTGAATGACAGCTTCTGTGATAAGACAGGACCAGACTAAGCCTTCAGATTTCACTTAAATCACTGTCACCCATGCATTTATAACTGGAGAAAACGTCAACTATGGCTAATCAAAATATGTTTTCAGAAGCTGTCTCGCAGCACAAAATACTACTAGTGACATTACATGGAACAAAATGTGAATTTTACTCAAAATCTGGAAACAAAGGGTCTAGATTTTAAGTGACTGTCACAGTTGCCTGGGGAGGGGGGGGCTTTACAGGCAGTATGTTTGTTGGTGCCGTATTAACAAAATAGGTCAACTGAAGTCAACTAATACATAAATTTTATAGCTAGCCTTTTCAGTTGTAATTTTAATGAAGTATTGACTGTGCAGAGGTATAACACATTGAGGTGCATGAGTTAGTGTTAACACGTTTTAAGTATTCACATGGACATTATAAAAAACTGTTTGAAAATGATAGACTAAAATGTTATTAAAGCAACAAAAATGGAGAGCATCCTGATTATAAAAGTTTTCAATCCATAATTTCCATAGAGCACTAAAATAAGAACTTCCTATGGTTGTCCAGTCACAAGTTTACACTCAAATTAGAAGGGCAATATTCACTAAGCAAGAGAAAATATCTGATTAATGAATATGTTAGATATGGAAATAAGAAGATGATTGTAAAGCCCTCTCAAATTAAAAGCAATAATCTCACTGGGCACTGAAATAACTTGAGGACCAAAAATCCATAATGTAGTTTATAAAATGTGGGTCTCAGCATCTTCCTTCCTGTCTTTTTATTCTTTTTTATTATTAAATAATTGTGAGATATTATTTCAGCAACTAGGAGGAACAAAATGTGGCCACAACCCACTTGTAACACAAACAAGTATATTGAGTCTTCCCTGAGATAATACAGATTACTTACCCCACTCTCTCCTTCCAACAACTTAAAAACCTAGTTTGAGTGAGTTAGGATGATGTCTATCAAATTTGTGATTTATGAAGTTTGGATATTGCTCTTTTCTACTCTGACTTTCTTTTTCTTTACTGCTTATGTATTTGGCTTTAGTGTACTCTTTTACATTTTGTTTAGCAATGTTTATATTTTTATTTTTATTGAATTAATTGTTTATTTTTTTTTTTGTTTATGTATGGCTGATACAATTAGATTCAAAGACTGTGAGATCCAGCAAACTCCAATACATGAACTGGTATGCTCAAAAGTGGAACCTAAAACGCCGGTCATCAGCAAGAGCAAAAGAAACTCATATGAGGTTAAAGCTGTGGTAGATTTTGAAGGAAAAAATTGTCATCCAGGACCTGCCTGCTTGCATTTGCCATAAGAGACAGCAAGACTTTTTCAGAGAGATAAACAAACAATGGTTTGCTTTTCCCTAAAATATTGTCTCCCAAAAACATGTGATTGAAGTCTAACAACATTTGGGAATGTAGGAAGATTGGTTGGTCAGTCTATTCACCAAAGGGTTTTAACCACAGCTGGATTTGTTGGAAAAGGGAAGCTGGCCTTGTGTCCCTGCTTGCTGGCTGCCAAGCAGCGCTATCTGGTAGCAGAGGTGGGGCAACGGCCCAGCTTCTGGCCCCAGGCTGGGCAGGTCACAAATAGACAATTTTATTTATTTAGAGTGCGTCTTTGTCATAATATCTACAGGGCAAGTTTGTTACATTTGGCAGACTCCTCATTTCCCTGCACTTTTATCTAGTGATATAGATGTCGGAGCAATCCCAGGCACAGCTACAGGTTGGGCAGAGAAGAGATTCAGAGCAGCCCTGCAGAGAAGGAAAGGGGGTGTTGGTCAGTGAGAAAACCAACATGAGTCAGCTCCAGTGTGTGCTCGCAGCCCAGAAAGCCAACTGTATCCTGGGCTGCATCAAAAGGAATGTGACCAGAAGGTCGAAGGAGGTGATCCTGCCCCTCTACTCTGCTCTCATGAGACCTCACCTGGAGTATTGTGTGCAGTTCTGGTGTCCTCAACATAAAAAGGACATGGAACTGTTGGAACAAGTCCAGAGGAGGGCCACGAGGATGATCAGGGAACTGGAGCACCTCCCGTATGAAGAGAGGCTGAGAAAGTTGGGGCTGTTCAGCCTGGAGAAGAAAAGGCTGCGTGGAAACCTCATAGCAGCCTTCCAGTATCTGAAAAGGGGCTATAGGGATGCTGGGGAGGGACTATTCATCAGGGACTGTAGTGACAGGACAAGGGGTAATGGGATCAAACTTAAACAGGGGAAGTTTAGATTGGATCTAAGGAAGAAATTTTTTACTGTTAGGGTGGTGAGGCACTGGAATGGGTTGCCCAGGGAGGCTGTGAATGCTCCATCCTTGGCGGTGTTCAAGGCCAGGTTGGACAAAGCCTTGGGCGGCATGGTTTAGTGTGGGGTGTCCCTGCCCATGGCAGGAGGGTTGGAACTAGATGAACTTAAGGGCCTTTCCAACCCTAACTGTTCTGCGATTCTATGATTCTAAGTCGGTGAAAAGGTCCAAATGATTCACAGAGGTAGGAGTTTTCCTAGTACTCTGCAAAGTGGAGAGGGACCTGGGGGTCCTAGTGGATGGCAGGATGACCATGAGCCAGCACTGTGCCCTTGTGGCCAAGAAGGCCAATGGCATCCTGGGGTGTATTAGAAGGGGGGTGGTCAGTAGGTCGAGAGAGGTCCTCCTTCCCCTCTACTCTGCCCTGGTGAGACCGCATCTGGAATATTGTGTCCAGTTCTGGGCCCCTCAGTTCAAGAAGGACAGGGACCTGCTGGAGAGAGTCCAGCGCAGGGCGACAAAGATGATTAAAGGAGTGGAGCATCTCCCTTATGAGGAAAGGCTGAGGGAGCTGGGTCTCTATAGTTTGGAGAAGAGGAGACTGCGGGGGGACCTTATTAGTGTATATAAATATATAAAGGGGGAGTGTCACGAGGATGGAGCCAGGCTCTTCTCAGTGGCAAACAATGATAGGACAAGGGGTAATGGGTATAAACTGGAACACAAGAGGTTCCACTTAAACTTGAGAAGAAACTTCTCAGTGAGGGTGACAGAACACTGGAACGGGCTGCCCAGGGAGGTTGTGGAGTCTCCTTCTCTGGAGACATTCAAAACCCGCCTGGACACATTCCTATGTAACCTTATCTAGGTGTTCCTGCTCTGGCAGGGGGATTGGACTAGATGATCTTTTGAGGTCCCTTCCAATCTCTAACATACTGTGATACTGTGATACTGTGATACTTCCAGAGAAATTATTCAATTAATACTGCAAATACTCCTGAAATGCAAATGTGAATGACTGGTTTAAAAGTAACATTTTAAAGTCTTGTGTCTGCTCACTAAGCTGGATTCTCATGAATTCTTGAAGTTGCCTGGCAACAGTACTACCCTCCCTATCCAGCCTGCCTGTCACCCCAACTCATGCCTCCTCTGCCCCTTACTGGCTAGGCACCCTGTGGATTTGATCGTAAGACACACACACGATTTCTCACTAAGACAGAACACCAAAAGAGTAGTCATCTCAGGTCATGTATCCAGAAGTAACTTGCCTAAGTCTGAGCTTACCAAACAGGGACCAATAGAGAAAAATTCACTCCTTTCTGAAATAGGTGACAGCAGAAGAGATACTGTGGAGGTGTCTCCCTCTCTCTGTTGAAAGAAGGACTGCCAGCCCAGATTTAAACAACTATTTTTCATCTGTGCAAAGTTAGGTGAGATGAATCCCACTTCCAGTGCTTGAATTAGGAGCCACAGCTATTTCTTTCACACCAGCTGTAGTGGAGGCAAGATCTGGAAGGACTGCATAGCCTGGATCACTCTTAAATTTAAACACTGAATTAGTAGAAATGCCTAAATTAGGCATTTAGAGTAGGTGGTTTAAATATGGTCCCCGATCATAATTTCATATGCTTTTAGAGTGCCTGGAAACACTTGGGCTTTCTTCCAGACTGGAACATCCAAATAATATTGCATTATAAAGATAGCGTGAATGATGTATAGCTCTGTATCACAAAGTAATGCGTAGGATTTTTATCTATGTTTACTTTTTCCCTGAGTTTGGTTTACACATCCACAGCAAATCTGCTGATATTAAACACAACAGTGACCAAAATATGATTGAACTATTGTAAAAAAAAAGTTATTTTAATCCCTGGACACTCCTTTTTTCACCCTCATTCTTATTGTTGGAAGACGTTATTTCAAAGATTGGTCATTTCAGTTCATTCCAAATTTTAAGAGGCAGTGAGAAGGTTGCAGACCCACAAGTTGGCCTTATTTAGTTAGTTAATCAAAGAATGTATGCTAACTGCATGCTGAATAGTATGTTGTCTGCTCTGCCAGGAAAAACCTGAGTCTCCAGCATCGTGTCTTGCTGGCTTACAGTTAATTTAAAAATGGGGAAGGTTTTATGGAATTTAGTGTAAGGCTGAAAACATAAATTTACTTTTCTGGGAAAAGATGTAATTGGGAATAGCATAAAAGGGAGGGGGTGGAGTGTTTGGGGTTTTTTTGTTTGTTTGTTTTTTTGTTTTTTGGTGTTGTTTTTTTTTTTTAATCTTATGTTTAGTTTTTCTATTCACAGTAATGATGCCCTTATTAAATGTATGTGAATTAATGCAGAGATGGCCAGAGAATCACAGAATCACAAAAGCCCCATCCAACCTGGCCTTGAACACTTCCAGGGATGGGGCAGCCACAGCTTCTCAGGACAAGGTATTCCTGTACCTTACGACCCTCAGGAAAAAGAATTTCTTCTCAACAGCTGACCTAAACCTCCTATCTTTCAGTTTAAAGTCATTCTCCCTTGTCCTGTCACTACATGGCATTGGAAAAAGCCCCTCTCCAGTTCTCATGTAGGTCACCTTTAGGTACTGGAAGCTGCTCTAAAGTCCCCCCTGAACCTTCTCTTCTCCAGGCTGAAGTCCCTCAGCCTGTCTCCATAGTAGAAGTGCTGTAGCCTTCTGATCATCTTTGTGGCCTTCTCTGGACTGGCTTCAATGGATCCACGTTTCTTATGTTGGAGGCCCCAGAACTGAATGCAGCACTCCAGGTGTGGTCTCACCAGAGTGGAGCAAAGTGGGAGAATCACCTCCCTTGACCTGCTGGGTCACACTTCTTTTAATGCAGTTGACTTTCTGGGCCGTCAGCACATTCTGCCAGGTCATGTTGATCTTCTTGTGATCCAACACGCCCAAATCCTTCTTCTCAGGGCTGCTGCAGTTGCACTGAAATAGCTTCTCAATAAACAGGTTGTAAGAATTTCTTAGGGTGGACACAACTATATGTACTGCCTTTACCCTAGTCTCAAAAGCATTACCTAAAGAATTTTGTCAAAATTAAAAAATAAATTAAATAAACCTAAGGAAGACCTTTAACATGGGAAATTTAATCTTGGATTATTAAAATTTAACAAAATTATGAATACTTGAAACATGTTTTTTTAAATGACAGTTGTTGAACATGACTACGTTTAAATATATTGTTGTGGCTGTTAATGCCAGAATATGTATGTAGAAGCCTACACAGCATCTAAATTTAATGTTTCTGTAGCAAAAAACATAAAACATTTTCTAACCAATAATTATTTCACTTATGAATGTCAAGTAAAGTAAGGTTTTTCATACCATACCAGCCAGAAAAATCTTTCTCAAATCTCTTTCATGAAAGAGAATTTTCTATTTAAAAGGTTCTAAGAGTGCTAAAAAAAAAAAAAAAAAAAAAAAAAAAGGAAAATAATAGAAGATTAAACATAAAAACACCCTTAAATATTTCATTTCATGTAAACCTGCAGTTCAGTTTTACTAGCATGGATTCCTAGCAACACTGCCTATTCTTGGCCTCACCTTGAGAAGCTGTCAGACTCTCACTTGCTAAATGTTCTTGGAGGTCTCTCAACTTGTTAGCTATGTTATGTGACTTCACAGGTCTAGTTTTGCAGTGACTACAGACATCACAGTGGCTGTAAATTCTGTGTCATACTAAAATGAGAGTATCCATGCAATGATGAACCTGTGTTTATGGCTTTTACCTTCATCTAGGAATTGTCTATGAAAAAACTTATATTAGGACTTTGTATGCTAGAATAGTGGAATGTAACGCACAAAGACTCTGCTTCAAAGGTATTTCTAGACATAGGAACCCTCCTTTCTCTCATACGGCATCTTCAAGTATATTTTCCTGGAGTCAGTTTAAACTATACTCCAAGGAGCTCCTGCACTAATGGAAATTCTATGTATCTCTCCTTGGCCTACACTGGATGTACGTTTCTATGGTATATAGATGTATTTTATTCCAAAAGACCAAAAAGAGGCTTGGAAGCATTTATTTGAGCTGTCTGGGAGCAGATGAAGGGAAAATTATTAGCAGGAATGGGGTGGAGATGGCCAGGTGGAGGAGCTTCAAATGAATCATGCCACTGTATTACAACCACATATGCTGGTGTCTCTGCAATGTTTAATTTATAAACTTGCCACTCAATGGGTCTATTTTCAAGGATCATAGTTTGTCTGTAAGAGATCTGTATAACCACTTAACAAAGAAAAAAATAAGACCTATATTAAACACAACTTGAGTGCAGTCCTACATAAGTATTCACATAAAAACAAACGAAGACGTAAGAGACAGTCTCTTCAGTCTCACTTAGCTTCCCTGTTCTTTCCTCTTTTGAAAGCAGAACTTACCTTTCCAGAGGTTCAGGAAGGACTGGAGAATATCCATAGTGAATGCTCATTTTCAGTTACATTTAAGTAAAATAAAGATTTATGTGAAAGACGCAGGGTATCATTTCAAAGCAGGCACATTCCTCCTTAGCGTCATATGAATAAAGGTTCACAGAATCATGTATAATAATTCTACATTTATTACAAAAGCTAAATACCTTGTATTTTCAATGTACTTTCCAAATCATGTGGACATTGATCTACTGGAGCAAGAACAGAGGAAGGCCACAAAGATGATAAGAGGGCTGAAGCACCTCTTCTATGGAAACAGGTTGAGAGATGAAGTTGTTCAGTCTATAGAAGGCTCTGGGGAGACCTTAGAGGAGCCTTCCTGTACCTAACAGGAACCAACAAGATATCTGGAGAGGGGCTTTTTACAATGACATGTAGTGACAGAACAAGGGATAATGGCTTTAAACTGAAAGAAGGTAGGTGTAGACTAGATATTAGGAATAAGTTATTTACTAGGAAGGTGGTGAGGCACTGGAACCTGTTGCCCAGACAAGCTGTGCCTGCCCCATTGCTAGGAATGTTCAAGGCAAGGTTGAACAGGGCTTTGACAACCTGGTCTAGTGGAGATGTCCCTGCCCATGGCAGGGGGGTTGGAACTCTATGATCTTCAATGTCCCTTCTAACCCAAACCATCCTATGATTCTATGATTTTAAACTTAAGGAAGAAGGAAGTGAGTAACCTGAGGTACATTGTTGAACTTCAGCCATTTGGGTTAAACCCAACAGATTTACAAGACCTTGCACAGAAAGATAAAGGAACTGTTTTGCATGGGGACAAATCTTCATCTCTACAAATGTGTAGCATCAGTGACTTTCAGTGATAGATTCTATCTCTTAAAGATTATGTACATCACATGCTACGATTCGTTAGTCTTCCCATCCTGAAAATAAAAACAGATCAGACCAAAAGCACAACTGGAATCAGAATGAAAACTTTTTTTAAGCATTGCAATTTGAAAAAATGTCATTTTACTGTGTATTTCAAGACTGAGTAACAGAAACCAGGCAGTGGAAGGAAAGCTGTTGATGTTATGCCATATGTCTAACCTGGAAAACCAAACTGGAAAACACAGTAACAGATATCTCACGAGATCTTGTCTTCATAAGGTTTACAAATTTGAGAGAGTGTTCAGATAAGCATATGAAACCATGAGTCCTCAAATCTCAGAACCTCAAAGGATTTGAAGCTTGCATGTTGTTTCTAACATACATTTTCATCTACTTCGTTATGACCTTGGAGCGTCTAAATTTCTTTTAGGTTTCTTTTTGAATTCTGTATTTCTGTGAACCTATATAGAACTACCTTTCATGCCACCATTGAGGTGAGAAAGTTTTATAATACCAGGGAATGTCTAATTTCCAGAAAAGGTAGAACAATCCTAGGCACAGCTACAAGTTGGGCAGAGAAGAGATTCAGAGCAGCCCTGCAGAGAAGGACTTGGGGGTGTTGGTCGATGAAAAAATGAACATGAGCCGGCTTCAGTGTGCGCTCGCAGCCCAGAAAGCCAACTGTATCCTGGGCTGCATCAAGAGGAGCATGACCAGCAAGTCAAAGGAGGTGATCCTGCCCCTCTTCTCTGCTCTCATGAGACCTCACCTGGAGTATTGTGTGCAGTTCTGGTGTCCTCAACATAAAAAGGACATGGATCTGTTGGAACAACTCCAGAGGAGGGCCACGAGGATGATCAGGGGCCTGGAGCACCTCCCGTATGAAGAGAGACTGAGAAAGTTGGGGCTGTTCAGCCTGGAGAAGAGAAGGCTGCGTGGAGACCTCATAGCAGCCTTCCAGTATCTGAAAAGGGGGCCTACAAGGATGCTGGTTATGGACTATTCATCAGGGACTGTAGTGACAGGACAAGGGGTAACGGGTTCAAACTTAAACAGGGGAAGTTTAGGTTGGATATAAGGAAGAAATTCTTTACTGAGAGGGTGGTGAGGCACTGGAATGGGTTGCCCAGGGAGATTGTGAATGCTCCATCCTTGGCAGTGTTCAAGGCCAGGTTGGATGAGGCCTTGGGTGACATGGTTTAGTGTGGGGTGTCCCTGCCCATGGCAGGGGGGTTGGAACTAGATGATCTTAAGGTCCTTTCCAACCCTGACTATTCTATGATTCTATGATTCTATCTTATATGCTTGCATGTATACAATGAGCTTTTGTGTATCTGATGTAGAGCTTCTAATCATGCTTTTTAAAAAAGCACAAAAGTTTTGATTAAGAACACACTAGTCCTGACAGAAAGCATATATATTCCTAGAGAAATGAGGGTATATCCTCACATCCCACACCCTTATTAGGGAATTCTATGTTTTGTTCAACCCACTAACCTTGATTTAAACTAGGAATGAGTCAGGTTTTGGAGCAATCTCAAAATCGCTTGCTCCTGTAATCATAAAGAATTTTTTCCCAAAATCTGGTTGTGATTTCTCAGCTTGAGAATATTGTAATTCTACATAAAGTTTCTACTTATGTGAGATTAAATGCCTAAGGCCAAATACCAAGTGCAAAGCTACTGTATTGATATAACAATAAAATTCCTGGCAATGGTCCTAATCAAAGGAGCCAGTCCTAGGACCACAGACTACATACACAGTCAGGTAATACATCTGGAGTCTGTAATTTCTTCCTTGACCCTTTTGAATAAACTCCTGCTCATACCTTTAAAAGCTTTTACTTCCCTATCTAAAATAATTGTTTTTCACTGAGGCGTGGCTGCTAAGGATAGCATATCAAATGGGAGGAAGTTAGGTAGATATATGGGAAAAATGCAGGCTGTTAAAACATTTTTTGTTGCTTCACAACACCTAAAGACTTAAAGAACAGTAAGAAAATGAGAATAGAAAGACAATGAGCTGTGCAGTGTGGGTGATGTCATGATTAAGGTCCTGCACTGGCACAAGATGACCTGGCTTTTCTTCTCGTTCCTTGATGCTGCATCAAGGCTGTCCCTGATCCAGGTATTATCTTCCACCTTTCAGCAGTTTTGCTGAGTTCAGCTGTAAATTCACCATGATGTCAACATTCACTGTGCAAATTCGGTGTTTCATATACTCTATACTTCTGAAGCATCTCAGCATTTCCTTAACCCAGCCAGAAAGAGTGCAAACTCTGCTTTAGCTTTCTGAAAAGAAACTCTAGGGGGTTTTAGCATACAAGTCTTCCCATTCCCAATCCCCAAATGAAGTGTCACCAAAAACACTTTATAAGAGAGCTACAAGCCATTTTCTGAAATACTTCTGCTGTTTTCTTTCCCTGCTAAGTTTGTTTTTTCAGACTTCCTCCAGAGCTTTTCTCACTCCCTTTCTGATCTTGTCCGCACTCTCCTGTCTCTGCTAGATTTTCCCTCATCTATCTCTGTCTCCTTCCTTATTTCTTTCAGAAGGGATTTGGGTCAGCACTGGTCAGCCATGCTTCCTCTGGGCTGATTGGACACTTCTGTCTCTGTTTGACAGATGAAATTCCCAAAACTCCTAGTTAATTTTAGGGTGTCTGGGGGAGGAAAGACCCTGGCACTGAACCAAACACACATTTAAATGTGCCAGAAAATTACACAGCAGTCAGAAAATTGCAAAATCTGCAATTTTTGTGCAGCCCACAATTTTCTAGAGGTCTCGATTATCATCCGGAGTTCAGTGTTTTACAGGAAGTGCAAGAGGTTACGTTTCCAGTGATTTTTAAGTGATCCTGAAACTATTACACCGGAAAAAAATCATATAAAGATTAACTATTTCAGTGATATTTCTATCTATTTTAAGACCAGTCAACATGGAAAAAAAAATCTTTTTTTATGAAACAGATTTCAGTTTTGAAGGTTCTTAGGGTTTATATCCACAGTAAATCATCCAAGCAATGGTGTATCTAATGTGTTTTGTCTTTGGGGAGATCCAAACTGACAATTCTGTTATAGGAGTGTGGTTTTGTGCATAACTGCATAACACAATAGTGGTTTCAGAGAATATCTTACAAAGCAAGAGCAATGTAAGTTACTCATGACATAAATAATGCTAATAAGGTGAGAATACATAGCTGCTGCCTCTTGAAAAACAGAAAAATAGATGTTACCTGTGACTGATTTTGTAATTTGCTGCAACATGGCCAGTTTTTGTGCACCCCAAGATGCCAGCCACCAGCTAGTGAGCTTGGTGACAGCCAGCAAAAACTCACTGGAGGTGATTGTGCAGGTGCCTGAGCGTACAGAGCTCTGTAACATATTTTTCCTCTCCACCTCCAAACTATTTCATTCAACTTCATAATTAAACAGAGTGTAAAACCACAAACTTATACCATGAATTCTCACTGCCCAGCTCATGAATGAAATGCCAGGGCAGCCTGGGTGTCAGGACTATCTAATTTTTCCCCTGCGTGCTGTCTTTTGTGTTTAGGCAGAGCTGTCAGGAGTATGTCTCTGCAGCTTTGAAGATAGCCAGTGAAATCCCTGCTCTGCCTACTGCAAAGGCACTGCATGCTTTCTGTCCCAGCATGTTGTGGTGCCAGCTAGCATATGTGCTGCTTGCATTCAGTGCAAGAGGAAAATAAGAGATTTTACCAAGGGTTGTAAAGACTAAGGGATACATCTGTATCCAAGAATCCTTTTAAGGTTTTTATTTAAGCTTTTGTTTCTCTCAACATTTTTAATTGCTGTCAAAAGGCAATTGCAAAAGTTGAAACCTGCAAAGATCATCTTACATTGCAGAAGCTGTTTTATCTGGGGTTCTAGTTTGGGAGAATATTTTACAGCTGTGACTATGCTCTGCTCTGCACAACATCGCCCTGGCTTCTCCATGCAGAGCCACACTGTAGCTTTGTGTAGAGATGGGAGCTGGGCACATGCACCCACTTCTGAGGGGACTCAGCAAGAAGGGAGCAAGTACTCTCCTGCTGGTTCCTCAGTCTGGTCAACTGGGGATGGGGAGCCTGCGGAGCTCCCACACACTGAGGCACAACTGTTGTCCTTAGATTCAGTATTTAAGACAGTCTTGCCAATTAAACACAGTGTCTTTTACCATCTATAAGCTGTAGCAGGTTCCTGTTAAATGGCATTTCTGCCACATTTGGCCCTTTTTCTAGGAAAACTCTAGAATGTACTGACTTTATGTCAGCCTACAAAATGATAAAGAGCAACAAGGTTGGGTGAACAATGACGTTTCACCACAGCAGATTTGCAAACCAACAGGCAGACACCTGAGATCTTCACAGATAAGAAATGGAGTAAGGAGCAAGTGACCTCAGTACCTAGCTAAAGGTCCCTACAGGCACTTATCTCCTGAGGGTGTAAAGTCTGCCATATACTTGTCTCATTGTTCTGGATTCAAGCTGCATCTATGACTTCAGTATTGGAACATTCACATAGGCTGTTTGGGGTCTTCCATTGAACCCAGGTCCTCTGAGGTGAAGAATGTCCCAGTAGAATGTTAATTAAAGTTAACTTTTGGTATAATGCTTCCTTTTACGAAGAACACATATGTGCACGACATTTGAGGAGTAGCACTTTATATACAAGGGCAGTCTGGTCTTCAGCATGTGAAGTTGTTACATGGACAGATCCTTTGGCCTATCTTGAGAAAATCTTGCAAAAAATACAGCTTGCTGATTTGTGTTAAGTGAAATTAATCAATTTATCATTACTTACAACACTGGGATCATCCATTTAACAAAATGTCATCTCTTTTCTATTGACAGACTTCCTAAGCTGATATTTCATAGAATCATAGAATCATAGAACAGTTTGGGCTGGAAAGGACCTGGCCTTGAACACCATCAGGGATGGAGCATTCACAGCTTCCTTGCACAGCCCATTCCAGTGCCTCACCACCCTAACAGTAAAGAATTTCTTCCTTATATCCAATCTAAACTTCCCCTGTTTAAGTTTCAACCCATTACCCCTTGTCCTGTCACTACAATCCCTGATGAATAGTCCATAATCAGCATCCCTATAGCCCCCCTTCAGATACTGGAAGGCTGCTATGAGGTCTCCACGCAGCCTTCTCTTCTCCAGGCTGAACAGCCCCAACTTTCTCAGCCTCTCTTCATACGGGAGGTGCTCCAGTTCCCTGATCATCCTCATGGCCCTCCTCTGGACTTGTTCCAACAGATCCATGTCCTTTTTATGTTGAGGACACCAGAACTGCACACAATACTCCAAGTGAGGTCTCATGAAAGCAGAGTAGAGGGGCAGGATCACCTCCTTCGACCTGCTGGTCACGCTCCTTCTGATGCAGCCCAGGATATGGTTGGCTCTTTGGGCTGCAAGCACACATTGAAGCTGGATCATGTTCATTTTTTCATCGACCAACACCCCCAAGTCCTTCTCTGCAGGGCTGCTCTGAATCTCTTCTTTGCCCAACCTGTAGCTGTGCCTGGGATTGCTCCGACCCAGGTGTAGGACCTTGCACCTGATATGGTTAAACTTCATCAGGTTGGCATCAGCTCACCTCACAAGTGTGTCAAGGTCTCTCTGAATGGCATCCCTTCCCTCCAGCATCTCAAACGAACCACACAGCTTGGTGTCATCGTCAGACTTGCTGAGGGCGCACTCAATCCCACTGTCCATGTCACCGACAAAGATGTTGAACAGGACCAATCCCAACACCAAACCCTGAGGGACACCACTCATTATCGGTCTCCAGCCGGACATCGAGCCATTGACCACAACTCTTTGTGTGCGGCCATCCAGCCAGTTCTTTTTCCACCAAGTGGTCCATCTACCAAATTGATGTCTCTCCAATTTAGAGACAAGGATGTCGTGTGGGACAGTGTCAAACGCTTTGCACAAGTCCAGCTTGATGACATCAACCGCTCTACCCTATTTAAGAACAGCATCAGAAGTATGTGTTTATAAGTTTGATTTCTCCAGGCTAACTCTCCTTATACTTTACAGTCAGACATCAACTTACAATTGTGCTCCTTGACACTGGAAAAATGGTGGTAATTGTGAGGTGTTTTTTTATAAAAGGAAGACTAATAAAATTAAGCAATAATCTATAAGCATGAGAAGGTTACCGTTTTAAATAATGTCTCCTGCTGTGAATTGAATAGCAAGGTAAAGTAAAGGTTTTAGCATTTATAAATGTCAAGGCAACGCAGACATTCATTTTAACAGCATGACATGCATATCACTTATAAACTTATTGCACTTAAAGATTATTACCACTATATTATACAGATGGTTTGGGGATCCAACTTAAAATTTTAAATGGTTTTGAATTTTAAATCTTTGCTGAAATAACTGATTATACTACTAAATGTTTTATCACTAAAGCCAGGAATAACAGTAATGCTATAGAAAGCATCACACTCTTACACAATATTAAATTTTTCAATGAGAAGAAAAAAAAACCTAAATAATTTGACTAAAGCCCTGGATGCTGTCTCGAATATTCTGATTAAAAAGCACTACAACTGGAATTGGCCAGAAATGTCATTTAGCTCAAGCAGTATTTTCTGTCTGCTTGCTGTCAAGAGACACAGGAGATGCTGGAATTAAATGGTATAGATTCAGACTGTCATCCCGACACTGCTCTTTCAAATCAGTGGTGAAATGTATTTACTTAGCCGGAAAGAAATGAGGTTGAAAAAGTGAGAGATGTCATGTCAGCACCTCCAACTGGGAAATAAGATGTGGTCTATATGCCAGTTTATTGCTCTGATCAGGGACCCTGACATTTTCCTTCCCTCTCCCTCCCTTCTATCCTCCAACCTGCTCAGCTGAAAGGAATGATTCAAATGCACCATGGTGGTTTCATCCAGGATGTCACTGCCATTTGGTGATCTAATTGGCCCCAGAGGGCCACTCAACCATTTCCATCAGAGATAGAAAAGATTTTCTTCCTTCTGCTAGAGACTGATAGGAGACATTAATTATGCGGACAGCATCCAAGAGAGCAACAGTCATTCTCAACTAAATCAACATGTAAAGCAGCCATGGAAATTGTCACATCATAACAGCAAATGGCTACGGCAGGAGCAAAAAAACCCCAACGTACAAAAAAGAACCAATGCAGAGTTAGTTTTGATGTGCAGATTCTATGGAAGTATAAAAGCTTGCAACTGATACTGTCTCTTTCATTAGAGACATGATTTAAAATACAGTATTTCCATAGTTTCTTGAGAAAAAAGATATTGTAATAAAAGCCAGACAAGGAATCTTGAAGCTTTTATTTGAGGTTCTTAAACTATTAGGAAACAAGGATACATTTCAGCCAGCCATAACGGCATATGCTTACATTATAGGACCACTCTTTTCCCCACCTTGAAAGACTAAAAGAAAAAACAGCAGATGAAAAAACCCTCAGACTCCAGTAATTTCTTTCTCAGAAGACATGAATCTTTCTTAAAGTGTGAATTGAAAATCCTGGAGGAGAAAGAGAAAAAATAAGAGGTTTTGGACAATGAAGCATTTCTAACAGTAGAAAATCGGATAAAATGCGTCCTCCTTCAGAAAAACAAAACAAAACAAAAGGAAATACAATTTAGGGGAGGGAGGAATTATTGTAGGAGGAATATTAATAAGAGAAAACAGGGCAAACAGACAGACCCAGTTCTACAGAGTACATATATATTGCAGACAGCTGCATAATTTACCCAGGAGAGAAGTATCACACAGAGCTATTGTCAGTAGCAAAGTGAACTCATCTGAAGCTAGCTCCAGCCCCCTGACAATGCATTGCCACCTCCCTGGAGATACCCCACTATCATCTCTATGAAGAAAAGTCAATGACTGCAGAAAGCTCTGTGCTGCCACCACAACTTACCTTCACCAGGGCAAACATACTGTACGTGCAGGCAAGCACTTTGCATGTGTGCTGCAGCATGGTTGATGCCTCCACTGGGAAGACTGTCATTTTAGCCAACATCAAGGAGTAGCATGCAATACACTCACTATAGAATGTAAATCCACATGTTGACCAGAAATACACAAAATATGCACATAATAGCTGGCAAACCCTCATAGTTTTGAAAAGGCATGTAAAAGCAGTATAGGCAAGCTCATGCTTTGAGGTGGACTTTGTTTCTCTCCCATGAAGCTGCAGCATGTGAGCACTTCAGCTTTGGTCAGGAGTAAGTCTACCTCCACTGGAGATGGACAACAGTTTTGATTTGGCACCAAGTTTGATTTGTATTTTGGCTACAGCTGGTACAGGAGCAAAGTCCAAGATGTGAGAACATAAAGGTCAAAGACTTCCTGCCCCAGGACCCCTGTTAACTCCTGGGGAACCCTTATCCAGGGACCGTTATCCAAAGCTCCTGGCAGACAGTATAACCTGTCCCTGACCCACCACATCTGGTGGTTTCCACACCATTAAAATCTGGCTGCTGGAGACCACGTGGGAGGACCCCCAGTACTGGAGCATCTATCCGGTCAGAGGCAAACAGTCCCGGATTTTCCTGTGCCATAGCACATGCTAAAGTCCCTGAGGAGATTTGGGAAGATCCAGAGGACTGATATTTCTTGCTCTGTGCTTGGCTTAAGCAACCAGTGGGATGCAGATAGGTGGGTTCCCCCTTCTCCTGTCTTCCGAGTAGTAAAAATATTTCTTGCCCAGCATCTGGAAATTGTCTCTATGAGTCTGATTCCAGCCAAAAAGATTCGAGCCAACATTAGACACAGCATTGCTAGACAACAAGCCTTAGTCTACAGAGCTGAACTCTTCCCTCAGCCTTGGAGTCTTCCAGGAATACATTCCTCCTGAATTCCCAGCAAGTAAATCCCATTATCCTATGCCTCACAGCCAAGACACATTAATTCCACTGAAAAGTGTGTTTTGGAAAAAGAGTTTACCAGTATGATATGCCTCATGGGTCTTCCTTGACAAAGGAATACCTTTCTCAGCAACTTTAGTATCAAGATAACTAAGCCAAAACAGTGAAGGTGATAGCACAGTCCCCATTGTCACTGTTTTTCTGCTTTTACAGTGTTTCAAATTAGAAGCGTCTCACTTTTTGCACAAGTGGTTGTTGTCAATCAGACCTCACTGAAATAGTGAAATTACTGGCATAGGTAACTGTAGGTTAAATCACATCATTTCACAAGTCAGAGGATTTTATGATAACATATCAAACACTTTCATGATGCCAACCAATCTGTCAGCATCACTATGAGAAACAGATTCTTTTTAAATTAAGAAAAGATACTAAATGTAGTTAAAATGGTAGTACAACCAGTAGAGTCAGAACATAATAAAGTCAACATTTGGACAATATATATAGTATACTTTCTGCTTGAAAGAGTGTCTTATGGCAGCTAATGACCAGTAAAATAACCCTCCTAGTTTAAGAAACCTGTTGTATCTTGGAAGGTAAGGGGTTTGGGGTGTTTTCTATGCCTGATTTTAGGTCCTGCTCCCTCCCAAGTCAATGGACTCTTATCCCTGTTGGTCATTGACTGTAGTCACAGTATCACAGTATCACAGTATGCTAAGATTGGAAGGGACCTCAAAAGATCATCTAGTCCAATCCCCCTGCCAGAGCAGGAACACCTAGATAAGGTTACATAGGAATGTGTCCAGGCGGGTTTTGAATGTCTCCAGAGAAGGAGACTCCACAACCCCCCTGGGCAGCCTGTTCCAATGTTCTGTCACCCTCACTGAGAAGAAGTTTCTTCTCAAGTTTAAGTGGAACCTCTTGTGTTCCAGTTTGTACCCATTACCCCTTGTCCTATCATTGTTTGCCACTGAGAAGAGCCTGGCTCCATCCTCATGACACTTCCCCTTTATATATTTATATACACTAATAAGGTCCCCCCGCAGTCTCCTCTTCTCCAAACTATAGAGACCCAGCTCCCTCAGCCTTTCCTCATAAGGGAGATGCTCCACTCCCTTAATCATCTTAGTTGCCCTGCGCTGGACTCTCTCCAGCAGGTCCCTGTCCTTCTTGAACTGAGGGGCCCAGAACTGGACACAGTATTCCAGATGCGGTCTCACCAGGGCAGAGTAGAGGGGAAGGAGGACCTCTCTCGACCTACTGACCACCCCCCTTCTAATACACCCCAGGATGCCATTGGCCTTCTTGGCCACAAGGGCACAGTGTTGGCTCATGGTCATCCTGCCATCCACTACCCAGGTCCCTCTCCCCTACACTACTCTCTAACAGGTCGTTCCCCAACCTATACTGGAACCTGGGGTTGTTCCTGCCCAGATGCAGGACTCTACACTTTCCCTTGTTATATTTCATCAAGTTTCTCCCTGCCCAACTCTCCAGCCTGTCCAGGTCTCGCTGGATGGCAGCACAGCCTTCTGGCGTGTCAGCCACTCCTCCCAGCTTAGTGTCATCAGCAAACTTGCTGACAGTACACTCAATTCCCTCATCTAAATCATTGATGAATATATTAAACAATACTGGTCCCAATACTGACCCTTGAGGCACTCCACTAGATACAGGCCTCCAACTAGACTCCGCCCCATAGACTACAACTCTCTGGCTTCTCTCCTTCAGCCAGTTTGCAGTCCACCTCACTACCTGATCATCCAGGCCACACTTCCTCAGTTTAGCTATGAGGATGCTGTGGGAGACTGTGTCAAATGCTTTGCTGAAGTCAAGGTAGACCACATCCACCGCTCTGCCATCATCCATCCACCGTGTTATTTCCTCATAAAAGGCTATGAGGTTGGTCAAGCAAGTCATTGGGACTTCATGCAGAAGCAGGTGTCTTCCCACACTATAAGTGTCAAGATTAACTTTTTTGGGTTTGGGTTTATTTATTTATTTCTTTTTTTAATTCTAAGGTAAATTTTCTTTTATTTGGCAGCTAATAGGAAAGAGTGCTCCTTACCTTTAAAGAGAGGCAGAAAAACATAGGGCTGATTTCAGGCTTCTATAATTGTAACACAACATTCATTTGTCACACCTGCAGGGAAGCTGGGGTGAAATGGCAGCATGCAATACCAGTGCATATGCAGATGCTACCCAGGGATTCAGGTTAATTACATACCAGGCATACTTAGGGACCACCCATGAAAAACAACTGGCAGGATGGAGGCTTAAAATTGCTCCCTGCTGGTCCCACCATTGCACAATGCCCTCTTCAGTTCAGTAGGAATCTCTTCATCTGGGCTAATTTTACTTCAGCCAGGACAAGTAACTCGGATTCACTTATCTCCACTCCCCAAGCCTTGCTGGCTTTGGAATTGAGCCTCTTTATTCCCTATCTCCTATATTGCTTCAATTGTCTGAACCTAAAGTTTATTGATGTGGATGGATATAGCTTTCCAAGTGCTGTAAATATCACTGCAAAAGCCAAAGGAAGCAGGTATTATTTTAAAAGAAAAAGGTTACAAAGACCTTCTCTAGTGTGTGAGCTCATCTGCACAAGAAATGATTTACTGTTTCACTTCATGGGCTGATGTTGTTATATAAAATATTCTTTTCTTATCTTCACTACAATACTGAATCATCTGAGATGCCATCAAGGTCATGCTGTTGTGTTTGTCTTAATTCTGCACTTCTAGGTTCTGCTGGCTTGTAGCCGGAACACTACAGTAATTCAGGATAGGGAAGACTTTGTGCCTTTTTTTTAAAAAAAAGACATATTATGAACATCACTATGACCATACGTGATAGAGGGTAATGAATATATTTGTTGTAATTCTTGTCACTCAGGTCATGAATTGGGTTTAGCTTCTTAAGCCACTCCATAATGGTAAATTAAAATGGTGATAAAACGTCCTTGGCTTTAGAGATATCAGCTAAAATGACAATCATTCTTGGAATAATTGCTATTATTAAATTTTTCTTCTTGTATTGCTATACAGCAAATATAATATTTCAAGAGGGTGGTTATTACAGACTGGATATTGTCAAGGCGGTTTTCCTAAAGGCTTAGTAAACTCAATGCAATGAGTAGCATTAATGGATATATTGCATTGCTGATGCTCTCATTTTTCTTAGTCTACAGAAAAGAGATTTGGCTTTACTTACTGCATGAAAATCTGCCTGTAAACAGTGTGGACAGTCAACAGCAGTCTCTAATGGTGAAAATGCTGTGCAGACTTCCACTTTCACCCTCCTCTTCTCCTGCTATAATGTCCTTTAAGCAGAAGTTTGCTCCTTGACTTCAGTTCACTTTTCTACCTCAATTATTTAGCAGGCAGCCTGAGACCTAAATCTGGCCTCAATAACCAACATTCATATTACTAAAGACCCTGCTCCAGCACTTATATGTAATTTGAGTAAGTGCTGGCACTTGAAACTCAATCCAAAGCCCACTGAAGGCACCAGAGAGACTGTCACTGACTCTGGTAGGCTCTTAAGCAGTGCTGTGTGTATTAGGGCCTTATTCATGGGTATATGTATCTATACTAGCATCAAATTCAATGGTAAATAGAAAGGTTCCTACAAAAAAAAGCTGTCCCAAAATTCCAGTGGTTTTTACTCATGTCAACAGCATTTGTCCTTTGAACTGAACAAACCTATTAAGAGAAATTGCTAAGAATGAATTGTCAGTTAAAAACAATTGAAAAGCAATTGAAAATCAGACAGACCAGAGAGAGCAGTATTGCCTAGAGCTCCATGCAGCAGGAACAGGAGCAACCTGTAGGAGTGACTTTAACAGAATTAGTTAAAGCCAAGGTTGCACAGTACATCCCAGTAGTGAAACAGAAGTCATTAACCGCATTCAAGTATGCCCCTGGGAGGAAGGGAAAATTTTATATCCTTCTTAGCCCACTTAATATACCTGTTATAACTCTCCCTCCCCACATTCCTGGCATTTGACCACAGCCTGCCTTGTGCTTTTCATGAAACCAAGTATAAAGACACAATAAAATGAATCAATTCCATTTATATGTATAAATATATATGTATACATGTATAAATCACAGAATCATAGAATAGCTAGGGTTGGAAAGGACCTTAAGATCATCTGGTTCCAACCCCCCTGCCATGAGCAGGAACACCTCACACTAAACCATGCCAGCCAAGGCTCTGTCCAACCTGGCCTCAAACATCACCAGGGATGGAGCATTCACAACCTCCCTGGGCAACCCATTCCAGTGCCTCACCACCCTCTCAGTAAAGAACTTCCTCCTTATATTCAATCTAAACTTCCCCTGTTTAAGTTTGAACCCGTTACCCCTTGTCCTGTCACTACAGTCCCTAGTGAAGAGTCCATCCCCAGCATCCTTGTAGGCTCCCTTCAGATACTGGAAGGCTGCTATGAGGTCTCCACGCAGCCTTCTCTTCTCCAGGCTGAACAGCCCCAACTTTCTCAGCTTGTCTTCATACGGGAGGTATGCCTTGCACTAGCAGAAGGCACTGAATACCCATAACCATGTCCTAGCTGAGGCATTCACTCTATCACCCTTTGGGAAGGAGGTGTGTACCTTCCGATGAGGTAAGAGCTGTGGATTGTCTCAAGATAGTTTGACCTTCTGATCTGATTTGCAAAAAGCAGGTGTGGAATGTGTTCTTTGCAAGTCTTCTGCATTCATCCAGTTGAGCTGGGTTTCCACATCTCTGATGGCAGCAAGGCTCGAAGCCTCGGTGTGAAGCAGGACATGCTCCTCAACCAAATGGGTTCAAATCTTTTTCAGGTGAGCAATACCTGTTCAGTTCCCTATGAACCTGGTTTTATTTCCTCGTGCTCATTTCTAGAAATGCCTGAGCTGTTTCCCTTGGGAAAACATGCTGAAACATGACAGCCTGAGAACAACAGTACTCTATCTGAAAACAACAGTACTCTAATCAGAGAGAAGATCCATCCGGTCCAATACTCTTGTCCCCAGAGTGGCCATCAGTGTCTAAAGGAGAGCCTATGAGTAGAGCAGGTCTACTTCTGCCAGGGTTCTGGGGGTGTTCTAAGGCCTCAGAGGCTGGGACCCATATCCTCTGAGACCCCCACCTCACCACTTCCTGCCAAAGGCCCATAGGATGTGTCTCAGCTCAGCCCATGGCCTTCAGTCCTTGCCTGAGTCACGTTGTAGCTGTGCCTTTCCCTGTCTCCTGAATGGCTCTGGAACCTGCATTGAAGAGAGCTGCTCTCCTGGGTGGATGCCCTGGACCTAGGGCATAATTGTCATGCATAATTGTAGGTGTAACATAGCCTAACCTGTACCAATTCTAGTCTAGTCTAACCTAGTGTAGTCCGTTTCATTCTGTTCTGTTCCATTCCATTCTGTTCCATTCATTCTATACCCTATGCTCACCCTGAGCTGAATAACAGTGACACTGATTTCTCTGCAATGTCAGGGGTTTTCAGCTCCAAAAACACTTTCAAGAACACAAATCACAAAGCTCTCATGTGGAAACAAGATTTTATTTTATTATTCCATTTGATTTTGGTTTGGTTTCTTATAGTTTATGTTCTTTTAGAATCATTACATCCTAGAATCATAGAATAGTTAGTCTTGGAGAGGACCTCAGCAGCACCTTGTTCTAACCACCCTGCCATTTTCAAGGATGCCTCACATGAGAAACATGTTGCCCAAGGCTCAGTGCAGCCTGGTCTTATACCACGCCAGGAGATGTCACCCAAGGGTCTATACAGTGTGGTGTCATACGTCGCTACAGGATGATACCCAAGGGTCTGTACAATGTGGTGGTGTTGTACATTGCCATGGGAAGGAGCACACACAGCTTCTTTAGGCAACCTGTTCCAGTGCTCAGCACCTTAACAGCACCCTGACACTTCTTCCCTTTATACAACATGAAAGTCTGATGTTATTATTTAAGAGCATCATCACTGACCACACACAAATGTGCAAGAAGAAGCAGAAGAAGATGATGTGTGGTAGCACGGAGTATTTCCCAAAGCATGACATCTATCAATGATAAGCACACAATTGACTTCCAACACTTGCTAGTTCGCTGCGCTTCCTGGCCAGGGATGCATGAAAAGTGCTCTCGTGCCTGCCTGGCGCTGGTGTTGTACACAGGGAGAGCTGAAGAGTGGCAACTGCTGATGGGGCAGCAAGGCTGGAGCCCTTCCAAGCACAGGCTGCTGTGCACTACCCCCAGGGAGATGAAGCTAAGGGAAGAGCACAGCTCACTCCCACTCCAAGCTTGCACTGAGCAATGGAGCCAAAGAGAGTCAGGGCACGAGAGTGCCTTGGAGATGCAAGAGCAGCAGGCAAGAACCGAGTCCAAAGGGGAACCCTGACAAGGGGATGTGCTCAATGCTATAGAGGACAAGCAGCAACTCCCGGACAATACCCTGGGAGGCCAGAAAGCTTCCTCCCCCCAAGTGTAGGGCACGAGGGCCACCTGCGTGGAACATGAGCAGCAGCCTTTGGGCCACAATAGCACAAAGGAGCCCCATGGAGGGGCTGTGCTCGGCTGCGGAGGAGGCAAAAACACCCCGGGAACACTTGCAGGTCCTCCGTGGGGACAAAAAGCCTTCCCCTCCCCCGCTTCAGGACACGAGGGGCCACCTTCATGGTGCAAGAGCAGCAGGCAGTAACCCAGCAGAATGGACCAGCGGAGCCCTGACAACTGGTCCCGCTCCGTGCTCAGAGGAAGGCAAAAAAACCCCTGGGACCAGTGCCAATTTGCCCTGGGGGAAAATTCCTTCCTGACCCCAGCAGTGGCGGTCAGCTACCCCTGAGCATGTGAGCAAGACCTGCTCCTGGTCCACAGGCTGATCACACCTCTCAGGAAATACCCAAGCCCTATTCTTCCTCAACCTAGAGCCACCTCACAGGGCACTGCGATCCCTGGAAACTCCTCTGCATCCTATTGCTTACGGCTGCTGCCCCTGGCTCTATGGGGGATGAGGATGCTGAGCTCTACAGTGCTCCTCAAGAAGACATTCCTATGCTCTGCCCATGGCTATCCAGCTTAAAAGGACTGCTGTCCCTCCCATAAGCTAAGAAGCTGTTACCATCACGAGCTGGCCTTGCAGCTGAGCACCTCGACCAGCCTTGACCAGCCGCTGCTCTTCCTGCCTGAGCCCCCTGTAGCTAACTCCAGAAGCTCAAGGCCTTCCTCTGGGATGTCTTAAGGCTGCCTTGTGCCACCTCTGCCAGGGGACACAGCAGGCTGCTCCCTTTTATGCTGTCCTGGGGCATTGTGACTGCTGCATTGCCAGGTGCTGGCATGGAATAGAATAGAGTGGAGTGGAATGAAATAGAATAGTCATGGAATGGAATAGAATAGAAATGGAATACTCCAATAACTCATTATGGGATTCAGGGAGAAGGGAACAGCACGGTGCAATCAAAACTCAGATGGTGTTCTCAACATAAAAAGGACATGGAACTGTTGGAACAAGTCCAGAGGAGGGCCACGAGGATGATCAGGGGACTGGAGCACCTCCCGTATGAAGACAGGACGAGAAAGTTGGGGCTGTTCAGCCTGGAGAAGAGAAGGCTGCGTGGAGACCTCATAGCAGCCTTCCAGTATCTGAAAAGGGGGCCTACAAGGATGCTGGTTATGGACTATTCATCAGGGACTGTAGTGACAGGACAAGGGGTAACGGGTTCAAACTTAAACAGGGGAAGTTTAGATTGGATATAAGGAAGAAATTCTTTACTGTTAAGGTAGTGAGGCACTGGAATGGGTTGCCCAGGGAGGTTGTGAATGCTCCATCCTTGGCGGTGTTCAAGGCCAGGTTGGATGAGGCCTTGGGTGGCATGGTTTAGTGTGGGGTGTCCCTGCCCATGGCAGGGGGGTTGGAACTAGATGATGTTAAGGTCCTTTCCAACCCTAACTATTCTATGATTCTATGTCTGGCTATCCCTGAACCGATTCTTCTCAAGAGCTCTCCATCTTTTTTTGAGCCCATTTGTGAGAGACTGATTCAAAATCAGACTCCACTGTACACTGTCTCAAAGATTGCTATGAGAAGCTGAGATGGAATTCCACCTATCTCTTTTCTCAGAGACGGATGGGAGGAGTTGTGATAAGACTCCAATAGCCATTGCCTGGGAGAAGGGTGTGAGAACTTGAAGCATATAAATATATAGTCCACCAGTGAATTATAATCATAGCAATAGATGGAATTTTAATGGAGTAGAGGCAAGACCACCCTGCATTACAATTGCAGTCCTACCTAGCCTAGGATCCAGCCTCTCATAGTGGCAAACAATATACTTTAAGGTACTGAGATCCAGTAACAAGGGACTGCAGCTAATCTGGCCTGATCTCTAGATTGTGCAAGATTTCCATTTGAAGACTGTTATGATAACCAAGATTTGATCCCAACCTCTGTGGTTGGCAACAGGCGCCGAAGTCTAACCCCATGCTGTGAAAACTATTTCTTATTGCCCATTTTTAATTTCTCACCTTTAAATGTCTGATTGTTCCCATGTTTCCCTGCAATTCAAAAGGGACAGCTAGTTTGTGACGACTTCCTTAGATGTATTTTAGCTATTTATTTAGATATGGTTTTATCTTGAATTTTTAATAAGCAATCTGAAGCTTTTCATATCAAAATAATTCATGAAGCAGGGACTCTTGGGAAGACAAGATTTACATTATTCTAAATATATCTCAGTACGCCTGCCTTAAGAGTGAAGCTTATTCTTTGGACCTGTGCATTTTAAATTGGTTACTTTGTGGTATATTAGATTCACTAGTAAGAGTATTTTTTTACATGATGAATTCTGGACAAATGGGAAAAAAATCTTCCTGAGAGGTGAAATGAAAACTCTCAGTCTCTTCAGTCTGAGGGAGAGGGACTGAACCAAGGTCTCCTCCTTCCTCAACATATGCTTCACTGGAATGCAACTACTGAATGTGGAAGATACCTGGCATTTTCAAACATAGATGATGCAGAGTCCTCTCCTGATGCACAGTTCAGCTCCCTGCTGTCTACACAACAGATCTCAGGCTCAACCTCAGGGACTCAGTAAGACAATACTGAAAAACTACATGAAAAGACATCACTATATTTTTTTTCCTTTTTCTTTTTTTTTTCTCCACTTTTTATATGTAAGGAGTCCATCTATAGTTGCATAATTCCAGTTTGTCATAGCCTCATCATTTCAGCACCTTCTGTCACCTACCACAGCCTCCAGTGTCATCTTACAGCACCTAAATCTCCACTGCTTTACAAGCCGCTGTCAGGAATTTAGTACCTTAAGGCTGACTTCAACACCTTTCTTTTATGTTTTATGTTTTTTCCAGTTTTATAGCCATTACACAACTGCAGTAAATGGCAACAAATCAAGTGAATGACTTAAAGCACTGCAGAAAAAAAAAATCCCTTGCTTGCCCATGCTGCTCCCTCAAAAAGAGTTAAGTGCATATTAAAGTAATAAGTAATATTTTGACCTACAGAACAGCACATTTTCTTCTTTTCCTTGTTGACTGTTTAATATAAACAAAATAAATTACTCTCCTGTAAGCTCTTTTTGATGAGGTAATGCTAATAAACAGCACCTGATTTCAGACTCCAGCCATTCCAGGTGCAGCTCAAACTTGGCTTGGTGCTGCCAACAGATCCTTAGGGAGCTCCATTTCCTGCTCCATGACAAGAATTAACCCACCTGGTTGTGGGTGCTTAGGGCGTGTCATTTGGTTATGCAAAGCCTGGTTACTTCAGTTTTTATGTCAATGGGCTTCAAATCAGGCTTTAAGCTGAGAGGCACCCACAGTCTTGGGATCAAAGAGTTAAATAGGCATGTTTTGATTTTTTCATTGCGTTTATCCCTTGGGTCAGCCAGTGAGCCAATGAGCTGTTTCTGTCGCTTATATTTTTTCAAGCTCCTGGATATGGCATATATCCACTGGCAATAGGCCCAAGAACTCCAAATGTAATCGCTAAAGAGCACCTGAGAACAATCAGATGACTGCAATTAGTTGATGCTACAAAAGTGAGCTATTTTCAGACAATTGCTATCTAGTCAATTTCTAGAAAGTTGTTTATCACAGTGCTAGTGTAGTCTTCATTCCTCCCGGAAAAACTCTTAAATGTTTGATATAATTATATAGTATATATATTCTCAACACACACATGCATGTACAGCTATATAAAATTATTTTTAAAAGATCATGCAATGTAAAAGAAAGATTTATATTACTTCATCAACTCCTACTTTCCCATCAGTAGCACAAACTACTTAAATTAAGCGTGAATAGAAGACACCAAGGATAATTATTGCAACCAAAACACAAAAACACATAGCTGGTGTGAAGCATAGTTACAGAGTGGAAAATTTTTCACCTAAGCCTGTCCTATATAGAACACAGTAAAATTTTTTTAACATTCTTCCCTCTAGACCCTGAAAATTCTCTTCATATTTGTTTACAAGTAATTGGTTTTCACATTTACAAGAAGAATACAATGACCAGCATTGGTAACGTGTGAGCCTGTTTGTAGCCTACGTGCATGCCTGTAAAATATAGCTGGGGCCCAAGAGAAGGGGTAATTCTGCTGTTCTTTATAGCTTCAGCCAGATGACTATCTGTGCTAGAAAGGTGGGGAGATTCTGTCTGAGGGAAAATCTTACTGCTCCACTTGTGAGGACCAAAATGCGTGGGTGTCTGAAGGTACCTGAAATGACAGGCTGGGTTGCCAGAGGCATCCTTTTTATTTTACTTTCTTACCTGTAAGCCTTCTTCTGGTACAGAAGAGAGCTTGATTCCTCCTCCCCTCAGGCGAAAATCAAAGCATTCCACTTAATTTTAATGGATAGTTTATCTGTCTCAAGTTTTCTTGCCAGGACTTTCAAGATGTTTACTATTTGAGAGGGAGAAGTGTACAAGGGAGTAGAATGAGGTAGGAAGACAAGAGGTGGGGGTGTAAAAAAACCCCAGCTTCTGGTGACATTTAAAAGGAACAGTTCAGTGTAAGTGCTCCTTTCATCTCCACCATTTTCCCTTGACCCAATCATATTTTCAAAGTCAGGTCCAGGATTTTAGCTGTGCAATTCATATGACCTTTAACTGATCAGCTTCCCAAGACACTTTGAAGATTCAGACATTCCTAATTGTTTAAACTGTGGAAATATTGATATCTTTAGTCTTTAAAAAATATGTTGATAATTCAGAACTAGCATTTGGCTGTCAGATTTAACTTTGTGCTCCCTTTTAAGGCTAGATATCATTTTAATTAATGTCAGTAACACACATTCTCCAAATTATGGTTAGTTAATTCGTTTTATTCATTTGTTAAAAAAAAAAAACCAAACAAACCAACAAAATATTATATTGAAGAAATGCCATGTCTTTTTGATTGGGTTTTTTTTGTTGGTTTGATTTGGTTTGGTTTTTTTATGATTTCTTTCTTTGTTCACCTGATTGAAAATTTACTGTTACTGTAAAACTTCTCTCTGCTTTTTTGAGAGCTCCTCTACATGCCAGTTCCTAAATCAGTTCATCAGGAAGGCAGATGTGCACTCTGGGATCAGCGTGTGTTTCCCCTCCTCCTGGTGGCTTCTGTCTGTCCAGGAGAAGTGCATACCACAGTCTATACATAAGCATCATGGTCTCCTGTGCCCAAAGCCATGGTGCACCGAAGGTAGCCTTCTTCTGGCTTGGCAGCGCTGGTGTGGAACTAAGGAGAGAATCCTGGGCCCAGAATCAAAACAGCACAAACAGTATATCGTGTAACATGACTTTAGGTGTCTTTTAATTAAAGCTAGGTTTTGAAAGGGCAAATTTAACATAATAGCAAGTTTATATTTCAGGTGGGTCCCCCCACATCTCTTCATCTGTGTCTGACAGACAATATGTAGTCACTTGTAAAACATCAGCTTTAAGGCATATTCTGTTTTGTCACCATCATTCCTTGTTGTCAAGTGAAGCAGCATGTTAAACTAAACACAGGTTTAAAATGTAATAGATATTGTGGGATAATTAAGCTGAAGCTCCTCTATCCCATTCAGGTTAGTGCTTTAGTTCAGCAGTGAACTTTAAAAAAGTTAATCATGAAAGTGAGCTCTGTTTAAGTTTAATGATTTAAGTTCCCTCCTGTATTGGGGCCATATTAAAGAATTTAGAAACCCATAGATTTCTTCCTCAAATATAATGGATATTGCAGAAATACCAATACAATTACTATTTATTGATTGTTTTCATAATTATGTCTCTTTATTCATTCTTTACTGTCCAGATTATTAATATTGTGTTGAAACCCATTAAAAAAATCATGTTTGGTGATGGGAGAGTTACATTCATTCTCTGCTGATGACCTGGCTGTCTATAAACACATCTACCTGCCTAGATGCAGAGCATTATGAGTTTATGCTGTCTCTGCTCTAAGTCAACAAGAAGTAAATCAATATAGAAGCTGTTTTGACACCTCCTCATGAAATTTTCCTGGAGTTAATATATCCTGCCTCTTTGAATAGACATATCCTGACGAGAGTAGACATAGCCTGTATATGTGTGGGTGCTAATCTTGGCAGTAACACTGAACACCCATATGCTGATGAACTCCAGACACTTGTTCCCTCATACAGAGAATTTATTGAGACTGTTGTTCTTCTTTAAGCACATCAATGGCACTTTGAACAAGTTTCTCTTACCAGTTACCACTTTATTGATAACTCTTTTAAAAAGGAAGAAAAATAAACCCAAAGATTAAATAAATATGAAACCAAACAAAAATATCAGCATTTTCCTGGCTGTATTGCCTCTGGCTGCATTTAAAATTCCATTAATGACATTATCTGTTGATCAGTTAATCTTAGATCTCCCGAGGGAGCTGAAACCCCAGCTTCTTTTCTAGACACATTAAAGAAAAACTAAACTAGGCAGAATAAAAGATACTCCAATAACAACATTTACTAAAGCAGAGTAGATAATTTTTTAAAAGAAAGTCTAAAAGATGTCAGAAAGATTAAAACTGGAATTTAGATTAGAATTATCTATGACAAATAAGAATTCTTTAACCAACAAATGGTTGAAAGGAAACTGAACATGATGTTCCATTCACAAGGCAGGACTTTAAAGCACAATTATCCTACAGCTCTTGCAGGACAAGAAGATACACATCCCCAAAGAATGCGACATCATACTCAGCTCCTTGGCTCGCTATGGAAGAGTGGGATGTTTCTGGGACGCTTTTCCAACAGTTATCAGAGCTTGAAAGAGAATGTATTGTTGAATGTCTCCTCTCTGCAGGATCTGCCAGTGGAGAGAGAGATCTCTGTTTGTAACCTGGTAGGTGGAGGCCTCCATCAGGTGTGCAACCTGTAGGTGAGTCCTGGCTCAGGAGGAAAGGAATCAGCTTTGGTCTATGCGATCTCTTTAAAACATTTTGCTTAGCTGATTCACACCCAGGTTCTGAAAACATCTGCCTGTTATGAAGATTTCACATGGATGATGATGAAGCATTGACACCAAAACAAGCGAGAGAGTCATTGTTTTCTTACTAGAATCAGACCTGTGGTAGAAACCAAAGTGGACACAGTCACATGTCAGGGACTGCAGGAACAAGTTAGATAAGAAACAGATTTTTCCTTTTTATAAAAGGCTGAAAGGCTTAGTAACTGTTTATGAAAAGCGAAGTGAAATGCGCTAAAGTAGTCATTAATATCAGTTGTGATAAAGCAAGCCCATAAGTAGAGATGGCAAAAGAACACTGTCTTATATATTTGGGACTTGTCTTCCCTTCCCAAGGACTGCAGTTCTGATGTTGCCTTTTCCCTCAGCTCAGCAGTTTTTAGGAGGCAGGAGTAGATTTATCGGTCACTGTGCCAGTGCTTGCTTTCCCTTTATGTAAGCTTCCCTCAACATTCAATCTGTCTTCAGGCAGCTGCCAAGGAGGGCGAGTTTCTTGTTCTGCAAACTGTGCAGCAAAAAGAGCCTTCCCTGATATCGAGAGACAATCTTCTGAATTCTCTGTACATCAAAGATTCAAAGCAGGTTGTCGGTGAAAAGATTTTTAACTGAAATTGAAAAACATTAGAGCTATAAATATTACTTTTAAAATACATTTTTCCTGAACCAGTGTTTGCACATTTGTATAGCAATCATTTTGGTATTTTTCTTCTATTCCTTTGTTAGTTTTGGAAAATAAAATCAAATGTTTTCAGCAGTTATTGATATCTTATTACATGCCTTTCATTACATTATTTTTGAAAAATTAAGGTTTTTCATAATTATCCCACTAATCATAGAATCATTCAATAGTTAGGATTGGAAAGGACCTTTAAGATCATCTAGTTCCAACCCCTCTACCATGATATTCTGTTCTTTTTCCCCTTCTAAAGTAAAAAGCAAGGAGAAATAATACTGAAAAACTAGCTTTATTGTGAAAGCTTCAGAGTCAAATTTCTCAGTGTTGCTGCTTTAAAACACTAGAGAAAGTTAAACATGGGTTAAAAATGGAGGACAAGTGAATATGGAGCCAAACTCAGCACAGGTTGATGGCAGAAGTATCTGCAAGCTTTGCTGCTGATAAAAGAAAGAGAAATGTAGGATTTAGATCTGTATAAAACCAGAAAGAAAACAGGCAGCTCCTAGCACTGATAAGAAATAGAACACCAGTGCCAATAGCAGTAACAAGGCAACAGGCACCACCAAGACAGCAAGAGATAGGTTGGCAGACAGAAGTAAGAATGAAATTATACAGACGTGACTAGGGTGACAGGACAGGAGTTTGAAGGCTTCCAGCTTTATGCAACTGGGCAAAGAGCTTCCTGCTCCTTCCTGGGAGTGTATCCAGCCCATGAGGGGCTGTGGGGGCCTCATGTTCTGCCATCACTTGAGGTGGCCACCACTGTGCTACAGTGCTGTGGTTCAGGGGCCTCCCAGAGTGTCCCCGATGGGCACCCCAACACAAACATGCAGAGCCCTCCAGCCTGGGAGAGATGGGCATCCAGTGTGATGGGCCCTCTCTTCCAAAGCATGAGCAACAAATACCATAGGAAGCTATTCACATGATGCGAGGGTATCAGGTGGTCTGTCTTGATCTGCCCTTACTGGTCTAGGTTCCCAGCTTTCGAAGAGCTCATGGTGGAAACAAGAAAGAAAAGGAAGCTTCCATCAGCCTAGGGCAGATTGCACCTTCAGGAAGAAGTGCAAAAGCAGCAAGTGGATTTCTGGGACAGATAGATGGATTCAACCTCTGTAGCTGATGAGGTTCCAAAGTGCATGATCCCCCAGTGCAGCAAAACGCCTATGGCTTTGCTCAAGGTTGCAAGAAAGACACCGTAAAAGATACTCCTAGTAGCCCATTTGCACTGTAGCAAGTCTGTTGCTAATGACAAGCATCACTTGCCAAACCAGATTTCCAGGCTGGCTATCACTCTTCTATCTAACAAATGACCTCTAGCTGCCCTTTGAAAAGCCAGCGCTCCCAGGCGTTGCATAGGAACACAACTATTTAAAAATGAGTCTAGACCCTGAAAGAACACAAGAAGCTCTGTAAATAGAGCTTAAGATGTTGGCTGTTCAGGTGGCAAACATTTTACATGCTATATCTCTGTCCCTGCAAATCATGAACTGAAAATAAAACTGTAACTTTTTTTACTAAATTTTCTCTTTATTTCAGACCGGTCTAGGAGACAGAAAAATAATGCCACAGCAAATGAGAAGAATGTTAACAAAGCAGGCTCTGCCTCAGTTATCAGGTCAATACCAATACTGTATGTTGGAAAAAAGAGGAAGCACACATCATTGTTATATGGATTGCTAGTGACACCAGTACGTTGTAACAGCTGTAACCTTCAGATTTTTCCTGCTAGAAAAAGCAAGAAAACTAGCAGAGGAAGGAGCAATTTGGCTGTCATATAATGTGAGTTAAACTGATGGAAAACTAGGTTTACTTCCCTTTCTTGATTAAACCTAATCTACAATAGATTCAGGGACATAGAACAACATACAATCTGTGCCTGTAAACATCTCAGAGCTGAAAGCCTCTAATTTGTACTCCATTTGTTACATGCAGTTTGAACCCCTTTCCTCTGGAGTTTTCTGGAATACCAAACTGTATAGTCAAAGAGTGAAGGAAGCATTTGTTTCTTCCATCCTGTCTTACAAAAGTATTCATACAGAAAAAATTAATGCTTGCATCACGGATCATATGATGGAGCTCAGCTTTTATAATGTAAAATGCAGCAATTTCAACCATTTATTCTCTGTCTTTCAGAAATATCTCTTTGATGAATTAAAGAAATATTTTTTTTCACCTCTTATGGTGACAAGTAGTAAGGGGTAACTAACCAAAAAAAAAAAAAAAAAAAAAAAAAAAAAAAAAAAAAGTCTCTTAATTTGATACTGCTCCTACTCTACCCCAGAACGGGTTATATATGGATCAATGTGTTTTCAAGAAAAGAATTATTAATAAATTACCTTTCCTAGCAATCCATAAGTTGAGTCTGTTTCTAAGATGGCAGTCCAGACAGTTCTGAGTGCCGAAATCCCATGTAACTCACCAGCTAATGTTCAAATACATTAGGTTGTATATTTGCCAGGCTTTTAGAGTAGGAATGTTCACATAACTTGTTTAAAATGCTCCTGTTCTGTTTGGAGACAGTAAAAAGCCTGGAGAAGTTGGGTTTCAGCATCATCCCTAATGTAAGCTACAGGCTGTAATGTCAGGAAGGCTGTAATAAATTTCTGGCCCTGGCTCCCATCAGGAGCTGAAGCAGATTAAAGTATCTGAATCATTTTGTAACTTGGTTCTGCCTGTTTCTTTGGTAGTGCACCATGCTCCTGTAGTATTGCGGGTTTGACAGAAGAGCAATGCACTACTCAAGAAAAAACTTGTGCAGGAATTGTGCTAACCTTGGCCATCCCTAAAGCCAGCATGAAAAAGGTCATTGGTCAGCCATAGTTTGAGTCTTATTCTATTGCATATGCTTGGTACCCTCCATTAACCTTAATAGGTGTTATGTGCAAAGATAACAAATATTGCTCTTTCAGAAATTAGGAGCTCACTTAAGGGATTGTACCCTTTCTAGGAGGTTCCTGGAATACATTGAAGGTGTGAGAAAGGAGCTCTGCCATAACTGAGCTTAAAAAATAATGTGCATTTTAAGTATATATTATTTCCTTGTTTCTAAATGTCATACATAAAACTCTAATTTTGTTTATTATGCATATTAAGTCATAGCACAGATTATTTCTTGCTCTTCTGACCCCCAAATTTTCTTTCATTCTTTCTTTTTTTTTTCTTTTCCCCTGTGCACTGAGACTATGTATTGATTGAAATCCATAACCTGGCAGGGTGTGAGAGCATGCAGGCTGAGGCTTTCCCAGGCTCCATCCACCATGTGTCCAGGCTCCCCAGGAGAGGCAAGGGAAGCCTCGCACCCCTGCAAGAGGGACGCAGCACACCGACTTCCCAGCTGTCACCACATGCTCTAATTGTCACAACAGCTTACAACAGATTAGGGGGAGTGGCCTTGACTGGCATATTAAGAAAACTGGTTGACATCAGCATACTCAACTAAGTGGGCCTAAACCTGCCAGCTTCCCAGTGGTACCTCCAAGCATAGCTATCCTTTGTTTGTTTAATGAATGAATGGTGTTAGCGAATAAAAGCAAAGCACATGATGGGCCTAGTGCATCCTTTGCAATCCAATTTCATCTTTAGATGAGAGTTAATGAAGAGTAAACAAGAAGCTGAGATAAACTGGGCTGATAAGGAACAGAGCCTCTATATCTCCTTGGCTTCATTTGCACAAGTCCTAGAACTGTGTCTGTGGGCAACCACCAGACTAAGACTTATTTGTTTGCTCAAATTGATTAATAATTTTGCACTTTTGACTTGGTCTAGTGTTTTCTTTACATTTGTCCAGATATTTGAACCAGATAACTAGCAAATGACAGCTTAAAAGCCATTAAGCAGGCAAATATACAAACACACCCTGCCATATCTGCCTTGGGTTTTCATGTGAATGACACAAGTCAACCTGATCAAGGCAGAGGGATGCAATGATTTACTCTTTGTGAAATTGTTCACAGAGATGTTTGTGTGAAAGGTTGTTCAAGTAAATTAGTTTCAGTCAATAGCACTGTGGAAAAATGGGTAAAGTGCTAAACAGACAGGTGGATCCAGTCAGCCTTTTGTGTATTTTTACCAAATCTCTGGGAAGGGTCAGGGGATCACATTTCCCTCTGCAGCAGTAAAAGCCACACAACTCCTCCTGGTGGCTTCAGAAGACCAATTCTTATGTGTCTCAGATGTAAGGTGGGGACCTGCCTTGAAATCCCCTCTTGTGGATGCAGCTCTGGTGGAGGGAAGCAGGTAGGATTTAGGAAAAAAGCTCTTAGGGCTTCAGTTTAACTGGTGTAATTTTGAATGTCTGCACCCAAAGGCTTGTCCACTTTTTCCAGAAACTACCTTCTCCTAAAAAAGCTTGCCTCTCTTGAAACCATAGCTCTACGGTGTGATTCCTCATGCTGTGTGGATGGCAGGGTCCGAAACAGCCTTCATGTGCGTTGTGTCCACCCACAGAAAAAAGTGCTAGTCTTGGTGTCAGCAGTGTTTGTATCTAACAGTTGAAGTCTCTGGGGATGTAAAAATCAATTCTTCGCTCGAAGTCCAGCAATATTCTGTATCAGAAGAACTGTGTGACTACACTTTGATTACAGTGGTTATAGTACAAGTTAGTTAACCACTACCAAAATGAGGGGGAAGAGAGGAAGAGTGGAGGGGAGGAAGATAAGCATTTAATCTCGTAAGTCACACTGTACTTTGTTTCTGCCAGTATTTTGTCCTGCTGGGTTAAAAAAAAGTACATTTTTCTGTGCCTGGGCAGGACGAAGTGGAAAACTGCAAAATTATGTGTCACAACATGGTCTAAGTTCCTCATCTTCCTAACGCTTGCTGGTGTTTATCCAGGGGCTTGTCTTTTTTGTTTTGCTTTTTTAGTTCAGTAAAATTACTTTCCCTACTAGAATAAAAGGAAAAGAATACTGACACAATTGACTTTTTCCAGAGGGAAATCTGTTGATATTTCAAGCTCTACCTGTCAAGCCTTGCCTAAAGACTGAAGTTGCTGCACATCTCTCTTCTAAGTGGTGAAGGAAATGTCTCTTTGCTTGTCACCAACATGCCAATACGGGAGGGTCATATTTTTATCTGTAAAACAGTGGAGCTGCTAGCGAACTACAAGCAGGATTTTACCCCAGAGCATGACAAATGAGCTGGAGAGGATGAGTAGGATATGCTGGAGGCAGCAGCAACAAGAATATCTTGCACCTTAGATCTCCTGGATGGAGACTAAAAATATAATTTACATCTTTCATATTAAATTATACAAGAGGTTTTCAGCTCTGTGACTCCCTACACTGGCAGGCCTTCAGAGGGGTACGGAATGCTACCTCAAATGGCTGGCAACTGGACTGGGAGCTGGTAGTAGCTAAACAAGCTGCCCTACTAGGGGTTTCATGCAAGTGGGGTGTTTCTCATCTGCTGCACAGAAACCTACGAAAGATTTGTCGGGGTGGGATAGCAACACAGAATCATAGAATCAGCTAGGTTGGAAAACACCTTTAAGATCACCAAGTCCAAAATTAATGTGTGAAAAAATATCAGCATTTTGTAAAGTAAAGACTGCTGTGGTTAATAAAATAATCTCATTGATAATTAGAAATAAACCCAAAAAATTAAATTCAGTTTAAATTCAGGGGAGTGTAACAAATTATATGGAGGTCCTGAGGAGCTCTATCTTCTACACTGACATTTCTATTCTACACATTTTCTGCTTTAGCTGCAAGATGAGGTATTCAAAGAAAATTGCAGGTATCCATTATTTGAATAGAGCTATTATTCTACAATTCAGCTGAGAAATTAATTTCTGGAGTCAAAATAATGACAAAATATTCTATATGCAATTAAGTTATATGCAATGCATTCACAGAACTTACACTAAATTGTCCATTTGCATGGTTGGTATAACATTTTTTTCTTTCAAAACTGTTTTCCCATCTTGAAGGAAGTGACTGAGAAATGCACAGGGGCAGCCTTCACTGTGACTATTATACACTCATAATATATTTAGAATATATTCCAATCTTCTTTGCTATAACCTATCTGAAAATTATGCAAAATTCAGGACTGGAGCTGAACCCTCATTAGTCCAGGATAAACTGTCAAAGCATTGCTGAGGGATTTGACCAAGCAGTTCCAATTAATATTATACTAAATCCCTATGCACAGCTTTAAAAATTGAGCCCTGAAGGACTAACCCGTTTGCCTACATTCTTTATTATTATTGTTATATCAACAGGATTTGTAGAGCTAGGTAACATCAGTTCATCACTGCCACCAGCTGGTAAAACTCCAAACCCCTATACTCGTGAGTACAGGTGAACTGGAAATGTAGCAAATCTTAGGTGTAATGATCCTAAGCCAGTGCTTCAATGTGGAATGGAAATCTGAGGACCCACACTATAGCTTCCAGTCTGCCTAGAGTGGAAAGATAAGGCCAAACCTCCAGAGACGTAGGTGGCTTGGGTTGCCTTTTTGGCTTTTTTTTAATTAGTGATTGATCTGGTTGTGAGTGTTTTACAAGGACTAGACTGAGAGTGACTAGTTGAAGTAAACTTGGCTAGTCAAGATGATAATATTATCCTTCAGATCCTGTTTGTTCTGCCAAACTGTTCAATATAGTCTCAGTGGGACTTGATTTTCATTCCTCTGCATGTTGATAACCTCCACAAACAAGATGCTTAGGTCTAAACTGGTGGCTGATGAAATGTCCACTACCATCCTCCTCCTTCATTTCCTGATATCTAGATAAATGGCTCTACACGATTTATCTCCCATGAACACTTCGAAACACTCTGTACTCCTCCTAAATCTTTAATCCTGTTTTACAATGTCACTTCTTTAATCATGTAATGACTCAGTCTTTACCCCAGCTAGACACTTGCCTGTTAATCAGCCAATGACAGTAAATCCTGAACATCAAGTGGGATTGCAAGGTACTCGCATCAGTGCAGGAGGTGATAAGTGGCAGTCACACACAGGAGTGTATCCCAGCATCCCAGCATTTAGTCCTTTTATAGATGTTGCCATGGTCTTCATGTGTGTCACATTTTCATATAATTTTAAGTAGGGAATTTCTAGGGCAAATGCAAAGAATCTGTATTAATGCTGACTAGGAGCTGAGCTGAGTATTAGTTTTTGGGTGGAATTCCCTGAAGTAGGATTCCTTTCTGCTGTTCGAAGACCTACACATGCAATTTTAATAATTGTCATTAAAAATATACCATACTTTTCAATCACTGGTTTCTTCTCTAGTGTGAAGCTATAATGCAAGTTTTCCTGCAAGCTACTGGTCAGAATAGAGAGTCAATATAAATGAAATAAATTAGGAAGAATAATCTGTACAGTGGGAAGGTGGCTAAAGTCACTGTTCTCTGGACAGTTTTATTCCCTCCCCCCTCCCCCGTTTTAGCTTGGCACCTTTTACATAACTTACATTATCATGACTGTCTTTGTGCCAGGAGGAGTGAAGTACTCTCCTATTCCAAGCTTCTGCTACTTTAGATAAGCCAGCAATAATTATTTCTGAGTGAAACAATATTAACCCTCACAATAGACCCTGAGTCCATAGCTGTGGTTCAATCTGGAAGTCATTTGTCTTTGGATACAAAGGCCTCAATTCTCCATAGCACCAAACTATGTTCTTACAGACTCAGAGTTATACTGGCAAACCAAAAGTCTTAAAACCAGTATTATAAATCTGTCATCATTGTTTTATTGTAACTCCGTGTTGCTATAACTCCACAGTGAGGATTAGGCATTGGGAATAAAGCGTAGATTAAGCTTGTCTCCCTATTAATTTACAAACTAGAGACACAGTTGTCTGGTATCATTACAGTCAGAGGGGCTACCTTTGTGAGTCAGGATTTCTTGTGTGCCTGTTTTGGTATGTACAGCCCAAAGCTTAAATAAGACACACCAGAGTATCAGACAAAGAAAATAAAGAAAGAGGTAACAAGTAAAAAAGGAAGGGGTAAAAGGCTAAGGAAAGGGATGAGATGAAGAGCATAAGAGGTGAAGGTGAAGGTATCAAATGACCTCCTGAGGTCCCTTTGCCCTCTTTCCTGTGATTTTGTGACAGATAATAGAAGGTCTTGTTTTAGCAAACTCTTTCAAGCTACACATTACCCTTGCTATATTTTGAGACTTTTAATGCTACTACAGCAGAAGGGAATATAAAGTGTTTTCTCTAGTTTTAGGCCAACACTGGGGAATAGATTTCTGTGTAATACAGAAGTTGTCATTTAAAAGTAGCTTTAACTGAATCCCCATCATATTATAAAAAACAGGCAAAATAGCAGCAAATAAAAAGCACAGATAATTGTAAAGACAAATAAATAACATGTTTCTCTGATTTAAAGTGTTGTGTGACAGCCACACACATCAGCAGATACTGTGATATATTTGTCTTAATCTGTGGAAGACATGTCATGGTACACCTATCTTCATATTCAATAATGTGTTAGCAAGTGCAGCTCTTCTGGCTGATAAGAAGAAGCATTTCTGCTGACTCCTCCCACTGACTAATTCAGTAAAATTGCTGTGACAAGCAAAAGCATGCCCTCATGTATTACTACAAAGAGCTTTAGACAGCCAATAATCCCGAAACAGGCATGTCCACCTGTAGCAAGATGGACATCTGTTGAAGGTGTGTTTGTGTATGTACACAGCATAGACGTACCTACCTAATCCTTCACACTCATGCACAGGTCACATTATACTGCTCCTGTGAAATCTAGCATTCCCCTCTTCCCAGTTATCCACGGGTGTGCAATTAGAACTGAAGTAGGCAGACAGATGTTGAGCAAGCACTGAGACGTCACCATTCATCATCAGCTAGCAGATACTTAACTTGGCTGTCTACCCCAGCTTAGTCATATAGTTTGGCACACTGTATCTCAGCACTAGGGTTTTTTTATTATGTGGGATTTTAAATTGTACTAAAAGTTCAGTCCGTAAATCATGTAAAACTGGGGGATGGGATTGGTTTCGCTTTTTGCTATCAAGCAGTTATTAGATATTCAGACTTTTTACAAGCACTGTTGCTGTTCTGTTTAAGTGTCACCTTTCATCTCAAGATAGCATCTCTGCCTATTTAAAAGAGAAAGGGCATTTGGCCAGCTATTAAATTGAATTCCTTTCCTCCATCCTGCATGTGCTTAGTCTTGCACACGAAGCATGAAGGGCAAAACCAAAAGTCTAGTAGATGGGACCATAAGGAACTTCACATGCCATCTCTGAGTAAAAAGAGCTAACAAAGACTTTTGGGAGCACAGAAACACGTCATCATATGTGGTATTTCTCTTGTCAGCAGCAAAGCTGTCTCTAGCGTATAGCACACTTAGCAAATCAAGAATGCTTCAGGCCAAATTTGGGTAAAAGTTAAAGCTTTGCCTCCCCCAGGTTTTATCTGCAGCTGTTGAAGCAAACATTTCTACCTCCCCTCCCTCACTGAATGGGAGATTGTGTTTCAGACCATTGTTTTCTGTAGACACTTATTAACCCTGCTGAATTTAGAGCAGGGGATTGCACTCAATATCTATTGATTAGCAGTGCTGCAGTAATCCTTAGGCCTTGATCAATTCAGGCTGTTGACTGGGACTTGGTACACAGCAGTGCCCTTTTCAGCAGTCATTGATATGCATGCAAGGATGTGGGAGAGGCAGGAGGGAAGGTTAGAGTGAAGTCAAGTGTTTATACATTACAGGAAATTCCTGGTGAGGCGATGGCAGCTTTTATCATAGCCTGACAGAGTCCAGGGTTTAAATCATGCAAGCATACATCAAATCAAAACACTTCTAGAGACAATGTCTGAAAACAGAATGCATTATTCAGTGACTGCAAACAATAATAAGCTTCACCTAGGTAGAAGAAGAATCAGCAAATTCTTCCAAGCTCATCTCCTCAATTAACAGTAATATGATAAAGCTTTATGGATCATTTGGTTTCTCTCTTTGCTCATCTTTTCTGCTCAGAACTGAATGTGACTTGACATAGCACCTATTTCCAATAGGGATCTGCCTTCTCCAAAACATGTCTCTTGCACTGTAGCCAAACTACACAGACAGGTATTTATCCAGAGTAGAGCTTGGCACTTTGGGGTTTTTTTTGACATGCTGTTCATTTTTATCTCCTGCTAGCTTCCATTCAGCACTGACTTCAGCCTCTGGTTTACAAGCAGGGATAGTGTACCTTGGGAAGACCATAGTATATCCTTTTACCAGCTGCCTACCACATTTCCCCTCCAGCTCAGATGCCTGCATAGCAGCCACCAAATTTTAGCTTCCACAAAATAAATAAGAAACTGCAATACCTTTTTAATTTAATATCCTAGTCTGAAAACAATGGCAATTCAGAAATGCTGATTCAGGAGCTGTCTTTTTGGTATGTGAGCATAGACCTCCAGGAGAGGTATAGAGCAGATAGCTGAGAACAGGAGTAACTTTAGCTAATTCCAAGTAAGTTTTGACCCATCATGAATCAGAAACTTTTGAAAATCAAACCAAGATATCTGAGTGTGTAAAATACCAGATTATGATCCTTGTGTTTTTAAGGAAAAATGCCTTTAAGGAACTTGTTCCTAGAATAGTCTGAAATACTGAAGATGTATATGCTTTTATACTGGTAATACACAATTGTGTGTATCTCCTCTTAGGTTTCACAGAGTCCACTAGATGACTGTGCTTAAATGACAGACAAAATTAATAAGGTCTTTGATTATGCAATTGATTCCCTGGTGATCAGATGTGACTGGAACCTTCTATTTGCCAGGACACCATAATTCCTTTTCACATTGAATTAGAGTGCTGCTACAATTCTGAAACAAGAGTCTTTTGATCTTCATTTTTCTGTCATCCATCCCTTCCTATATGCTAAACTCTGTGCATGAAGAGAGCCTTACTACAAGTATCACTTGGAAATGAAACAGTCTACTGAAAAAGTGCATCTGAACAACATCTAAATATGGACTTCTTTCCCATGAACTACCTAGTAGCTATGCCATCCACCTTGCTAGTCCAAGAACACATTTTTAAGGATGCCATTTCTTATTTATTTGCAGGAAGGATTCAGTCATGCTCCTTTTTACTCACATTGATTTTTCTCATGACCAGTTCTCACTGAAATCTCTGCTTCATTTAGAAAGGAAATTAATAAAACCCAAAAGGCATTAGCACAGAACAGATTACAGAAAAAATAAGTGCTCGCTATATATTCATAGAATCACAGAATGGTTGAGGTTTGCAAGGATCTCTTGAGATCATCTAGTCCAACCCCTCTGATTAAGAAGGTTCAGCTGGAGCAGGTTTCCCATGACCATAATCAGTCGAGTTTTGGATTTCTCCGTAGGTGGAGATACTCATAACCTCCACGGACAACCTGTTCCAGGGCTCAATCACCCTCAGAGTTAATAAATATTTTCTTTTGTTCAGATGCAATGTGATTTGTTCTAATTTGTGCCCACTGCCTCTTGTCCTGCTGAGAAGGGTCCCTCATCATTCTTTCCCATCAAGTTTTTATACACATCACTAAACCCCCCCCGAACCTTCTCTTCTCTAGGATGACCAGACCCAGCCCTCTCAGCCTATCTTCACATAAACAGAGTTCCAGTCCCTTCATCATCTTTGTGACCCCCCAGCAGGCTTACTCCAGTATGTCCATCTCCCCCTTGTACTGGGGAGGCCAGAACTGGACACAGCACTCCAGATCTTCCTTAACAGTGCTGAGAAGAGGGGAGAGATTACCTCTCCTGCTGTCAATGCTGTGCCTAATTGTCGTGGTTTAAGCCCAGGCTGTAAATCAGAACCACGAGTCCACTTCCCCCCCCCACCTTTCTTCCCTCCGCTTCTGGAGGGATGGGGAGGAGAATCAAAAGAATGCAACTCCCACGGGTTGAGATAAGAACAGTTTAATAACTAAGGTATAACACAAACCACTACTGCTACCACTAATAGTAATAATGATAAAGGAAATAACAAGGAAGAGAATACAACCGCTCACCAACCGGTACCTCGCCCCCACCCTGCAGTGATCTCGCCCTTCCGGGAACTCTCAATTCTACATCCTGGGCATGACGTGCTGTGGTATGAAATACCTCTTTGGCTAGTTTGGGTCAGGTGTCCTGTCCCTGCTTCCTCCCAGCTTCTCCTCCTCCCTGGCAGAGCATGAGACTCACAAAGTCTTTGGTCAGACTAAACATCGGTGTTATCAGCCCTGTTCCCAGGCTGAAAGTCAAAAACACAGTGCTGCAACAGCTACTAAGAAGAAAAACTGACTGCCACTGCCGAACCCAGGACACTAATGCAGCCCAGGTTGTTAGCCTCCTCTACCGCTGGGCACATTGCTGGCTCATGGACCACACAGAGAAGTTTTCCAGTTATTTCTGCCCGGGCACAGGACTTTACACTTCCACCTATTGAACTTCACCAGGTTCCTCTCAGCCCAATTCCCCAGCTTGCCAAGGTCCCTCTGAAAGGCAAAACAATCATCTGATGTATTGGCCACTCCTTCCAGTTTTGTTATGTATTACTGCAGCTAAATGTGATTATTCTCAGTGCACTCTGGGAGTCATAGTATAATATGTTTCATGTATAATCCAAGACTAATATTTGTTTTCTATAAGGTAACCATGTCTTAGTGGAACCCTCATTGACAGCTGATGGGCTTTGGGTCTTCATATTAATAGACAGGGAAAAAATAAGCACTTAAGAATAATTAAAAAAAAAAATGAAATAAGAAAACGGGAACAGAATAAATGTCCTACCAGGTATACCACTGGTGCATCTTGCATAATACTCATTCAGCAGCAGTAGGATGCAACATTTAAGGAGACCACATAGGCCTGGCCATATTTTGCACTCTGTTCCTCTGATATAACCCCAGCATCTCAAATGTTACTTCATTAGGGAAATTAGAGTATACAAACCTTTTTAGCTCTTTTAGCATCAATTTCTGAACCTGGTGTTCATAAATCTGTCTAAACCCTCCTTGACCCTGCTATTAGGATTTGTCTTACAACCTCCTACAGCAACAAATTCCGAAACATCTCTACCCACTGTGTAAAGACACACTTTCTTTTATCTGTTTTAAAATGACCCCTTTCTTATTTTATTGAGTGTCCCCTAGCTCCTGCAGTGAGGACCTAACTAACAGTTCATTCAGCTTGTCCACCGCCTTTGCAATTCTGCAAACTTCTCTGATATCCCTCATGCGGCTTTCTTTCTGCCCTTCAGACTGATGAGTCCCAAGTGCTTCAGTTTCTCCTCACAAGGCAGCTACTTCATTCCCTTGACAATTTTAGCTGCTTATCCCTGTGCCTTTTTGAACCCCACCAAATTCCTTTTGAAATGTGGTAGCCAGAGCTGCACACCAAGTTTTTGTATAGCAGCAAAACATTGCCTTCTGCCTTGTTCTCAATATCCCGCCTGACACCCAGCATTGAGCGGGCATTTTTGGCTGCTGCCGCACACTCATCTGTTAATTGCAGAGAAATATCAGTGTCTGCAAGATCTGAGCTGCAATCACCAGGTCTGAGTTCTGAGCAGAATGTCAGTTTAATGAGCCAGGCAAGATCTAGAGGAAAGGCCTGCATTAGAAATAAAAAAAAAAGAAACAAAACCAGGACAAATCATGAAAGACCATTTGCACTGTCCTGACACTCAGGAGCCTACTCTGCTCCTCTGTCTGTAATCATGTAACTCTCCCATCTTCTCCTTATCTATTTATCATACATCCCACTATCAAGCCCTGACAACAGGACACATAACTAATGCATCCTCCTGTTCTTCTACACTTATGTGCCAACCCCAGACACCCTTACAATGCCTCCTTGTTACTCTTTACTCTTGTCAAGACTCCAGCCTTTTATCTTCTCATTTGTTCCAGCCTTGGGCTGTACATTTCTTCTTTCATTTTTACAAGTTCTTTGGACCTTCCCATAGCAGATACTCCAGTGCATGATGAAACACTATACTGGATGCTAAGGAGCATACAGCAAAACATTTCAGGGGCCATTGGCTGCTGCCTTGCACACAAAGTACTTGGTACAAACCAGCTATTCCATGATGATTGTGCTATCCGAGAGCTTGCCTTGTATGAAAAATCATTGAAGACTGCTTCAGCTTTTTCCAGGAGAAAGGCAAGCTGCTTCCTATGTGTTCCAGGAGTGCAAGCCAATGATCACTGTTTCTGATGGCACCTGCCTCTGCAAATAAAGTAGAGGCAATATTAAGAAATGGGTTGAAGCTACATGCTCATCCCAGGCATCTCACCAGAACATCGCCAGAGAAGTGACATTCTGTCACCACAAGCCTGTTTGTGTGGCAGACTCTCTTTTGGGTCTATTTGGTTTGTAGTCTTATTATGTTCCTATAAACGCTGTGGTTAGGCCACAGAGATAAATCTGCTCTTACCTTGTCCTTAATAGCATACCCTGGGATAGGGGAAACCATTCTGGAAGGGGAAAAGATTGTGATTTCATTGAAGACCACTCAACATGCACAGCAGGCAGCATTTTTCAGGCAGAAATAAACTTGAAAGGAAGGTAATGGCAATCAGGATTCCAAAAGTACTGCTGGATTTAGGAAGATGAAGTGAGGAAAGGAAGTTCTGAACCACTTCCAAGCAGTCTAGTTACGTAGTAAGAGACCTTTGCTGAATTAAACAGGGAGAAGTATCATAGCTAATAAAGAATATAGCAGGACTGGACTTGCAACCAGATGTCTGAGACTTCGTGGTGATTCTTCAGAAGCTGACTGCTTCTATAACATATTTTCTAATATTTTAGTGAAATAAAGAAGCAGATGCTCTGAATTAGACTCAGGCCTTTATTTCTCAAAGAAGCTGTGCCTTGAACCACGTCAGAAGTCAAGTAGATCTGCCTATTTACAAAGACATTATCTTTGACTCTTTTCAAAGCATTGCCCTATTTTGGTGTTGGTTGCATTGCCTCTTTCTCATAAGCTTTTGTGAGAAGAAAGATAGCTTTGATTTCTAGCAGTAACTGCACTGATGTAGGGCCACAGTGGTTCTGACTTGTGTGTGGCTCCTGCAAGCAATATAGCTGCTCAGAGAGGACTCATCATTACTTAAGACTGGCATTTACTTCTTTATTGTGAGGTAATGAATGCAATGGACTATGCCTGATGTATAATTCTCTCTTTGAGAAATTCATAAAAGTTTTTGGTGCTTCTGGCAGTTCTATTTGTGTATATTTTCCAACTCTTTTCCATGCATTCATTTCTCAGTAATCATTGGTAATTATCAGCAGGTAATTAAGCAACACAACTCACAACAACAGGAAATTATTGAGATAATGAAAATGGGAGTTTCACATATACTTTTTTTAAAGGATAAATTTTCCTGTCTCAGAATATGTCACCCTTTAGCTAGACAAGACAAAGAGTGAACAGCTAAGTGAGAAGGATTATTCCACATTTCCTAGCCGTAGAATTCCTCTGGTATTTATCATTGGTTGCTTCAAGGGACCATAGGTCTGACCCAGAATACAGTTCCTGTGCAGAGCAACTGACAGATCTTAACATGCAGTCAACTTCTACACAGCAGCAATATTTATTTTAATGCTGATAAATCTAGCAGAATCCTAGGTGCAGCTTATTGATGTATCTCATATCACCAGAGGGAAACTTCCAAAGAGCAGAAGGCTGGAAAGTTAGGCTTTAACTGTGACAAAATGTCTAAAATGCAGTTTTCAGAAACTTTTTATCATCTTTATCTCCATCCATCGAAACTGCAGAGTTTGCAAGCAGTCATTTAGTCAGTTTCTTACTTGGACATGCAAAGTACAGCTCCTTGTACTTTTCCCTACAAAATAAATTCCCATGTGTGCTGTCAGTTTGCACACCCCGAAGACCGCACCTGTTTCTTGCTACACAGTAAGTACCACTGTGTGGAAAAACAGCACATGACAGCCAAAGAGCAAGTGGACTTTAAAACAACTATAATAGAAAAATCTTGCAGAAGTGAATTATTTTCATTCAAGTGAAACAATATAATTCTGGTTTAGAGTAATAACACTGTTCAGGAATTGCGAAAAGATCTACACATGGGCAAGTTTAAATTGCTCCCTGCCAGGTGAAGAGGAAGAAGGCCAGCTGCATAAAATAACACAATGATCTTTTTTCCCCACAAAAAAAGAAAATATCATGCAGCCAGTATCTAAATAAGTAACTCTGATGGCTCAGGGCTTTTCCTGGTGTCTCTCTGTCACTGAGGTTTTCTGGGTTTAGATTTGGGGGTTTTTTTTCAGATTTGTTATTGTTATTTTGTTTATTTTTTGTGGGAGGCTTAGGGTTGGTTTTCTTTGGGCATTTTTTTTCGGGGGGGCGGGATTTTTTCTTTGTACAGAGTGGGAATAAAGAAGAGGTGACATTGAGATTGCTGTAAATGTAAGGAACAGGACTTGGAACAAGGCTGGTCCTTCCTAGTGGTTTATATTAACAGAAGTTTGCATTCTTTTGATTGTGAGTCTCACCTAAGAGCAGCACTGGGAAGAAGGAGAGATGGAGCTGGGACAGAAGACAGGTGAGGAGTAAGATTGCTTTTCCTGCTGCTGCTCAGCACCCAGCAAGGAGTTACTGGTTTAGGAAGATCCATTCCCTCCTCCTCCCTTTTTCAGCCTGATCCATAACCTCACACATCCCTTCTCAGAAGCAGTGACTGGCAGATTTTCAGGGGGCTGGCAGAAGTAAATATTTCTTCAGACTCTTGTGCTTTAAAGTAGAGCATACTGCAAGTTTGGCCTCTCCTGGAGCCAAGATAGGGTTGTAACAGGTGGTTCATGATCCAGGCAGACCTTCCTGTTGGCAATAACTATATCTCTAAGAGACAGCCAATGTACATTCATATCTACCTTAACTTTTCATGTCAATGCTTTTGTTTTTCTGTGCTTTACATGTCCTTAATTATTATGCCAAATTTGTGTTCATGAAAATAAGAATTGTACGTACAGTTACTAGTATTCGTTAAGGGAACAGATGGCTTGGAGTATATATTAGCACTACTGGTGTAAATTCAGCCAACTCAATATAGATTGAAAGCTATTTACATCCAATACATTTTTAATGATTCCTGTATCAGTTTGATAATGATTTCAGTTAATGAGCTGACTGAATACAAATCTAGTTCCTACCTCATAAATTTTTTACCCTGCTATGCACTAATTGGCAAAGGTAAAAGGTTGTCCTATGAACCCTAACCAAATCTTGATTTTGACGAGGTTAAAACACTAGAAAAATCAGGATGATGAATGAAGAGACTGAATAAAATCAACCAAGGCAGTAGGTGTGAGGGTTTTATTTTTTTACTTTAGCAAAGCTTTTGATACTGCCTCCCACATTATCCTTCTGGACAAAAAGTCCAGAATCCATCTAGACACATGCACAATATGATGGGTGGAAAATTGACTGAAAGGTTGGACTAAGAGTGTTGTAAATGGGGTAACATCAAGCTGGCGGCCAGTGTTCCCCAGGGTTTAATTTTAGGGACAGTTATTTTCAGTGTTTTTATTAATGACCTGGACATAGGAGTTCTGTGCACACTAAGTATATTTGCTGATGATACTAAATTAGGAGGAGCTGTTGATTCCCTCAAGGGTAGAAAGGTCTTACAAAGAGATCTTGATAGATTAGAGCACAGGGTAATCACTGATGATATGAAATTTAACAAGAATAATTGCCAGATTCTGCACCTGGGACAGTATAATCCTGGGTGTACATTTAGACTCAGAGACTAGAGGTTGGAGTGCACCCTGCAGAAAGGGATCTGGGGATTCTGAATGATAGTAAACTCAGTATGAGTCAACAGTATGCCCTGTCAGCCAAAAGGCAAAGAGTATCCTGGGTGCATTAAGCACAGTATAGCTTAACTGGTAGAAAGAAGCACTTGTCCCACTACACTCATCATGGTGCTGCCTCACCTCAACTATTGTGCAGTTTTGGGCTACACAATATAAGAAGCATATAAAAATATTAGAATATCTAAAGGAGGGCAACAAATCTGGTGAAAGAACAATAGGGCATGACTTCTGAGTAGTAGCTGAGGATATGAACATCATTCAGCTTAGACAAAAGGAGACTGAGGAGCAATTCTCCATGCTGTCCCCAAACTCCTCATGAGAGCGAGATGCTGATCTCTTTTCTCAGGTGTCTAGTGATAGCACCCAAGGGAATGGCTTAAAGCTGCATCAGGAAATTCAGATTGGATATTAGAAAGATGTGTTTCACTGAGAAGGTGATCAATCACTGGAACAAGCTCCCCAGGGAAGTGATCATGGCCCCAAGCCTGTTGAAGTTCAAGAAGCATCTGGACAACACTCAGTTATATGGTTTAACTTTTGGTTTGCCCTGTGTGGAATAAAGAATTGAACTCTATGATTCTTGTGGGTCCCTTCCAACTCAGGATATTCTTTTACTTCTAGGTTTTCTTGGCTTTTAAACTGCTTACTCACCACATTCTTAAGCATTTCCCTGCAAGAAGTACATCAAAGGCAATGAAAAAACAAATTAGCATTAAGAGTGGTGAATGGAAAACAGCACCTGAAAAAGTAAGTGGAAATTAAACTTTCCACTTCCACATAAGTCCAACACTGTAAAACAACAGGTCCTGTTCATCTGCCACTTAAACTCAGGCATGAGCTTCACCCCTGCAACTCCCAAGAAGCTGGTATGCTGCTGCCTGAGGGTGCCAGTGCCCCATCACCAACCCTGCCAGAGGTCCTCTCCTCGGGGCATCGCTGCTAGGGTGCACACAAATCCACACAAAAGACACTTGTAAACTCATCGTAAAACCAAGACCAAAAATTTGGAAAGAACCAGTGGGGAGAAAGGAAGTACTTTTAATTCTTCCTACTTAATTTATGCCAACATTTAATTTTCAATTCCCTGAAGGAAGAAGAAGGAGTGAAAAAAGTCTGCCAAATCACTCAGGTGGGGAAACGCATGCAAGTGCTGGATGAACAGAACCTGGACTTAGCATGTGACAGTTTCTTTGCCAATATTGTGAATTGAAAGCAGACAAACACAGCCATAGTCTTTTTGTTGCTTCTGGATCCTTAAATGATTGGTATTAAAGAAGAACTCATATCAGTTCACCTTTAATTATATTACATATCTTAAAGCTTCCACTAATGCCCAAGTTTTTCCCCACTGACCTTTCCACAAAGCTATTCAGCAGCTGTTGATAAGGCTCATTGTTAGTGAACAACCACAAAGAGAAAACTGCATTTTTACTTCTCAACACAGCTGTGTGGCAGAAATCTTTAAAATATATATACTAGAAGTTTCTATTCATTTGTAAAGATGGCATAGGAATGAGTTTATCTTTCAGGTACACTCGTCTTTACAAGGAATATTGTTACTTCATGAGCAATGTAAGATCTTGCCACACTGTAATATCACGTTATATCATCACAAACTAAAACCTACATAGTCCAACACTGCCACAGCTTCTGAATCTTGGCATATCTATTTCCTCTCTAATAATTAATTGACTAATTTAGTTTCATGAATATTTAGCTTACTTGAATGTCCATTTTTCCCTTTTATTTTCATGATAATTACACATTTATCTTACTATTGTTACATTCATCTCTCAACATGCTCATATACTGCATATTTTTCTTTGCCCTATTGATACAATTTCACAGGTCTTATATCTCTATATAAATTATATATTTATATATATATAAAAAGTGAAATATTTTGGGTAAACAAATGTCATATTTTTCCTCTTTTCCCAAAACCTAACAGTAGTGTAGCTCACTTTTATAATTTTATGTTCAACCACTTAACCTCCTGAAGTTTTGAACATAATTTCTTCAGCTTCATTGTTCCTTTAGATAATTTTTGTATTTATCTCCACTGAAAATTTGCCTTCTTGTCTTTTATATAATTTTAAGTTCTGGTTAAATGTTTTGAGAAATATAAAATAACAATAATCTTGATATAATTCCAGATCAGTTACCTGAAAAAAAAGAATGTCAGTCTTTTTAGTATATTTACATCAGAATAACATTAAATATTAAATTGAATATGGGCCTTCTACAACTGCAATGTGCATTTTTAGCTACACCAGCCACACCTCTTAAAATCACTTTCTGTTTTCCTGAAAATTCAGCTTCACTGGGAAACATGCTGACTCACTTCTGACCAGTACAAATAGCAATTTGTTCTCAATATTACTACAGATACTTTATTAAAAAAAAAAAAAAAAAAAAGTTGTAAACCAAGATGTCACTGTAGTGACAGGACAAGGGGTAACGGGTTCAAACTTAAACAGGGGAAGTTTAGATTGGATATAAGGAAAAAATTCTTTATTGAGAGGGTGATGAGGCACTGGAATGGGTTGCCCAGGGAGGTTGTGAGTGCTCCATCCTTGGCGGTGTTCAAGGCCAGGTTGGACAGAGCCTTGGCTGACATGGTTTAGTGTGGGGTGTCTGTGCCCATGGCAAGGGGTTGGAACTAGATGATCTTAAGGTCCTTTCCAATCCTAACTATTCTATGATTATATGATTCTATGACATTGAGCAATAATTAAGCAAAATGCCTTGGTTTTATAGAATTGCCCTTTGCAAACTTCCATTTTGGAATGCAAAGCCTGTTGCTTTAATTATATGTCTATTATCAAGAGATATGGAAGTGTATATTAAATTAATGAAATGGATTACCTCAGTTACACAGTGGTTATTAACAGGAAGAGCTCCCAGTTTTCATATTATGTACATCAGTAACTTTAATTGCATTAGGCTGAGCTAGGAGAGCTATTTTAGGAGATTTTTCAACAGCACAACAATTTCTGCTGGCTTTTTGCCTGCTGTAGCTCAATTTCTGAGGGTTCCCTCACAAATGTTAACTTATTATTTCTGTCAGTCATGCTTTAGCAAACACAGCCTCATTAAAACTACCCTAAAGTGGCTTCAGTTTTGAAAACTCTCCCTTGATGTCTCCATGAGACAACTGTTGCTGGAAGGCTATTTCTTGCATTTGGGTTAAAAGATAAGAATGTTACAGAGTACGAATTTATAACAGACCGGTTTTGGAGCCAACAGCAGTAAAAATGATGGACTGTGATGAGCTCAGGCTTTGTAGGATAGGATACAAAACTGCCCATGATATTAAAAGTACAAAGCAAATTAGCTTTTAAATTATGGTTTGCAAGCACTGATACACAAGTGTAAAATCAATTAGCTGTCAGCTATTGGTTAATAGGGGATCAGTGACCTCCCTTGCTCCTGCTGGGGATTGTGAGCAGGTTTATAATGGGGAAGGCACTGAGTTTTTTCTCTGCTAATAATGTATTACATGCTGAAGTCACTTTATCAGAAGCTCCTGGACAGAGAAGGCAATCTTCCTGAAATAGGTGGGTTTTGGTGAGATGCCACGCCATTATCCACAAGCTTCAAATCCTTTGCTAGGGAGAGGGGGCCTGAGCAAATAACTTTCTTGGGGCTTGTTCGTCAGGACATCAAGACAGATGAATCCCTCCTGTAACTTCAGGTGCCTCAAGCATCCATCTCCCTGCATGCATGGACAATATAGAATCATTCCAGTGACTGCTGATCTGCTGCATTAGAACAGCAGATGTCTTTAAATATAAGACCATTTCCCTTGGACTCAGAGGTAGGTGCTGTAAAGTTCATCACAGGTCAATGCCTGAGGGAAGAACATGGACAACGTAATGGAGGAGGCTTATGAGGACCCAGCATGATTTGCTAAACTTTCTTATCCCAAAGGACCTAGAGCATCCCAGGAAACATGTGAGGAATTAAAATACATGGAGAGAAAGCCCCCTCAGCCCAAATCCTGTAGCAAACCAGCAATGTGTTCATACAATTATGAGCAAGTGGAGATCCCAGTTAGTGGTAAAACAAGTCTATTTCCTCAGTAAGACTTGTATTTGTGCCCAGTGCAACTATGTGAGCTTCATCCCCAGGCAGTGATAAATACAGTTTGCTCCTAAGCCTAAACACACAGCAGAAAGAAAGGATTAAAATAGTATGTAGCTTTAGAAATGGGCAAGTTAATCTGGATAAACTGTTAAAATTGTACCCCAAATTGGAGAGGATGTAAAAACTGAATATACTGTTAATTTTTATTTGCCTGGGTGGTTGCATAGACATATTGTCATAGCATTTCAGTAAGTCATAAGAATTAGTTTAGTTTCACAACCTTGTTATTTAAATCATGTACAAATGGGGAAATTGAAAATCAGTTCCACAAAACACCAAAGATGTCTACTGTGAAAGATGGTGAGTATTTGAGCGTTTCAGTTGGAAACTGAAGAAATATCAACCCGTCAGTAACTTAAACCTCCCAATACTCTAGTTTCTCAATATCTTATATTAAAATTCTTTAACTAAATGATGAGTCCTGTAACCAAATACATAAACGCCCTTCTGGGAGTACTGAAAGACTAATATATATATATGAAAGAGAGAGAGGGACTTATATGCATGTATGGATAAATATGTTTAACATAGAAATACACTTCATGTTTTCTTCAAACAACCATATAGAGTGATAAAAAAAAGCCCTGTAATGTACTTGCCACTGTAACCCTTGCTTTCTTCATATCTATACAGTCTTTGTTACAAATGTAGCTGGGTGAGATCTGAATGCAGGGGACAAGTGCTGATCTATTTAGGAAGATGCCAGGATGGTGTGATTTAAACAGTGATATCAAAGAAGGCAGTTCTGGTATTGCTGAGTATGCATGGATGATGCTAGGCATGCAAGGCTGGTCCACCAAAGAGGAAGGAGTGAAC